>NC_081156.1:1700844-2021399 GCF_012432095.1 Onychostoma macrolepis
TTTACGGTAGCGGACTCCGGTCCGAATCCATGAAGGCTTTTGACATAATGAAATAAATACCAAACGCTAATTTCTAGTAAATCAAATTTATATCTAGCAGATCAAGGTCAGCTCTAGAGCCGTTAGGGTGCGGTCGTGCTTGCAGTGATGAGAGCAGAGAGCGCCCGCTGCGCACATGAAACTTTCAGTGGGTGAAAAACTAAAATTAGGAAAGTTGACGGGTCCTTAAAAATCTTAAATGTTACAAGAAAGTCTTAATTATGATTTCAGGAGGTCTTAAATGTGGGGACTGAAAGACAAGAATTGCGCTATTCATTGAATAAATATGAGTGCTGCACATTTCAAAGTCATCTGCTTCGCTGCTTTGTGGAGTCTGTGGCCGTTTCTCAAACGGAAGGCTGCATCCTCCGGAGGTCGCATTTGTAGGCTGCATAGGTCATCAAGCCTGGTTTATTTCAGTTAACTAAGCATTACATTTGCGAGTCAAAAGCATATTACAACAATTTACACTTAACTAAGAATAATGGTCAAATTTATAACCATTAATATATTAAAATAAGATCTTCTTTGTGACGTATGCAGCCTACAAATGCGACCTCCGGAGGATGCAGCCTTCCGTTTGAGAAACGGCCTGTCTCTTGGGCTTTGTGTGCTGCTGCCGTTCCCAAAGCGCCACCTGCTGGAAGAGAATGATTTCCCATTTTCAATCAGCCCGTACGTCTGCTGTTGTCAAAGGCCAATGTGAAAATCAATCCATGTTCAATCCAATCCAAGATAATAAAATGTAAACAAATAAGGCAGTAAAATATATTTATGTTATTTAATTAATATAATACTTGCTTGTTTTTGTGAAAACCTGTATCTGAACTGTAAATCATGCTTTTTACAGTCATTTAATTTTTAATTTATTTAAATTTTAGGTCTTTAAAAAAAAGGTCTTTAAAAGTCTTGAATTTAAGCTTAAATATCCTGCAGATACCCTGGCCTGGCAAAAACCATCAATTGTTTTTTTATATATAATTGTTCGGACCTCGGCTGGTGGGGAGGGTTCATTACTGGACCTCGAGCCGTTTTAGTTGAAGACCCCTGCCCTATTTCCTCTCATCCTATATGGGATTGGATCGCACCACCCTCTGGTCGGCCATCTGTTTCTTTAATATATCAGGTCTGTGAGAGCCAGAAATCTTGCTTGTTTGTAGGTGACCAAATACTTATTTTACAGTAGAATTTACCACTTAATTCTTTAAAAATCCTACAATGTGATTTTCTGGATTTTTTTTTCTCATTTTGTCTCTCATAGTTGAGGTATACCTATGATGAAAATTACAGGCCTCTCTCATCTTTTTAAGTGGGAGAACTTGCGCAATTGGTGGCTGACTAAATACCTTTTTGCCCCACTGTGTATATTATATATATATATATATATATACACACACACATACACATACATATATATGCTTACATACATACATACATACATACATACATATATATACACATATATATATATATATATATGTGTGTGTGTGTGTGTGTGTGTTGGGCAATATGCTCCATAGTCATATCATCCTATCGTCAGCCTGTGTGATTGCGATACACGTAGGGTTGGGTATCGTTTGGGTTTTTTTCGATACCGGTGCCAAATCGATACTTTTAAAACGGTACCGGTGCCTAAAGGGTGCCTGAACCCATACTTAAAAATAATAAAAAATAAATAAAAATTACCAATTAATAATTGAATTGGCCATTAGCACTAAACACATGATGTCTTTTTCATTCATACTGGATGCCAGAGGGCGCCCTCACACAAAAAATCCACATATCCAGTCACAGAAGTAGCAAACTCATGACGCTCCAGGAAATCCCCAATATGGACAAATGCATTGCTATGGATGTAACAGAGTAAACAAGATATAAACATTTTGAATGATAAAACAAATACAATAAACACTACGACAGTGTATAGTTTATCTGTGTTATTCAAGCCATCTCTGGTATTTTCATAATAATTAAGTATATTTATAATCCATTGCCAATCGATGTATTAGTAGCCTATGGAAAATATTTTCTGTGTCATTCTGTAACAAGAAGCTACATCAGATCACAAAAGGAAGCATTTAACGGGTATTGTGGACTAAAAAGGTTATAGTGTTCTCTTTTGTTGGACAACAGGTTTAAAAACGTGAATACAAGATCATTTTAGCTTTAAGCATTTTAATTTAAGAATGTTTAGCTCAGCTAGTTAATGGAGGGCTACCTGCTGCCGTTAGAGCAAGTGTGCAACTGCATTCACACGCTCCTCGAATGCTCTCATTTCCCAATTTGTGCTTTTAAGTCGGAATGTGAAAACAACACGCTCGCATTACTACAAAGATTTGTTGGACTTGTATTATTAGAGCTTTCCGACTTTAGTTCACGTGCATTTTCTCAGTCTGGAAATAATTTTTTCAGATGAGGTGCCGGTGATGCTTCTTACGTTCGTTTCTGAGAAACAAAGGACAAATATTTCTATCGATCACTCAGGCATGGCACCGAAATCTCCGCTCTGATTCGGTTCTAGTACATACCAGTTACATACAATTTAATAAAACATATTGGTACCGGTTTCGCACCAACCCTAGATACATGTCATCCTAATTTAATTTATTTAATTATTTACTTACTAAGTTTCATAGCTGAAGAGTGCAACAGCTCCAGCATACAGCTAAAAGCAGGCTAATGTTTTTGTAACATTATATGGTTTTAGTCAAGTAGCATATGGATGTCATGTCATAAAATATTTTTTTGACTGCATTTATACTGAACATGATCACAATTTAATAAAATTAAATAAAACATTGCAAGTTACTAATTATAATCCTTACATTTCCTCAGTTATTCAAACAGCAGCTACAGAAAAGCAAAGAACATTTAGATTATAAAAGAACATCACCACTGACTCCCATTATAATTACAATCTACACTGTATGGTGAATAAATCTCATATACTTATATTGCACATACATCTGCACTCTGTTGTTTATGATGAGAGAATTCAGTCAGAGCGCACATGAACTGAGCAACAAAATTCCGGTGTTTTGGTTATAACGTACGCATTTTTACAGTGTTGTAAATAGAAATATGATGGAACAAATAATCCCTAATACTATTACTTAGATAATAACACTAGCCTGATAATAATAATAATAATAATAATAATAATAATAATAACAACAACAATAACAACAACAACAACATCACCATGAACATCATCATTTTGATATCGTCAAAGGCATCAGCCACGGGTGATATCTCTGATTATCGTCGATACACAATACTATCATCTATCAGCACAACCCTAATACATATATACATATACACACACACACACACACACACAACAGTTCTTTCTGGTCCTCGAATCTGACTGGCTGATTAGAGTGTAATATTAGAGTGATAACAGAGCTCCTCCAACCATTTCACCGTTTGTATCATGTATCACTCCGCTTGCCGTATTTCCCAATTTCAGTCACAAACTTTCAAGCAGCACTATATATATACATACACACACACACATACATATACATAAATACATATATATATATGTAATGCTGCTTGAAAGTTTGTGAACCCTTTAGAATTTTCTATATTTCTGAATAAATATGACCCAAAACATAATCAGATTTTCACACAAGTCCTGAAAGTAGACAAAGAGAACCCAATCAAACAAATGAGACAAAAATATTTTCTTTGTCATTTATTTAGGGAACTATTGGAGAAAGGTTTAATGGATGGATGAAACCAAAATAGAACTTGTTGGTTTAAATGAGAAGCTATTATGTTCGGAGAAAAGAACACACTGCATTCCAGCTTAGGAATCTTATCCCATCTATGAAACATGGTATCACGTATCATGGCTTGGGCCTGTTTTGCTGCATCTTGGCCAGGATGGCCTGCCATTATTGATGGAACAATGAATTCTGAATTATACCAGCAAATTCTAAAGGAAAACGTCAGGACACCCGTTTAAGAACAGAGTCTCAAGAGGGACTCTTGCAGCAAGACAACAACCCCAAGCACACAAATCATTCTACCAAAGAATGGTTAAAGAAGAACAAAGTTAAAGTTTTGGAATGGCTGAGTCAAAGTCCAGACCTTAATCCAATTAAAATGTTGTGTAAGGACCTAAGCAAGCAGTTCATAGGAGGAAACCCACCAACATTACAGAGTTCTGCACTAAGGAATGGGCTAAAACTCCTACATGTTATTGTGCAGGACTGATCAGCATTTACAATAAACTTTACCTTCAGTTACTGCAGCAAAGGGGGTCACACCAGATACTGAAAGCAAAGATCCATACTTTTGCAACTCACAAATGGGTAAAATATGGCATCAAATCTATGCCATTAATAACCGAGCGCACCACTTATGCTGGTGCACGCGGTAAATCACTTCCGTGAGAGGAAAACAGATCTACACATGAGGAAATGGGAGCTCGCGAGCTAATTTCAAACACTCCCGTGCGCGTCACTTGTCCTCTGAGCGCAATACAAGCCCTCGCGCACGCGTGATCATCCCCCACATCCTCGCTCGATCTTCTCTCACCTGCTCACGCGAACACTTCTATTTTTGTCAGTCGTGGGGCGGGGCTTGCTGTTTTAATTGTTATCTCTAATGCCATTGGTTACTTCCCCTTTTCCGGACGTCAGCTGTGATTGGACGCCTGTGAAATGGCAATCCATAATCCACATGTGACCTGAGACATGGCTTCATCAACAGACTAGATGCATGTAAGTTGTCATTTATTTTTTTATTTTTTTTATAAATATAAGTAGGGTA
This sequence comes from Onychostoma macrolepis, assembly GCF_012432095.1. Lineage (NCBI taxonomy): Eukaryota > Metazoa > Chordata > Actinopteri > Cypriniformes > Cyprinidae > Onychostoma > Onychostoma macrolepis. The sequence goes on from NC_081156.1 coordinate 1,705,663, forward strand.
AAGTGCAGAACCCTCTTACAATGAAAGAATATATTACCATCAACCCCTAAAATTTGACATAGTAATACAAAATATATTAAACAGTTTATACAGCAACTCTTGCTTATTTATATGAACAAATAATTTATACATCCAAAGGTCCTTTGAACCAATTTGGGATTTACAGTCATGTACATTTACAATTTACATTTACATTTATGCATTTACCAGACGCTTTAAAAGCGACTTACAGTGCATTCAGGTTATACATTATTATTATTTTTTTTATCAGTATGTGTGTTCCCTGGGAATTGAACCCATGACCTTTTGCGCTACTAACACAATGCTCTACCACTGAGCCACAGGAACACTTATTATTATTTACAATTATTTAATGGACACTTCTCACATTTTTGAGGTTGTATATAAATATGGTTGTGTAAGCATATAGTGGTGAACTACAACTAATTCAGCATATAGCAACAAGTTGACTATTAGTTTTATTTTATTTTCATTTTGCAAAGTTAATATAGCCCAAGCTTTATGTTGTATGAAAATTTCAAATATAACCTTTTTGGTAGATTTACCATGCTAATAACCGTGGAAACGTGTCATTAAAATCTATAAAAAAGGGTTTATGGTCCTGTTTTATCTTTGTAACATCACAAGATTGTAATCACTAGTAAACGGAAGAATTTATGTTAATTTATGTTAATAAACTTTTATTCTAATGATGTATTCTACTGACAATGCATGCAATTCATTTTCTTTAAAACAGCCATGTTATATTTATAAAAAAATTAAAAAATAAATGGCAACTTGCATCTGGTCTGTTGATGAAGCCATGTCTCAGGTCACATGTGAATTATGGATCGCCTTTTCACAGGCATCCAATCACAACTTCCGGAAAAGGGGAAGCATCCAATGGTGTTAGAGATAACAATTAAAACAGCAAGCCCCATCCCACGACTGACAAAAATAGAAGTGTTCGCGCGAGCAGGTGAGAGAAGATCGAGCGCGAGGATGTGGGGGATGATCATGCGCGCGCGAGTGTTTGAAATTAGCTCGCGGGCTCCCGTTTCCTCGCGTGTAGATCTGTTTTCCTCTCATGGAAGTGATTTACCACGCGTGCCAGCATAAGTGCTGCGCTCGGTTATTAATGGCATAGATTTGACGCCATAGTAAAACTGGATCATTATTCTATATAAATAAAATGACAAAGAAAATATTTTTTCTCTTACTTGTTTGATTCGGTTCTCTTTGTCTACTTTCAGGACTTATATGAAAATCAGATGATATTTTGGGTCATATTTATGCAGAAATATAGAAAATTCTAAAGGGTTCACAAACTTTCAAGCAGCACTGTATATATATATATATATACAGTGAGGAAAATAATTATTTGTTCCCCACTGATTTTGTAAGTTTGCCCACTTAAACAAAAGAAGGGTTTATCATTTTTATGCTAGGTTTATTTTAACTGATAGAGACAGAATATCAAACAAAAAAATCCAGAAAAAGCAGCATAAAAATGTAAAAAAAAAAAAAAAAAAGATTTACATTTTAGTAAGTCAAGTATTTGATCCCCTACCAACCAGCAGGAATTTTGGCTCCCACAGATTGGTTATGTGCACATGTGGAACATTAGTCCTGTCACTTTAAGAAGATACTCCTAATTTCAGCTCGCTGTGTGTATAAAAGACTCCTGTCCATAGAATCTGTATCTTCAATTCCAACCTCTCCACTACCATGGGCAAGACCAAAGAGCTGTCAAAGGACATCAGGGACAAGACTGTAGACCTGCACAAGGCTGGAATGGGCTACAAGACCATCAGCAAGAAGCGTGGTGAGAAGGAGACAACTGTTGGTGCGATTATTCGGAAATGGAAGAAATATAAAACTGTAACGGGCTGACGAGACGTGAGACGTGCGGATCCAAGTGCAAGCTTTTATTTACAGGCATGGTCATAATACAGGCAGGGTCGAGCAATGGTAAACAGGTATGGCAGGGACAAGACAAAGAGTAATCCTAGGGCAAGCGAAGGTCGACGATGGGCGAACAGTATCCAAAAGGGCAAGGCAGAGAGATAATCCAGGTACACAGGCTATAATCCAGGCAAGGGAATAAACAGTGTCCGAACAGTGAGACGGGTAAATACAGGGAACACAGACTAGAAAATAACAAACGTTCCGTAAAGTAGGTGACACTAGGGGAGTGAAAAACGCAGGACAATACAGGAACTGAATAGAAACACGGAATGGCACGGAAAGGGTTAATTCAGGAAACACGGGCTAGAAAACAAACACAGGAAAACAGGCAATGCAAGACTAGGATACTAACAAGGGCTCTGTAGAGTTGCTACGGCTAGGGGAGCGGTAAACGCATACAATACTCGGCAGTGAGGGAAACAAAGTCCAGGGTTTAAATAAGGTATGTGATCAGTGTGTGCGTAGGATCAGGTGTGCGTGTGATTAGTGCAATGAGTGCTTGGTGACAGCTGTGATCAGTAATGGATGATGGGAATTGGAGTCCATTGTGATGTGTGGTGTGAAAGTCCATGTGGTGAGCGAGTGACCTCTGGTGGAGGGTGAATGGAAGTTCATGGACAGAATTTGTGACAAAAAAACCATCAATCTGACTTGGTCTGGAGCTCCGTGCAAGATCTTGCCTCATGGGGTAAGGATGATCATGAGAAAGGTGAGGGATCAGCCCCGAACTACACGGGAGGAGCTTGTTAATGATCTCAAGGCAGTTGGGACCACAATCACCAAGCAAAACATTGGTAACACACTAGGTGGATTGAAATCCTGCAACGCCCGCAAAGTCCCTCTGCTCAAGAAGTCACATGTACAGGCCCATCTGAAGTTTGCCAATGAACATCTGAATAATTCAGAGAAGACTTGGGAGAATGTGCTGTGGTCAGATGAGACCAAAATTGAGCTCTTTGGCATCAACTCGACTCGTCGTGTTTGGAGGAAGAGAAATGATGACCATCACCCCAAGAACACCATCCCTACAGTCAAGCACAGAGGTGGAAACATTATGCTTTGGGGCTGTTTTTCTGCTAAGGGTACAGGACAACTTTACCACAAATGGACGGAGCCATATACTGTAAAATCTTGGATGAGAACCTCAGCCAGAACACTGAAGATGGATCATGGATGGGTCTTCCAGCATGACAGTGACCCAAAACATACCACCAAGGCAACAAAGGTGTGGCTCAAGAAGAAGCACATTAAGGTCATGGAGTGGCCTAGCCAGTCTCCAGACCTTAATCCTATAGAAAATCTGTGGAGGGAGCTGAAACTTCGAGTTTTCAAGAGACAGCTAAGAAACCTTAATGATTTAGAGAGGATCTGTAAAGAGGAGTGGGACAAAATCCCTCCTGAGATGTGTGCAAACCTGGTGACCAGCTACAAGAAACGTCTTACCTCTGTGCTTGCCAACAAGGGTTTCTGCACCAAGTACTAAGTCATGTTTTGCTTGGGTATCAAATACTTATTTGACTTACTAAAATGTAAATCTTTTTTTAACATTTGTATGCTGCTTTTTTCTGAATTTTTTGTTTGATATTCTACAGTTAAAATAAACCTACCATAAAAAATGATAAACTCTTCTTCTTTTTTTTTTTTTTAAGTAGGCAAACTTACAAAATCAGCAGGGGATCAAATAATTATTTTCCCCACTGTATGGGTAGTTGACAAATAGGTAGTAAAAATGTTTTTTTTTTTTTAAAGAAATGCATAGCCTATATTCATGTAGTGTGAAGTCTGATCTTTGAGAAAATATAAAGGGTCACTAACTTCGTCAATTCTTTCACTGCTTTTTTTTTTTTTTTACATTTTTACTGAACTGTACCATAAATTTGTCCAATGGTGTGACATAGCAAAAGGTAAGAAAAAAACCTCTTGATAATAAATACATAAATAGCATGAGAGAGATGTACCTTCATTGTTAGACACTTATTTTCATATAGTGCTATTTATTTAATATGAAATTATAATTAACATAATTTTTTCCCCCATGATTTGTTGGACAATTTCAAGACAAACTTTGAAAACAAGATAAACTTTGCTGTCATCCGTTCAAAACTGCTGAAAATTATACCATTTTAAGTTGAGTGATATTTGTATCTTCCCTATTGCAATACTCAACTGTTTTATTAAGATGTTTTGAGATAAAAACAAATCTGTGGTTCTTTTATGTGTGTCACACCATGGATATTACGTCACACCATAGGACATCACATCACACTAAAGGACAGAAATGGTAATTATTAAAAGATTTCTATTTACTTTTTTACATTTCAAAGGAGAAAGAAAGTTTAATTTTGATACAAACAATATCAACATGTTTTTTAAACAAAACAAAAAACAATATTATCAACAAAATTCAGTCTCTTAGTCAATCAGTATGTTACTGAAACTCTTCTAGCCCCCCGCTGCATGTGCGGCACAGCTATATATGATTGATATTCAAACTATATTCATGAAGTTGTGAATGATTTTTTTTTTTTTTTTAACTATATGGCTACTCTTTTTAAGGCATCATTTTGATTCTATTTACTTTCTGCATTGTTCTCTTAGGATCTCCTCCTTTCTGCATGGATCCCTGTTCATTTTCTCTATATATTTCCGTGTCCTCTCTTTTCCACTAATTTATCTCCCTCAATTCTTTCTGTCTCAAAAACAAAGTATCACATTTTATACTTATTTTCATGACACTTTATAACAGTACGTTTTCTGTAAAACATCAGAAAATAATTTAATTAATGTAATTATTGCATTTAAGAACACTGAAAATTATAAAAAGAATAAAAAGTAGTTCAATCTTATTTAATTATTTAAAATGCTTTTTAAAAAGACCTTGTCCTCTGGTGTGACAGTACAGGCGTCACACCGGAGGACATTATCTGTCACACCATAGGACGTTTCAGCCTTTTTCTGTCAATTAATGACCTTGCTAATCCAAGCTAACCTGTCATTAGCGGTAAGCAAGACACATTTGCATAATTTACCATGATTATGCAGTTTAACATACAGTTTTTAATTAAAAAATATAATCTAGGGGTGTCACACCAAAGGACAACAGAACGTAACACTTTTGTAGTGGTTCCAAAAAAGTTAAATACTTGAACATTTCTGAGACAAAACTTGACCATGTACACATGTCATGGGCTTCACAGGGGGCTTCAGTAACACAACCCTGAATGGAGTCCTTCAACTAATTAAAGTTTTCTCTGGAATTGGTCGATTTAATATTAGGATATGGTGTCACACCAGAGGACATGGTTTTCAGAGACAGAATGTATCAAGTTCCTACGCTTTCAGAAATATAGGGTAAACGTACCTATTAAGCTCACCAAAATCTATATTGAGACATTTTTAGTGCACAAGATATTGGTTTCAGTACAAAAAGATATGTTATGTTAAAATAAAATATTAATCTCTCACACAAAAGCATTTCAATTAAGATATACATCATTAAATACAAAAAGTCTGGCTGTGCTTAATGGGTACATTTTTGTTCCCTTTAAGCACACCCCTGTTCCCATTAAGCTCACATCAAAACAAAACAAAAATTCTTGTTTACTTTAAGGAAAATTTTTTAAGAATAATTATAAATATATATATTTTTTGAAGGTACAAATTCAATCACAAAACAGCAGAAGACTAAAATCAAGCAACAACACATTCAAGTCGATCAGTTATATATTCATAGGGAAGCGTCATCTAAGCACATATCAACATCTATACTAGTCCACATTCAGCTAAGTAACACATTCAAAAATCTAATAAAACAAACCAATAAAACATTTAAATCATGGGGATGAACACAGAAACTAGTCTCATTATGCTAGCCTCTTTTTAAATGGTTAACTTATCTATATTCTCTTAAGGCTGGAATACACTACACAATTTTAGCAGCTATTTTCCACAGATTTACAGTCTGGAGAAGTTGATGCTAGTTGCCAAAGGTCAGAGCCAGTCTGCAGATTTGAGTTGGCAGAATTCATAGAAAATCGATTAACTTAACTTAAAGTGACAACCATCAGTTAATATTTAAAGTCTGTTTATGAAGTATTTACATAGATGTTCAATGTGGAAGAGCTTAAAGAGAGCTCACTGAGGTTAATTGGAGCAGCAACAATTTTTAATAAATTTCATGTAATATTTATTAAAATGACAGAATTTTGCTAAATAAATAGTCTAGATCATGAATTACGTTCATACATATTTTAATATGAAAACTATTAACAATATCTATGAAATTATACTTTTTCTTATTGATGTCACACTGAAGCTGTGTAATTTTCATAGTAGTGTACCCTTTAAGCTCACCTTACAATAATATGACATCTTTAAAAATTACAGCACTGTAAAACGACAGACCAGCAATAAACTGTCCATTTATAATATTATGGATGTAAAAGTACAAGCCAGTAATGCCTGTGAAGTAATATATTAGCGTAGCACACAATCTTATACAGCTAGTCAGCTAACTGTGTTCTGTAGCATCTGCGCTATGTTGCTAAAACTATCTTTTGGATCTAATGTAATCATTTCCCACATCCAAGTTCCAGGTTATAATATGATAAAGTCTAAACATCAATCTCTTAATTTTACAATAAGTAGTGAAACTTACCCAAAATAACAACTTAAACATCTAAAAACCACACATTTAAGGGGCTACTTTTTTGGTGAAAGTTTTTAGACAGCTTTCAATATCTCAGCGTGCAATGGTCTGATTGATTTGAAATTACAGGAGGTATATAGTAACAAACACATCAATTGGTTAAGACATCAAGTAGGATAATAAATTATTTTTTGTTTTTATAATCTGATCTCAAAAATGAAAATGTGCTTAATGGGTACGTGAGCTTAATAGGTACGTTTACCCTATAGATGAAAAAAATGATTGCCATTTACTAAAACAGACACTTTTACAATTATCCCGGAGTTATTTGTTAGCATTTTCATGCTTTTCTTTTTCGTTTATAAAAGTTGTAATTTATTGAACCATGCTTGGGACAGTCACACCATAGGACAATTTTGAAATTTAGCTCAAAATTTAAAAAATAAAAATAAAAAAATCGAATAACACTACAGCTTTTATAACAACAGGTCCATGTAGGACAAAAAAATGTTTAACCATTTACTGCATTTTAAATTACAACAATATTAATTATATTAATTTTTATCTTGTGGGACAGTGAAAATGCCATGTCATGTCAACAACCCACACACACACACACACTTATTTCATATTTCTTCTGACTTGACCACCCCGCCCCACATACCCAAATAGGTACCTATCTAAGAACATCCTATAAAGCTATTGTTTTCACAGATTTTTGCATTCCATACAACTTCTCCTTTATCAAACTTATGACTCATTCAATATTAAACAGGCTTCACGCCTACATGCTAAACTTGTGATTTCTTCATAGCTGGAAGAAAACATAATTCCAAACTTCTAGTTTACTGCACACATATCAAGCAAAGATCACAGCTTCTGGTAAGAACAAAAAAAATGTTACCTTGAAACTCCTCCAAGCAATACCTTGGAGAATTAAACAGCCTAAGGCTGCATCAATCTTTGTTCATATCCGAGGTCAGTGTCGGCCCCGCTGCGGCCCACCAGAGGCTTATTAGCATTAATCATACCTTCAGAAACCACACTCTACTCAAAGTTAGACAAAAGCCCCAGTTTTATATGTATCCATGCAATTGTCTCTTCACAGTGACAAGAGGAAAATGTTTGGCTAGAGCATATTTACGCAAACCATGAGACGACATATTATTTGAAGGCCGAACAGGATACGAGTTTAATCTGTGTGGCACACTCATAGGTTAAAGAGAAAAACCCTGTGCTATTTGCACTGTGCATTTTTCAATTTACAATAATCCTCTGCATTTTGCACCTACTTTCACCAGGGAATATGTGTGCCATCCACCGCGGCTGCTGTGTCAGATGGTAGTATGTGGTCTGTGGCGTGTGATCCAGTTCAGGAAAAGTGGCACGACAGCTGCAGTGTCATCAGCCAAATCCAGATGCTTTAAGTGATTAGCAGTTTAAGCTGCAGTGAAGAGCAACCTGCCTTAGGGTTCACATCTGACCCACTTTTTGAAGGCAGGAGAGAATGAATTCCACAGTGAGCAAGCATATGTGGCCTGCCTTCAGTTCTCCCAGGATTCAATGACATTTAAGTATACTGTGATACTGAGTTTATGAATGCGACTTATCCATAGCTTACATTGAAATTGGCAAGTCCAGCACAATTTAAAATAAGCCATCCAATAGTGCTCTATCTATATATTTGAAAATATCTCAGATTACTGGAACATTGTGAGTGCGCAATGTCCGCTGATCAATGTTTTATGGTACGTTTTATCTTTCATTGACTTTCACAAGCAGTCATCTCATTTCTAATGTTCCAACTGAGACCACACTGATCTGGAATGCTGCTAGCCATCCATCAGTCAGTCTCTCTAAATTTCTAGTGTATTTGATGGCTCGTTGTTTGAAAGAAAAAAGCTGTCAGATCACTGTGTTAATTGTTACAGTAAGTGCTTCTGTTGTCTTATCATAATAAAGTCCCAATCGTTTTATTTTTCCTTCTACATTATTGCTTGAGATCCATTTATGATTTTCTCCAAGGCAACAACACTCGTTTTAAAAATTAAAAAGTAGTGCTGCACAATTGAAATCGAACCGAAATTGCATTTTGGCTTAATGCAATTATTGAATTGCAAAGGCTGCGATTTTTAATTAAATAAATATTTGCACAGCGTCAGTACTAAATGCTGCTCAATTTCTGCAAGTGCTGTTTGAGTCGCTTTTAACGTGCATCTGAAAAAGCAACACGCACCAAACATCCTCCCAAACTTAATGAGAAGCATTTATTAACCTGTTATACAACAAAAGAGAAAATGTATTAACATGTTTTTTTTTACCCCACAGCATCAGTCAAGTGTTTGAAATAACTTAATTTTCTGACCTGGTGTCGCTTCTTATTACAGAATGAGAACGGGAATATATTCTATACTGTAATAAAGGCTATGTCAATTACCACTGGATTATAAATGTACTTTTTTGAAATATATTATATATTAATATATATTAAAAATATTCTATGAAATATATTATAATATTTTTTCTTGAAAATCAGTTCAAGTGTTTCTATTTCCTTTTTGTTCAATCACAGCAATAGACAGATACCTTTGTTCATATTAGGGATTTCCTGGAATGTCTTGAGCTCTATTACATCTTTGGAGTTTCTGCGCGAGGTCACCCTCTGGTGTCCAGTATGAATTAAACAGACATTATATGTGTTTAACACTCAGTAATACGCACTCAGTCCTATTTTTGGGCATAAACAAGAAAAATAATACTTCTCTCTGAAGAAATTTTAAGTAAACATATGATAATCCACGTTTCTCTCCAGTGTATAGAATTGTACAGGAGACGTTTTTCCCCCTGTAGGTGCATAAAAGACACATATTTCATATTAAAGACATGGATATTTTACATACCTCCTGATAGAAAGATAGAAAGATTTTGCATGTAAACAAGTAACCCTGTAGTTGTTTGTAAAACAATAGTTTTCTGTAAAAGAAAAATATTATTGTTCTTTTCATTAATTTTTTATGTAATTTTTTTTTTTTTTGTTATTTTGTTTTAAAAATGTACATTTGAAATTGCAAATCACAATTTTAACCAGAAAAATCAATTCTAACTAAATTATAAAAAATTACAATATGTTCATTTATTAACTATGGCTCCTTTCATTGGTGCTTAGTTAAGTTTTGGAGCAATAATAATTAGTTTCTTTTGAGACACTCCATGGAGACGATACATGAACAAGACACTTAACAACAGGCGCAAACAGATAATATATGTGCCAAATTGATTAATGTTACTGTTAATTTTTATTTCAATTTATGAAAATATGTGACGATTCAAGTCGGTTGAGATGTTAAACGAATCATGATTCAATTATACGAATATACCGATGACGGTAACTGACTGTCTTTAGGAAAATGTTACTTCACCTGCATGTGACATCATTAACGTGGTTCATCATTAATGTGGTTCAAATAACAGACGTGTGACTATGTTTCAGGAAACAGTGCCAGCTCAGAAAATAGTTTGTTTATTTTTCTATTGATGGATCTTGATATGGTGGTTAAGCAATGAGTTCTGTCGGTGCATGGGAAACGCACAGCTGCGTGGCTAAGTGTTATGAATATCTAAAAATGTTTGAATTTTTCTTTTAAATTTACTTTCTACCCCTCTCAAACGCTTAATAACCACACATTTAAGCCAGCTAACATAAATGGGACAAAAGCTGCATTCCAAGCCCAAAATTCTCTGATAAAAGGAGAAAAGCACATCAAAGGACCTTCTCTCACTTCTCTTTTTTAGTCTCTCACAACCCCACGCAAGGCTGAACTAATGTATCTTCAAAAGGCAAAGCCTCAACTATTGGGTACATGGGCACAGCAATATCAAAAATATCAAAAGAGTTTCAGGTGGGCATAAGGGCACCCTCTCAAATGCACTCCCTCATCTGAGAATTTAGGAAAATTTTAAGTTCTTCCTTATATAAGTAGTCACTCTCTGTGTCTTCTATGCAGATTCAGGGCATGCAGTGCTGTGAGTGGCAGAGATCTGTGGGAAGCTTGTGTAACATCCATAAACCAGCACCATTTGAGCCTTTGAACACAACTTAAAAACATCACATATATTTCTCGTACTGCACATCTAAAGTACCAGATAGGAACTGATGAGGAAAATAAGTAGCCACAAATCGTGATGCAGCAAATTACTTGCAAACATACAATACACGATTTCAAACACACATTTTCCTTTGTGCAATCATGAAAAATGTGACATAGATCCGTGGTCTAATACCATACTACTCAGATTTACAGCTTGCTGAGACAGAAAACACATTTATCTTGAAGACTCGGAAGCAAACCACACTTGATGGCAGTTCCCTGAAGTGCAAGCACAGCATCATCAGTCATGTGAACGGCAGCAGGCAATATCTAAGTTCATCTGACTCTATGAAGGTCAAATTCCTTCAAAGTGCAAAACACTGATGTTGAGCCAGCAGTCATGCAGGGATCATGACATCAATTCTCATTTTAGTTTCATCCATTTTTAATTGTTGAAAAGTCTTATTTTTAAGGGAAAAGGAAATAAATGCATTTAAAACAGCTTAAAGTTCTTCAAAACGCTGAGCTGACACATGTTAAGACCCACTTTGTTATGAAATAAATGGCATTTGCGTACTTAAACCTAAACACATACATGTACATATATATACACACAAGCTGTTTACAGGTTAATGCAAATGTGACTACTGATTTTAAAAATAGTGCAACACATGTATACAAACACATAATTGTATGTACGTAACCAAACCTTGAGGATAAAGCATCAAATTATAATAACTCCATTATGGTAGGGAAGTGTATTTTACCACATAGTAGGAAAGCCTTTAAAAGTAATCTTAATATAAAACTTTGAGTGAGGTTTGACTGGGGTTCACAGGGACCTTATATCGAGGCTATTTAAAACAACGGTGTGTTTATTGAGTGCACTGGACTAATACAAGCAGAACACAGTGTTCAGACAGTTAGACGTTTAAATAGGACAAAATAATGCCTTGAAACATTCTATTTTTCTTCACACTTAACGTCCTCCTCATGCAGTTCATGCTTTTGTCGTGAAATGTGTTTTGCCCATTGCCCACATACTAAAATACATGTTTAAGAGAGTGAGATTTGACCGGTGAGAACAAGATAAACTCCTAATATTAAGGATGATTTAGTTTTCTCATTGGCACGTGTCTGTAGATGAGATGCTTCACGCGCCGTTGGCCAATAATAAATGAAAGAAGCACGCGAGCTTACCTGTGAATGTCCCTGGTACATATTCAGTCCAAGTGCTGAAAACACCGGCGTGTGTGTTGGTACACCACTACTGTAAATTGTCAATGAGGAAGAGAAAGAGGAGCGGAGCTATCCCTGAGTCTCGGGTACTGAGATGTTTTCATGCTCCAGCTGCGTCCACGTGAGGATTCCTCTTACAGGACCTTTCACGAGACCGTGCATCCGAGTTTCTGACGTTCATGTTACGCCGTGAGCTTCGAGGTAGTGGGTTCACTGCGTGATACGGCTAAAGCAGTATGGTATTCCTCTTTTTTCCTCGGGTTATTCCACTCCTTAGTGGAAATGTTCGAGTCCCAGCCCACTTGAGCAGGGAAACGCCTCATTGAGCAGTATGCCACCTCCCATGAATAACATCAACACTCAAGATGTGCTGCTGCTGCTGCTGCTGGTGCCGGAGGGCGTCAGTGCACTACTCTACACTTGTATTAATTTACTTTATACTGCTGAGTAATAAGAAGTGCTATGTTAATCTAGGTACAATATATAATTTAATTTATTACAAGATTAATAATGCCATGTCTTACGTTGACAACCTCCACACTCTTTAGCTTGGTCACACTGGATGTATTCCTTCCTGGACATTGCAAACATGGAGCTATTAGGATGCACGGTGCCACTCAAAAAACTATTTTAGCTTGGATAAGGGCAATATCTAAAGTTAAGGACTTGCTAAAGTGATGTTTTAAATGTCTTTACACTGTATTTGCTTTGTGAATTTTATGTAGGCCTAATTATTGTTGTTATAGACTATTTGTGATTGTACCTAATGTGATGCAGAGGGAGTGGCTTTTTTTTTCTTTCTTTTTTTTTTGATGGTCGCTGCAGGTTTGGCATTTAAAATTAGGAAAATGTTGTGTGTTGCACTTTATTCCTATTAATGTATGTCTGTATAACTATTTTCTGTATCACTTAATAAAAAAAAGATTAAAAAAAAGATGAATAATACCAACAAAGAGTATTAATATGTAGTCCAACAAAGTAAGAAGATATTAGCAAAGTATTGTTCTTTATCATTGAATTTTTAGTTAAATCACATTGTAACAACACAATTTTCAAGTTTAACATACTGAACTCTGCTTACAGTGCTTTGTGATTTAAGGCAGATTAAAAATTTTAAAAAAATTAAAACAATTTTTAGGGATTTTATTATTATTATTTCCATGCATATTTTTTTTTTTTTTTTTTTTTTTTTTTGATTAACCACTATTCTCGATTATTCTCACTGTGTTTTATGTAAATTAGCATAATTAAAAGACCACTAACAAATGATTATATATAGAGCAATATGCCACCTCTCATAAATAACAACAACACTCAAGATGAGCCGTTGCTGTGCCAGTACACTACTGTACACTTTTATTAATGAACTTTATACTGCTGAATGATAAGCCTTCTGATAAGCGAGAGAGATACATACATTTTTATTATTTTATTCTTTCATTCACTTATTTTGTATTACTGTAATGGAAACTAGAGGTAATGGAAATAGGTTCTTTGCTTGGACCTACAGTACCGTATTTCTTCCATCACTGTCTCATTGGAGGCATTCATTATGATTGATTGTCTCTTGCTCAGTGTAGCAGTCCAAGCTTAATCACAAGTGAGACACACAATGACCTATTCACTAAAGCCATCCACTCTACACTGTATGTCAGCTTCAAATTAATGAGCTGACATGTAATCAAATATTTCCCCTCCCTGAGTCATGACTAGCAAATGAGGTCAGACCATAGAAATCCTCGATAACTGCAACCTCAAGTCTTCTTTCCTTACAATTTATTTTTCATGAATTCTGGAAATTATTTCAGCAAAATTTTGACAAAAATGCTGGATACAATGTAGCCAATTTTTACAGTGTCTTTTTTCTTTGGGACATCATTTGGGCCATGCATTGTTAGCACGGAACTGTTTCTGCATGAGAAAAGAATCATTTGGTGATATTTTTCAATGTCATTAAGCACTTGCTCATTTGCACTCGTCTCACTTCACTGACTGAGCAGTTCAGGTCAGTCATTCTGCTGTTTAATGTGCTGGCCGATTTGACCTCACAGTGGCTACTTAATGTGCCCTGATATTAGCAGTGGGAATTCTCTGAACTGTTTATCCAATATTCTGTCCATCCTGAGGGTAATCTCTGAAGGACATGAAAAGAGTGTCCTTAATTATCAATGTATCTCCCTTTATTAATTTTTTCTTTGCAGTTCTTGCATATTCTGCTCATAGTTTCTTCATTCACCATTCCAGTCCACCTCGTCTGTTCATCCCATTCTTCTCATTTTCTCCAGTATTTACCCTCTTCAGTCCCAATTGCTTCTAATGATTTTTTAGATTGAAGACTTTCAATTCTCTACGAAAAAAAAAAAATAATATTACATGACAAATTAACAAAGAAGTGTACAACCCGAATTCCGTAAATGTTGGGATGTTTTTTTAAATTTGAATAAAATGAAAACTAAAAGAATTTCAAATCACATGAGCCAATATTTTATTCACAATAGAACATAGATAAGATAACATAACAAATGTTTAAACCGAACCACTAAAATTTTACAATTTTATGCACAAAATGAGCTCATTTCAAAATTTGATGCCTGCTACAGGTCTCAAAATAGTTGGGACGGGGGCATGTTTACCATGGTGTAGCATCTCCTCTTATTTTCAAAACAGTTTGAAGACGTCTTGTCATCGAGGTTATGAGTTTCTGGAGTTTTGGTGTAGGAATTCGGTCCCATTCTTGCCTGATATAGGTTTCCAGCTGCTGAAAAGTTTGTGGTCGTCTTTGACGTATTTTTTGTTTAATGATGCGCCAAATGTTCTCTATAGGTGAAAGATCTGGACTGTAGGCAGGCCAATTCAGCACCCAGACTCTTCTACTATGAAGCCATGCTGTTGTAATAGCTGCAGTATGTGGTTTTGCATTGTCCTGCTGAAATACACAAGGCCTTCCCTGAAGTAGACGTCGTCTGGAGGGGAGCATTTGTTGCTCTAAAACCTTTATATACCTTTCAGCATTCATAGTGCCTTCCAAAACATGCAAGCTGCCCATACCGTATATACTTATGCACCCCCATATCAACAGAGATGCTGGCTTTTGAACTGAATGCTGATAACACGCTGGAAGGTCTCCCTCCTCTTTAGCCCGGAAGACACGGCGTCCGTGATTTGCAACAAGAATGTCAAATTTGGACTCTTCTGACCATAGAACACTTTTCCACTTTGAAACAGTCCATTTTAAATGAGCCTCATTGGCATCTGCAGATGGCACGGCGGATTGTGTTTACCAACAGTGGTTTCTGGAAGTATTCCTGGGCCCATTTAGTAATGTCAATGACAGAATCATGCCGATGAGTGATGCAGTGTCGTCTGAGGGCCCGAAGACCACGGGCATCCAACAAAGGTCTTCGGCCTTGTCCCTTACACACAGAGATTTCTCCAGTTTCTCTGAATCTTTTGATGATGTTATGCACTGTAGATGATGAGATTTGCAAAGCCTTTGCAATTTGATGTTGAGGAACATTGTTTTTAAAGTATTCCACAATCTTTTTACGCACTCTTTCACAGATTGGAGAGCCTCTGCCCATCTTTACTTCTTAGAGACTCTGCCTCTCTAAGACATCCCTTTTATAGCTAATCATGTTACAGACCTGATGTCAGTTAACTTAATTAGTTGCTAGATGTTCTCCCAGCTGAATCTTTTCAAAATATCTTGCTTTTTCATCAAATTTGAAATGAGCTCATTTAGTGGACAAAAGTGTAAAAATTTCTCCGTTTAAACATTTGTTATGTTCTCTATTTTCTGTTGTGAATAAAATATTGGCTCATGTGATTTGAGAATCTTTTAGTTTTCATTTTATTCAAATTTAAAAAACGTCCCAACATTTCCGGAATTCGGATTGTATAAATGGAAATGAAAATGTGTATATATGGCAAGAATGGTGATTACATGCAGAAATACACAATGCATGGCGAGTTAGATTTAAAATGCCAGAAAAAAAAAGTTAATACAATTGCAAATACATTTCTAATAAAGTTACAACTAGACTAATGCTTCTACAATTCATATTTAAATGCTTCTACAATTCTCATTTCACATGTAGACAATGACGTTATATAAATTATATGTAAAATATTTTCATATAAGAATATACAAAAGATTGTATTTTAAGGAGTATGCAAGTTATTGCATATCATGTGACATATGCAGATCACGGCATATTATATAAAACATATAATATGCAAAATGTGTAAACTTATTGTTTTATGTATTAATTTGTTTTGTCTACAGATACATAGATTTCAGGCCATTACAACACATCAAGTATTCAGGACTTGCTTTTACAATCAGTTCAAAAGATGCCAATTTTACTAAACAAATTTCTGGCTTTGTTCAGAGCGCTGCTAAAGCGCAAGTGCACACTCGCAATTGGTGAACCTCACTGAATTCATATCTGTCGTGACAAAGCTCTTTTCAAGAGTCATTTTACAGTTTTTTTAAATGAAACCACTTGCTTGTGAGAGTCACTTATTTCAACAGGCCCCTCTCTATAACCATCATACAAAAAAAAAAAAATCAGTTTAGGCTAAGTTAAACTTAGCCCACAAGTTTCCATGTCAGACATTCATATGCTAATTGACCCTAACATCTTCTGCTTTTTCACAGACTACTCTCAAGTCTCCATCCCAAAGAAGAAAATGCATCATCAAAGCCAAATTTGAACTCTCTGTGCTCTTTGCACAGATGTCCTTGTGTTCTCCTGTGTGTGAACTGAGTCAAGACTGAAGCTGGAAATTAAAGGATTATAGGAAGCCTCTATCCCAGAGCAGACTGAAGAACCCAAATTAAAGAACATCTCTTTGAGTGTGTTTTCAAATTGAAATGTAAATATGTGCTAGTGTACACATTCATAAAAGCATATGACAAGCTAGCATGAGTCATGTAATTATGCACATACATACAGTGTTGTTCTTCCGAATATTATAGTTTTTAATTTGGCTGTAAGCCACAGGTAGGCCACAGCCATGCTTTCATTAAGTACAAAAGCACAACTGTGAGTGCAATATCAAAACGTTCAATAAACAATGTGTTATATAACTTACATTACAGTTATTTTGTATATTTCTGTTACAGAGACATACAGAGACAAAAAATAGCATCAGCGCACAATAGTTGTTCGTAATTTCTGAATGAATAATCGTGTTGAACAAAACTGTTGAAGGAATAACTCACTGACTCACTCATAAAGACTTATGGCTAACTTCTACACAAACTATGTAACCCACAGAAAGAGACTATTTACAAAAAATCCCCACCACCACTATTGCACAGACTGACAGTCTTTCTAGAACACAAAAACAATGAAAGTCCTATTGCAGTTCGAATCGGAGCTTGTAACTATGTATTTTATTTTGGTAAAAGGAAATGCACAGTTGTTACCCAAAAGAGCCATTACCTGATCTGTCATAAAAATGACTTTCACTGGAGCATTTTTCACATTGTGCATTGTGACCTGAGAAAACACTATTACATTGAACCTTCTGAAATTATACAATTGCACTGACATGATATCATTGCCAGCTGATCTTATTGGCTCTTCTTTTTATTTGACTCACTTGACCCGAGGTTGCTTAGACACTGGTGAACAGGCCAACACTTGGATGCATTGAAGTGAATGCCAATGAATGAATGCCTCAGCCCAGGAGATGCCAGATGGGCTGATGTCAAACTAGTCAAAGGTCACACAATGACAGCACAGTGAGCATCACATGGGTGTTCAGAGTGTTATTGTCAGTGTTAAATTCGTACATTCACCATCTGCCATAGTGACAAGCAGGGATAAAAAGTGATAGATTCAGCAGGATTTGGAGCAGGACAGTCAATCATGTCAGGTATCTCTGACACATAGAAATAAATACACTGTGTGCCATACATGTTGTGGAAAACTTAACCTGACTTAAGCTGACTTGTGTAAAAATGTAGAAGATTTTGAAATAAAAAGACATTTTCAAAGTATCTTTAGTGATAAAAGTAGCCATCTTAGCATGAATGATTAGGAATAGGTCTATGACAAACTGAAACTTTATGGAAGAATGAGGATGGTTTGAAAGCTAGAAGTTTTGCTTTATAACGATTATTTATTTCAGACTCTATGTTTGATGGAATTGATTTTCATGAACCGTGGATTAAGATAAAAAGTCTTTTTTGCTTAAATGTTCCAGCATTTCCAAGCAATTAAAGAGTTTACTCAGCTAAGATGATTACAAAGTCTGCAATCTCTGCAGTTTTGTGGGTGGGTTGCCTTTGTATAGGAAGTAATGGATAGCAATGTTTGGCACATATGCCACCCATACAAAAACAAGCTACTGCAGTTGTAAAATTTGTACAAATGTTCTCTAAGGTGAATTTCACAAAGCTTTTCAAGAGAATTATACCCCAGAAACAAGAAATGATCATTATTTTATTGTATTTAACAATAAAGAGATAAGAAATTATAATTTGTTTCAGTAAAATTAAATTTATGTCAAATGTATATAAAAATGCAAAAAACTCATTGCATAGTAATTACACAGTGCTTTTACGCTTATTTAAATAACAATAGAATAAAACAAACCAGCATTACAATACTGGAAATCTAATGCAGGGGTTTTCAAACCTTTCCAGCACTGCCCTTTCAAACCTGCACCGCATATTTTGTATGTCTCCCTTATTGGACACACGCAATTCAGGTCTTGCTCTCTACTAAAGAGCTGATGAGTTGTATGTGTCCTCCAGGACAGATTTGAAAACCCCTGGGTTACTCGTCAGTAGGTCACGTATGTGTTGATAGCTCTGAAGTGAACTAACCCTGGAACATAACCTGCTCCGAAGGTTACTTACATACCCTGAAAGTTACCTCTGATTTTGGAACTGATAGCTGAGGTTATCTACTCGCTTATCCTCAAACATACCCGGGTATGTCACATAACCTGCTTTCTGGAATACCCCCCTGATCTAATGAGTTGGGTTAGTTTTGGGTTGGAGATTTTTTCATAAGATTCACCATAGAATCAACAGACAGGAAAGTCCACTGTGTATGGTGAAGATTTATGTACACTGCACATTTGTCTGTCTAACTCTAACATATAGTTATAAATAGCAATTCAGCTGTTTGAGAGCCTGACTCTATGTCTGATCTATGTAAACAAGAGTTCTCTACTGCCATCTCCTGACGTTCATGTAGGCCAGTGGTTCTCAATTCGAGTCTTGGGGATCCGCTGTTCTGCACAATTGAATGTCGAGTTGATCTGAATTGAGAACCAGTGATGTAGGCTACTCTTACGTGTTTTCATAAACAGACCTAAAAGTGGCATGTAATTAAAGTTAAATACAACTACACAATACACACACACAAAAGCTTCACCACAGGGCTATAATGAAAACATGTTTAAAAAATGTTAGCAGTTTCACTTTTGACCGAAAAATATTCTGTTTTGAATTTTTAAAAATCACAGTTTCATCGGAATGGTACGAAACTTGGTGACTTTTATCACATTTGGAATGTGAACACACAAAAAAATTGAGTGCTTGATTCGAGCAGGCTAAAATAGTCACACTTGTGCTCTTCGGTCAAAAATGACCGACCATAGGAAATGAAATGTTTGTGTGTACAATCTACAAATCTGCCAAAATGCAGAAAAAAAGTACACAGCAATGATGGAGTGAAACTCCAAAACATCAAGAGTGCAAAACCAACACATCCACTCACACACACACTTATACACACACACACACCTATGAACTGGTGTGACTGTAACACAGCAAATATATAAACTAAAAGCAATTATTCAACTACAATGCAGTAAAAAAAAAAAAGTGGACAGCAAGGAAGGGGTTACACTCTGAAACATCAAGAGTGCAAAACAGCAAAGTTAAGTTTTAGGTGTCCAGTCACGTTTGACCGTGAAGAGCACAAGTGTGACTCGGAAATGAGAAGCACCAGTGGGTTAATCACGTTCACTTCACTGTTGCACTACAGCTTCTGCAGAACTACAACTCCCATGGTGCCACGGGGTAACCCAGGACTTGACGTACAAGCGGAGAGCAGGACAGCATGGCGAGTAACGATCCCGGAGTAAGCTAGTTAATATGTTCAAATCTAAAGAAAGTATTAGAAATGTGTAGGAACATTTTTTCGCGGATAATAACTGCATTTGAAACAATTAGTGTCTAGTAGTTTGCATTTAACTGTATGTGTTTATTTATGCTTTAAAGAAAACTATGCTAGTTGTGTACTAGCTTTGCAAGGTCCAGTTATGTCACTATGATGCAACCTTGTATAACTTTATTTATATGATCGTCATTAAAATACGATTGTCATTCATAGTTTCAAAATCACAATTTGTGTCAGTGATGTGAAATTATTTAACGTTACGTGTTTAAAAAGTTGCCTCTCATCTGTCCTAGACAAGGTCATTTCGGCACACTTGAATTGATTAATTTATTCACAGGAGCCTTACTCTTCAGCAAACCACTGACATCTTGTACAAAAATCATTAATAACATTTTTTTATTATAATAGAAATTTATCTATTATATATTTTTGTAGGCTACTCTAAAAATCTGTCTTGAGATCAGCTTTAAAGTTACACAGTTCCCACCGCTATGTCATTGCCTCTTCATTGTTTGTCTTTTTAAACACAATGTATTGTAGGAGGATCGAGCATGTAGAATATGAGATATGCTGTGTATGAGTATTTTAAGATGTATTCAAAAGTCTGACTTTTCGTGTCTGTCTCAGAGTTTTTTGCAGCAGCTGAGGCAGGTTGTCAGCAGAATGGGGTCTGGCCCGCGAGGAGCTGGGCTGGGTGTGAAGCTGCTCATCGGAGCTGGAGCTCTTGCCTACGGGGTCAAAGAAGCCACATACACAGGTAAAACACATGCTGTTAAGACGAGCTATTTACTCACTTATGTGTTCTAAACCCATACAAGTTTCTAACTTGTACAGAATATGATAAAATAGAATATTCATAATGTTTTTTTAGAAATGTAATAACTAATTGTGTTTTGCTGCGTATGTAGTGGAGGGTGGCCAGAGAGCCATTATCTTCAGCAGAATTGGAGGAATGCAGATGGACACTGTGCTTGCTGAAGGATTGCACTTCAGGTACATTAAACGCAGGGGTTGTCATTACAGCTGCTTCATAAAAGAAGTAGTACACTTAAAAAAAAAAAAAAAGAAGTGAAAAATGATGTAATATAGATTAACATTTTTATAGAATATAGATTTATTCCTGTCATGACAACAGCCATTACGCTTCAGTGTCACATGATCCTTCGGAAATCATTCTAATAGGCTGATTTGGTTCTCAAAAAACATTTCTTATTATAAATCTTCATTATCTTCATTCTTCACCTCAGCACACAGAACATAGTTATTGTCTGATTTTTGAAGACTTGAACTACTTTTATAGACGGTTTCAACAGCAACAACATAAACAAACGTTACTGCGCATGCACGCTTTTGTGGCCCTAACTTAACTTCCGGTAGACATCCAAATACAATCAGTAACAACAGCTAAGTCCCTCTACAGTAGATTATGTTTTGATAAGCAAAATATGTTTGCTGCGTAAATCAGACAGACTGAGATGCAGCGATAACTACTTGGATGGATTTATTAAAAAATGCAAATTCATTCTCTGCCAGCAGAAGGCGTTTTAAAGCCGGAGAACTAGAGGTTTCCCCGGAAATGGCTGTTGGGCTGTACGTTACACAAAGCAGCGCTGAGCTTACAAACGCTGCTTTATCAGGCATATAACTTGCTAGATGAAATGAAAATGACATCGAACATTTTCTAAAGACAGTGTTCCTTCAGAAATACAGTGATATAAAAACACCTGCGCCTCGTTTTGATTTTTAAACGTGCATTAGGTACTCATGTTTATTCAACGAAGCCATTTGGAAAATTGGTCAGTTTTGATATTGTGGGGTGTCGCCACAAATAAATAAATGTATGTGAAACACATCCCACAGCACAACAACCTGAGCCCAGCTTCATTACTCATCACTTTAACTTTAACTGTGTTTGTAGCCGGCGCCACTAACAAGACCGATAAACAAACACAGACCGGAAGTTAACTTTGGTCCAGGCGCGTGCACCCGATGAAACCGTCTATATATACTTATTTACTATTTACCCAAAAGTTTATGGAAATTTGCTCATCCTAGATGTAGATGAGTTTGTTTGCCAGTTTGTTGAGAGTCAAACACTTGATAAAAGCATCGCAATAATACACAACTATTCCTTAATATTCCTCTTTTTTTGGAGCTTGGCAGACTGAATCAATTTAGGCATTGTGCCTAAACTTCTCAATTTATGCTTTACACAAGAAAGAAAATAATACTGTATCAGAACAACATGAGAGGGGGCAAATGCTGCAAAAGTTACAATAAGTCTGTCTTCCATTTAGAATACCGTGGTTCCAGTACCCCATCATCTATGATATTCGAGCCAGGCCCAGGAAGATATCATCCCTCACTGGAAGCAAAGGTGACCTTGACCCAGATTCTCATAAATGCTAAACATTGGCTTGATAAAGTTCCAAATTATGTTACTAGGCAACATACACTTTGCCTGTTAAAAGAATTCACACGACTCTGTCCATCACAGATCTTCAGATGGTAAACATAGCTCTTCGTGTGCTGTCTCGACCCATTGCCTCCCAATTGCCGATCATGTACCAGCAGCTGGGGAAAGACTATGATGAACGTGTGCTTCCTTCTATCGTCAATGAGGTGCTTAAGAGCGTGGTGGCCAAGTTCAATGCCTCCCAACTGATCACACAGAGAGCCCAGGTATGGTATGAAGACTACCAAGTCAGCAGTCGGGTTTCAGCAATGTTTGGTTTTCGTTCCATGACTGTTGGCTTTTTTGAATGATTGGGCATGTTGAATCAGTGGTATCCGTGAGAGAAATCACTCGATAATTGGCTGTTCATCTTAGCAAACCAGGGCTGATTTTTGTACATGGTAACTGCTGTATTTCTGCATTTCCATTCATCCAGGCAGTCATACAGGGTTTGTGGAATGACATGCTCATAGAATAGATATTCCCAAAATAATAGGATCGATATCATCAGGTATTTATCTTAATGCAGATTCGATTATAACTTCTTATAAGATTCATTCCTAACCCATACATTCACCTTCTGCCCCTGCCCTTTGACTTTAACACTGTCAGCAGCTTCTTCGGTCTGATCCTGGTGTGAGACAGAAATGATTAACTCTCTGCGGGGGCTAAGAAGCTCTGTCTGTATTTAGTTACAGAGCTGTTTAAGAAACCGGCTGTTATTTCACACACACTCATCCGATAGAGCTGAGACACACTACATGAAATATTTCATATTAACCCTTAAATGCATACATCGGGTCTTTAGCGACCCTGTACATCATTCTCTCCTCTCCCTCCTTCATTTTTTAAAGTTAGACATCAACTTTCTTTGTATTCCTCAATCTATTCATTATAAACAATATAACAAGAAAAAAAAAAATATAAAAGAGTGCCTGTTTTCTGATGAATTTTTTGTAAAAAGTGTATAGGGTCGCCGAGGTACTTAAATGTGTAAGTATTTTTTTCTGTGCAACTATATTTACATATCTGATGACTCAATACCTGCAATGCTTCTTCTTTCCTCAAGATGGCACTGTTTGATACACAATGATGAAGTGATGTTTCACTCATAATTAACGCAGGCATAAAACAAATGAATATCATCAGCAAAAATTTAACTGTTTTGAATGGCTTTACGGCAGAGCAATTACTATATGCAATGAAATATAAATGTCACTGCCATTTGATGCTGGATGTGGCGAATAAGCTGCCAGTGATCAAAATATTGAATATGAAGTCATTGAAAATGACTTTGTGAATATGAGCCAGATGCTGCATGTACTGTGGAAGGGTGTTCTGACGATGACAGTGATGGTAAAATCATCTGCTCAAATTGAACCCTTTTAAGTTTCAAAAGGTAAAGAAATATGCTTTATTTTATTCTTCTGTAATTGTTCTGTAAAATATCAAGAGAGTTTTTTGCTATTGCAGCGGTTAGAGATCCTTTCGTGCTGGATATATAGGTCCGGGTCACATTCATGCATTTAAGGGTTAAAATGTCTGCTTGTTTGGTCAAGTCTAGAAATTTAGTCTTGTGACCAAAATGTATTAGAGTTGTATTACATTATCATATCAAAATGAGTTTTACACAAACTTGTGGAGTTCGTGTCGGTTCAAATGAAACTGTCAGTAAAGCAGAAGAAGGACATGGCAAAAATAAGAACAATTCTACATATAAGCACTTTCACTTTTGGACCTCATTGTATCTGCCTGTCTGTTGATGGTTTAAATAAGTTGATCAGTTACTGAGAAAATCAGCCTATGGCTGTTATTTATGTGTTTTATTTTGGTGTGCAGGTGTCACTACTCATAAGGCGAGATCTAATTGAGAGAGCTAAAGACTTTAACATCATCCTGGATGACGTGGCCATCACAGAGCTCAGCTTCAGCAAAGAGTACACTGCTGCTGTGGAGGCCAAGCAAGTCGGTTAGTAGTACCAAAATATGTAATCTATGCACCCTTTATGCGCTCTTGATAATGGTAATACATAGTGTACCCTAAAATTGCCTAAACGAAGCATTCTAATCTAACAAAAATTACATTGTACCTAGTCACCTAATAATTAGGGCTGTCAGTTTAATGCATTAATTTAATTATTTAGTTATTAAAAAAAAAAAAAAACTTGATTTTTTAAGTATTTTAACACAGTTAACGCACTGGCCCCACCCCCAGACTTGTACATCATCTTACATTTCATACTGTTGACAAAAATGATGCAGGGCAACAACTCCATAAATGCAGTTATGCCCTAAAATTCAAGATATTGGCGCAAAAATGCTCCTGTATGAGTTTTTGTCTCGTGTGATAAGCGATATCACACGAGAAGTTAATATTGTGTTATAGTTTAAACACAATACTGTCTTGTTTTTTTTCTCAGTTTTGGCAACAAAAATATTACCTATAAAGCCACAGCAGAACTGTTGTGCATCCCCGAGCAACACAGCAGTGTTTTGAACAATTCGGGTGAATCAGTGAATCAAAGGCCCATTCATAAAGAGAGCCGTTTACTGAATTCCTGAATGAATGACATAAAGACATTTACCAATATCTGCTGGCAGTTTTAAGTTTCTTATTTATAGTATTATTTCATTTTTTTTTTTTTAAAGGGGAGGAAACTTTAAAGGGATAGTTAACCCCAAAAATGTAAATTATGTCATCATTTACTCAAACCTGAATGACTTACTTTCTTTTGTGGAACATATAAGAAGGTATTTTGAAGACTGTTGGTGGTAAAGCTGTTTTGGTTACCAATTACTTCCATTGCATGAACAAAAAAAACGTAGATGTTTTTCAAATTATCTTCTTTTATGTTCCATAGTTTGTTAGGCAGTCGTAGCCTAAACATTTATGTGTAATACATTTTATGTTGAATCAAATAAAATATTTATTTGTAAAGCTACTATTTGTAATGCCTACTTTAAAGGGTTAGTTCTCCCAAAAATGAAATTAGCCTGTTATTTCTGCTTTCAGACGAATCCAATCAGAGTTATATTAAAAATTGTCCTGGCACTTCTAAGCTCTATCATTGCAGTGGGTGGGTGCTTCTTTTACACAGTCCAAAACACGTCAAATAAAACGTGCATCACACTGCTCCAGGGTGTGAATAAAGGCCTCCTGTAGCAAATCCATACCCATCCATATTTCAGACGTAATAACCACTTCGTCGGCGTTGCATGATTAGTGACGAATGTGGAGAGAGAACAAAAAACGCCGGTCACGAATTAGAAGTACAAACCGAGGATTTGTAAAGAAAAATGTCAGAAGATTTCGATATAAGCCAAGAGGAGACTGGTTTTCCTTTGCTAAAATAAGGAAGCTTTGCTTCCTTTGCTCCTGTAAACAAACTCGTGAGACTAGCATATCGTCCTACGTCATCCGCCGGAACGTCTTCAATTTTTAATATAACTCCAATTGTATTCATCTGAAAGAAGAAAGTCATATACACCTAGCATGGCTTGAGGGTGAGTAAAACAGGTTAATTTTTATTTTTGGGTGAACTAACCCTTTAATACTTTCTCATTTAACACAAAAATAGCTTTAAAAAAATCTTTTGGGGGTATTTTCACAGCCAAATGTAATTTGCGATTAATTACATTAATTAATCGACACATCATATAATTCAGCCCTACCAATAATAAGATATATTTACATTAGATAAATAAGACAGGCCTCTTCATAAAGTTGATTTTGACACAATAGCGTTACATTTGCATGTCTGAATGCCACACTCTTTGTCTTGGATCTTACCCAACAAATATAAGTACTCAATAAAATAGACCATCTGGTCTAAAATGTTATAAATAACATATAAAATGTGAATGTTGCACCAAAACAGGTGCATCATTTTAATATTAAACATCCTACACTATAATCCAGGGGTTATATTTTCTTTAATCATAATCATGTACCAAACATTAATGCAAGTATATGCAAGTTACTTTCCTGTGTAGGGCGTACACTTTTTTTTAGGTATAAAAATTAGGTTTAAATTTAGGTTACGATGTGGTTGATGACAATAAGAGACTCCATATACCATTGTACTTTAATACTCTTGTTTTTTTGTTTTATCCATGGTAGTTTTTAAACAAACTATTATTGTTTGTTTTTTAATTTAATAACTAAAAGCAGCATTATAGATATTACTTTCCGATTTCCATGGTGATGATCAAGCTTGACACAAGTTCCCGCTGTATAAGTGGTGTCATTCTTTTTTTTCTTATTATTCAAAATATTGTTAACTAGATTGTGGACAACAACAAATCTGTTGAAATAAATGTATTTATTGTTTACATAAATACAATACAATGACAGAGAACATCATATATTTGTAAATAGATTTTTTTTTTTTTTTTGTAACAATGCAAAAGTCACTTTTGACTCAAACTTTTGAATAGTAGCAGATGTTGCAGAATTTAAAAAAAATATTTAAAGTAGTAAATATTATCAAGGTCTGTTTTTCAAATTTAAGGAACATGCTTTTTTCTATTTCAATTTGTGAGAGTTGCAGCTGTAGAAAAATCAGCAACATTTATTATTTTGGTTATAATGTATAAAAAATAAAATAATTATCAGTTTATGGTATAGACTGTAATGTCTTTTAAGCATCCTTAAAAGCATTAAGAGCATTTCTCAGAAAGAGCTTTGCTTATCCTAATGCTCTCCACTAGAGGGCACTCTGGGCATTCTATGATTGTTTTATTTCGTCAGTATTCCCTATTGACCAAACAACAGTATACAACTGGCACAAAACTGTTTGTATGAAATGTCATGTTGAAGAAGGAGATTATCTGTGTGTGAGACCTCTCTCTTTTAAATAACCTGTCTCTCTTGTCGACGTGTAGCCCAGCAGGAGGCCCAAAGGGCTCAGTTCTATGTAGAGAAGGCCAAACAGGACCAGAGACAAAAGATTATACAGGCTGAGGGTGAAGCTGAGGCTGCTAAAATGGTATGCTGTTGCTACTTTCTCCACTCCACTTCAGCACACATATTGACGATCATTGAAACCATGTCTCTGTTTTATTCAAACTATAAGGGGTTTCCGTGGTTACTCTAAAATGTCCCAAATGCACTATTTTCAGCTACAAGCACCTCGTTTCATATAATTATTATTCCCTGTTATTATGTTCTAGATCTGTGAGTGGTAAATGACTGTAATTATCAGATATAATTAATGAATACTGCTTCTGTGCTAATTAAGCCACAGTCAGTTGTTGCAGTCATACATCTAGGCTATTTTGAACTGTTGCCCCCTCATTCTCAACAAGCTATTAGCAACCAACACACATTTGAAAGCATTTGTTCTCTCTATTTTTGTTTGTGCATTATGGACATTTCTCAGTTGTTCTTTCAATTGGTCATGTTTCAGCATTTACACTTTCGAATGTCTTCGTAAATGACTTTGCAGTTGGATTCTTTCCTGTTGATATGATGCAATTCTGTTTCTAAAATGGGCCACAGGTCAATGGCTGTCTGCTGACGGTAAACAACCAAGGGTACAGAGTAATTTGCTTTTGTTTTTGTGTGTTTGTGCACTCCAGCTGGGTCAAGCTGTTACGAAGAACCCTGGCTACCTAAAACTCAGGCGTATCAGAGCAGCCCAAAATATTGCCAAAACGGTAAGACAAACTTCAAACAAAGAAATCATTGCTTGATTCAAATTAACAAATGTTGATACACTACCAGTTAAATATTTCTACTATGTATGAAGTAATACAATTATTAAAATTAATATTTTTATTCAGCAAGGATGCATTAAATGAATCCAAAATGACACAAAAACATTTATAATGTAATATAAATTTTCACTTTTGAATAGAAAGTTTATTTATTCATCAAAGAATCCTGGAAAAAAAATCATAATTTCCAACTGTTTTCAACTATGATAATAATAAGAAATGTTTCTTGAGCACACGATCAGCATATTATAATGATTTCTGAAGGATCATGTGACACTGAAGCCTGTAGTAATTTTCGTCACGTATTGAAAATATATTCAAGTAGAAAACAGTTATTTTAAATTGTAATAATATTTCATAATAGTACTGTTTTTATTGTATTTTTAAAGCATAAGAGACTTAATCATGTGGTGCTCTCCTGTCAGTTCTGTAGCTTAGAAGAGCAAAACATGAAGACAAGGGCCAAATGACTTATTATTGCACAGTATATATGCTGAGTCTTGCATGCTAAACATTGTAAGTGAAGAATAGACATCATATAACATGGTTTCAAAAAATATGGTGCTACATAATCACATAAATGCATCTAGATGCAAGATTTATTACCTTGAGAATAAATGTAAAAATGTCTTCACTTTTGAAAATCCAGTCAAATAATGAGTCAAACCCGAGATTGATTTCATCACATTAGACCAAATTAGGTCAAATTAAGTTATTTCAGTTAGGGTAGTAGGGTATTCCAGGCATACTCTGCACAATTTACATACTAAACTAACCCTTTCTACAGTATTTGTATAATATTATGTATTATTATATAGAATATAAGATATAATACAATGTATAGTATGTAGTGTATTATTTATGTTATATAATATGTATTATTTATTAGTATGGTATTTAAAAAAACAAAAAAAACAATGTCCTTGTCTCATAATCTGTATATATCTTATCACCAGGTGGCAGCTTCTCAGAACAAGGTGTACCTGAGCGCAGACAGCCTCGTTTTGAACCTCCAGGACAGCTCCTTTAACAAGTAAGATCCTAACCAGTGATCCTCACATAAGTATTACATCTCCTTTCCTCAACTATGATCTTCAAAACTAACTAAAACTGTAGTTAAAAAGAGGAAAATCTTCTAATGAAGTAGGTTGTTCTCTGATCTGAGAGCAGTGCAGGACAACTTGACCTAACAGAGTCTAATACTATTCTCATATTGTTTTTTCTCTCCCCTTAAACGTAAATACTGAATTGACTAAACCACGCATGTACGTGTTTTGCCCAAATATCTGTTACTTAATCTTGAAGTATTCAATTCTGTTTGTGTTAATGCCCATATGTTAGCATATTTCGCTCAGCGGTAATCTCTGCATTTGTCTTCTCTGTCAGCCTGTCACTGGGGAAGTGAGGAGCGTCATCCATGAAGAACATATGCATTCCATATGTAAGCAGTGTTTGCTGAGCCGCTATATTTATGCCCCTTTCCTAAACGTGACGGTGAGCAGAGCCTCTCTCACAGGACAGTTCTGCTGGGGCTCAGATGAGACATGGGTCAGACAGCCTTACAGATTCATATGTACATAAACAGTATACCTGTTTATACACAGTGATTCAGTCATGCAGGATTATTTTCTGGCACATTCAACTCAAGAATTGGAGTTTTGGATTCAGATAGCTTTAAATACTAATGGTGATCATAAAATATACACTGCAAACAATAAATGGTCACTTGTTCATATATTCCTAAATGTCACTATGAGGACGCAAATACGATTCTGTAGTACTGGGCCAGTAGCTAAAAAGTTGCTGATTGGTTGTTTAGAAAACATAAAGCTTTTTGCGTTTTTTTTTGCCCCAAGGTTGTTGTTGGGTTTTTTCTTAATAATTATTATTACTATAGCCATTCAATGTTCTCTATAAATTTCCACTTTATGAAGCGTTTGTTGACAGATACTAATGTACTTGCTGAGATTTTGATTAAATAATGTGTCTTCAAATCTATTTGTGGGGGATATTTATTTCTTTGGAAATGTTAAATCAGAATAGGCATTCACATGCAGAATGTTTTTAGCCCTGTGCTAAATTGACCATCTGTCCAGATGTTTGAAATTATAGTGTGTGTGTGTGTGTGTGTGTGTGTGTGTGTATATACATATATACAGTACCAGTCAAAAGTTTTTGAACTGTAAGATTTTTAATGTTTTTTAAAGAAGTCTCTTCTGTTCACCAAGCCTGCATTTATTTGATCCAAAGTACAGCAAAAACACTAACATTTTAAAATATTTTTACTATTTAAAATAACTGTTTTCTATTTGAATATACTTTAAAATGTAATTTATTCCTGTCATTTCAAAGCTGATTTTTTTTTTTTTTTAGCATCATTACTCCAGTCACATGATCCTTCAGAAATTATTCTAATATTCTGATTTGCTGCTCAAAAAAACATTTATTATTATTATTATTATTATGTTGAAAGCAGTTGGGTAGAATTTATTCCAGTTCCTTTGATGTATAGAAAATTCAGAAGAACCGCATTTATCTGAAATGGAAATCTTTTGTAACATTATAAATGTCTTTATCATCACTTTTGGTCAATTTAGAGCATCCTTGCTAAATAAAAGTATTAATTTCTATCATCCCCTTCCCCCCTAAAATATACTGACTCTCAAGCTTTTGAATGGTATAGTGTATAATGTTACAAAAGCTTTTATTTCAGATAAATGCTGACCTTTTGGATCTTTCTATTCATCAAAGAACCCTGAAAAAAAAAAAGTACTCCACTGTTTTAAATATTGATAATAATAATAATAATAATATATTTAATATATAATAATAAATATATTTAATATAATAATACATTTCTTTAACAGCAAATCAGCATAATGGAATGGTCCTTTCTGAAGGATCATGTGACAATGAAGACTGGAGTAATGATGCTGAAAATTTTAGCTTTGATCAGAGGAATAAATTACATTTTAAATTATATTCAAACTGAAAGCAGTTATTTTAAATAGTAAAAATATTACTGCTTTTCCTGTATTTTGGATCAAATAAATGCAAGCTTGGTGAGCAGAAGAGACTTCTTTAAAAACATTAATGAATTAGTATTTGGTATGTAATCCAAAAATATTTATTTCATTTTGTTACCGTGTTTTAAAAGTCAAAAAACCTTCCGTAGTAAATGACAAAAAATCTCAGATTTTCAGTAGTCTCAGACTTTTTGTTTTGTTTTTTCAAACTGGGTATTTTTGAGGTTGTAATACTCAGCAATGTTTAAAGACAAACCTATAAATAGGATTCCAAGTAACAGATAGCAACACGAGGTGAACAGACATTGATTTCACTAAAGAGGATGTTTAGTCAGTGGGTGGCGCCACATACAAAGCCAGTAGTTTCTTGTTGAAAATGTCCTTTACATGGAATTCTGGAACCATGGAGATAAAGATGAGTCTTAATGTAGAGAAAGCGGTGTGGCAAGGGACTTGTCTGCTTGTGTGCATGTCTCTGTGGTACACAACACAGACCCACGGATTTACTGAATGCTTGAGAGCACGTTTCAACGTGATCCTCAGAAATAGGGTCTCTTGTGACTATTAAAATCTCACTGGATTAGAGTGAGCGCTCTTCAGGAGGGGTTTGAAGGGGTTTAGTGCATTATCCCATTGGTAATATTCATGTGGAGGAGGAGAGTATGGAGAGGGTGGAGCCAGTGAAATACTGCATAAGACCACACCTCTTTTTTACCTCAGCCTATAGAATTCAGTGGTATTTTTTGAACGCAGAAACCCTTGATGGGTGAGTGGCTGCATTTTGTCTTATAGGTTGCCTATGTGGCACCTGTGTTATTGGAATATATTCCACATATCTAGTGCCACTGTTCTCTTAACCTCTTTTTGTGTGGTTATGCCTAAACTGGTTCCGGTTTGATCTGCTGAACGTGCTGCGGCAGTGAACGTTTTAATATGCAAATTTGAACAGAGGAGATGTCTGTCACATACCCACCCCCCACCCTCCCTCTCCTCAATCCTCTCTTGCCCCTCCCCTCCCTGGCCATGCATAAACAACAGCAGATTACTACTCAGCTGGTCCATCTCCATGGAAACGCTGACCTCATGCTGGGACGAGAGATCTGGGCCAGTCACCATGGCGATTCGCCAGGACAGTAGACTTGGTCTCTCTTACCTATAGCACGATGCAGCTTTGCTGCTATTTCTGGAGGTCACCAGTACAACGTTTTCAGATCATGCTGTTTTTTCCCACCATGCACTGTAGCGCTGCAGATAATTATTTGCTGTGCTGCAGCTCAAGAACCATGTTAGAGCTTGCTAACTGTGCGCTCATGCTAGATGTGTGACCTACATCCCACTTCAAAGTCGTGATGCTCTGCAGTTTGTCTGCGGTGTCCTTGCCTCAGAATCTGATCTACAGAAATGCACACTGAAGTATTTGCTTAGTCATTTGCACTGTATAAACGTTTCATATTTTAAACAGAATGCAGCATGAATGTATGCACCTCATACGATGAAAAACATTTAATGTTCGTAATACAATTAGGCATTGCAAGCCTAAGGAAATCTAAGGAGATTTTTAGTGCATTGATTCCACTCTCTTAGTTAAGTTTAATAGCAAGCAAATTAAGTTTCCAAAATTGAAGGAAAAAACTTATGGCATCTTACTGTAAAATAAAAAATGCATTGCTTTGTCCCAAATGCTGGTTTTTTTTTTTTTTTTTTTTCAACAGGATATATTTTAAAGTAGAACCAATTGATATAGGTGGTTTTCATCAACCACAGTTAACCTGAAGGTGAGTTAGGTAACGCATGGTGATAAAAAAGCTACAGGTCTTTCGTTTCCAGGTTGAATCCGCTCCCCTGGAGATGAATTGGTGCCATCCATAGTCAGAGAAGGCCTCCACATTAATTTACTGAGTGGATTTAATTAACCTGTTTCTTTTTTGTGGTACCCTCATTATGGTGTCAAAAGGGATTTGGAAAGCTTGCCCTAGTTTGGTTAATATTGCTCCTTTTTTCGTCTTCCTTTTTTCCTCTGTTTGCCATCGTTTAGGTCACACTCGAGGCAAGCTAATGCAGAGATCTGGCCTGGCTTTGGTTTTCGTAGGTATCTGAATTCTCTGTGCACCCTTTCTATAGAAAATCCCCCCCTATTTAAAAGTGTGCTCTAATTGCAAATCCATGGACTCTCTGAAACGTTGAGAAATGGATGAACTGTTTTTATATATATATATATATATATATATATATATATATATATATATATATATATATATATATATATATATATACTTCCTGCTACCTAAGGAAACACTTGTCTTTGTTTCTTTCTAGAAAAACAAGAATGCTAAGTAGAATATTGGAAGTGTGTTAACCTTAGCCTCTGGTTCACAAGTAGGTACAAAATTTGAATCGTGCCTTTTTGTGTGAGGAGCGATGATTCTCACACATCATGGAGAGATGTTATGTAATGAGTGAACGGCTGTATAGTTCATGCGAGTTTCTAAGGGACAGGAGGATTTAGTGCTAATTTTGGACTGAATACTTTAGTCCGTGATTATATTTAGTTTGTTACATATGACTTTCTAATTTCTATTCATGAATAATGATTAAACACTGTTAAAAATAAAGATACTTTCTTGACATCTATGGGTCCATGAAGAACCTTTAATATCCATGGAATATTTAAACTGCACAGAAGGTTCTTTAAACTATTCAAATGTTCTTTACACTAAGAAAAAATCTTCTTTAAGAACTGTTCACCAAAAGGTTCTTTCTGAAACTCAAAATAGTTCTTTATGGCATCACAACAAAATTAAAAAAAAAAAAAAAACTTTTTGGAACTTTATTCTTGTGAATGTTATGGTATTAAGGAATATTCTGAAATTGTCTCCCGGCATTCTCTGAAATACAAAGCTAGTTGGTTTTATCATATTTTTCCAAAGTAGCAGCAGCAGCTTCCTCTTTCATTGTATGTCAGGAAACAGGCCCTCAGTCCCTCCATGTCGGTTCCCACAGGTACAACGTCTGCACATCAGCCTCGGTGCACGTGGCTGGCCTCCGTGTGGACAACTGATAGAAACTGCTATTCAGTTCTTACTGCGTTTAGCACAATGGCCCAGCTAACATTTAGTCAGCTTGTGACATTTTCCTGTTCAACTCCTCACAAAGTCACTCAATTCTAATTGTGCTATTTTGAGTGTGGTTTTCCATCTAGGCAAGTTTAGCTTCAAAAAAAAAAAATCCAAAGTTCCTTTGTATTGGACGGTGGCAGATATTAATGCGAGCTTGCAGTTGGTTGTTAGGAGGTGCAGGGTTTATGCAGACAAAAGGATCTGATAAGTTGGGTATACACGTAACCAGAGAAAAGTATGCTGTTTTCACTGGAAGATTGAGTTATGGCATTTTGATGAAACACTATGAGGTCAAATAAAATGTTGTAACATAAATGGATAAATAGGTCACTATAGCTGTTTTCACTTACACAAGTATAAGCGATATCTACTTGAATGGGAAAAAACTGAAACCTCTAAAACTGTTGTTTCTGGAATTTTGCTTAAGGGCGAAATATTTCCTTGTGAAGATTTCACACTGGGATCAGGTTGGTCATGAAAATTCAACAACAGAAATCTGCTTGATTTGACAGTGACTTCCACGTCCGCTGTGCTTCTTACATTGCTTAACTTTTCACAATGTACCTTTTTGCCAGCACAATTTCGCTGAAGTGACCTTACTTTAAGGCAGTTCTTTCTTGTTCATTTTTATATGAGCAGACTCCTCCTCCGTATCATATCTCTGGCTCTGCTTAGATGTACAATCACATTACGATTTTATGTGTCTTTGTGGAAAGGTACAAGACTCTGTTACATGTCATAGGATCTGTGGCATCTTACCTTCCTTCTACTTTGGGTTAAACAGACCCCTGTGTGTTTATCAGGTCTACTCCCACTAATGACTCTGTGTTTGGCACAGATGGTGAGCACTGAGGGTCTCCAGGCTTTGACACACTGAGTCAAGGCTGATTAACGGAGTCTCTCAGGGCTTTTCCCCTGTGTGATTACATGGCCTAAAGCCAATATGGAGGACTTACCCTATGACGACTTACTTTACAATTAAACGGGGCACATTTAGTTGTCATTAAAACCCATTGCTCTAATTAGGTGAAAAATTGTATACTAACCATAATTGCAGTGTAGATGTACATCTCAAAGGGACACGGTTTCCCTATATTTATATTCACCTCAGCAACATTTGAGCCTCAAAATCAGCTCTCGGTTTGTTCATAAACTTAATGACTGCAATCGACACAACACATCATTCAGCCAACAAATATTACTATTACTTTAGCCATGCTGTGATAATGTATAAACTATCACCTCAACTCTCACTTATGATGAATATTTAATGAGCAGTTCAGCAGGACACTCCCATGCTTCTGTTGCTGGCCCCCAAGGGTTTCAACTTACACCAAGAGGGTGGAGGAGCCACTGAAGGAGCAACAGCCTTAGACTTAAAGCCATTTTTCCCTCCTTTTTTCTATACCAATTCAAGTATGTTTCATACTTTGTTTTGCATATCCATTTTTAACAAATTATGAGTAGAATTCTATTATTACATTTGATCCCTAATGACTTTCGTTGTCTATAGATTGGATCCCAGAGTTGTCAAGTGAAAGCTTAAAGAATTACTTGCATTTCATGCAATGATTTATAATGCTAATGATAATGTAGCTCCCTGGTGTCTCTCAATATGCCACATTTTAAAATTAGCACAAAATCTTTGATGTCTTGAAACTTCTCTAAGGACTCAACCTTCACCTCACTCAGAGATAATTTTTTATCTATACGTTGGACCGCCGCCTTGCATAGTATATTTGCTTTTGTAAGTAGTGGGGGAAGGGAACAAATGTGTAAGATTACCTTCAAGGCACAACAAACACCATGTGTAGGGTAGGCTACTTTTTTAAAGATAAATGATAGGACGTCGTTAAAGCATAAAAATGAGTTAAACTTCACAGGATTTCACACAAACAAAACATGCAAGAACATGATGAACTGCACCTGTAACATTCCTTTCACCCACAGGTGAACTTACTTTTCTACTGGGTGGTGTAAAGCGGATTTAATCGAGATTTGTAATGAAGCGAATCCAGATGGTGCTCCGGTCCGTGTTTTTGCGCTTGCCTGCAATTGTTGGGTCGGATTTCACCGTCCCCTTGCTTGCTTCTGTCCGCCATTTCGCGTTGTTCCGCAGGGCTCATCGCAAGTCGCGTCATGGAAGAACAATAAAGCGTCTTTGTTTCACTGCAGCTGACGAGTGGAAACGCTGAAGAGGCAGTGCACGATATAATGAACACATCGAAATACACCATACACCCTGCATGCTGATAAAATACTAATGATAACAGCGGTGTCTTATTTTTTTTCTGGTTCATTTGATTCTGCACCCCCATTTGAGATTACAACCAGTACCGGAAATAAGCCATTTTTGTCGTTTTTTTTATTTTTATTTGCATTTATTATTCTTTTAGGTGGTAAATTTTGGGAATGATGCAAAAATAAATACCAGTACCATTTTGACTGGCGTGTTTTGCAACTTGTAAGCTTATGAGCCCTAGTAGGCTATAAACGTTTTATGGTTGCTGAATATGTTGAGCTGTTTGAATAAGCAGAATCGTCGTCTTGTGATACCACATATAAATTCCAATTCGTAAGGAAATGAGAATTTCTTATAATCGTCCCCCCACCCCCCAGTAGTTTGTTCTGTATATCTGCAGTATTTTATTAAACACTTGAGCACTTGACATTTGGGTGGGGCGAAAATCATTTAGTCAAGTTGTTAAAACCTTTATTGTGTCTTCTAACCCTAATACATTACAAAAGCAAGGAAAGGGTCGTCTTTCTACTTGTACTTTGCATTTCACATGGGTGTATTTAAATAGAAAGACAGACAGACTGTAGCCTATTCTAAGGTAATTGCTGTAGAGGTCTCGGTCTTTTGAACAAAGCGCGTAGAATTGAATGAATATTCATCAGAGAGCTTAACTTTTGCACAAAAGATCCCCCTCAAATGTCATATAGGCCTACAGTAGGCTATATCAATTCTCTATAGGTTCCTTAATCTTCCACTTTCTTTATAATATTTTTGTCTGTGATCTGAAATAAAGTAGGCCTAGGTTTAGGCTTTGATGTTCTTTAGTAATCCACAGTTCATGCTGTTAACTAGCAGACATTCTCTGCTGCCTTAAATGCCAAATGTGGAACTGGTTACATAGGTAATCCTACACCATTTTATTTATTAATTCTTACACAAGTTAGTTGCTATCCTTACAAATGTCTTAAAAAATGAATAGACTGGAATCTCTTGCCAAGTTTCTATTTGGCCTTCTATGTAGGCCTGCGTGTAATTTCTTTTCATGCAGTGTCACGAAGATAACACTAGATGGTACTAAATTGTCTTTCTCGATCAACTTTTAGGCAACAGATGACAGACTTTTGAATAAAAGACTGGACAGACAAATGAGTTCATAAGCAAATGCCAATTTAGTATGGCCAGCTTTCATTTTTAATAATAGGTAGCCTAACATTCCCATCACTATTATAAATTAAATCTAATTTAACTGACGATGTGAATAATCAAGGTTTTGGCCTTCATGACCAATTTAACACTGCATTTTTTCTTCATGAAAATGTATTGAAATTGTATTTGAGAATTCACGGTATTTATGGAAAAATGGGTACTGACTTACTACATTCTGAGAATATGTTGCTTTGCTGGATGCAGAATTCTAAGTACAATTATTAGTAAGCCTTCATATGTGAAACTGAATAATCCATAATATACTTAGTTTCTCTAGAGTGTAAAATTGATATACCTTATTCTGTAATGCATTTATGAACAGGAGCTTCCATAATTAAATACATCACAGTAGGCCTATATTCCAGCCTCATTGGCAGTATGCTTTTTTTTTTTTTTTTTTGTGTCTTTTGATTTTTTCATGTCCCTGATGCCAAAGTTCAAATTGAGTGCACAGACGATTCCACCTGGCTCACAAATGAATACTATTTGTTTAGCCTGGTGCTATCATGGTCAGTTTCAGTTCATGGTGCAAGTGAGAGGTTTGGTTTGTTCCTTCATGTGTTGCTCTGTCTGGCCACAAGAGGAGGCTAGAGTACTGAGATCACAGACATGTGGATTTACGAATGTGGGGCCTTTTAGATCGCACTAAAAGTAACAAAAAAGGAAATCTTTTGAAGTCTTTATAGCTCTTCCTGTGGCAGCTTGTTTTATGGGCACAGACTCTAGTGTGGGAGTTAGTGGGAGGGAAGAGCAGTTTAATTGGCCAGTCCCTGTTAATTTGTTCTTTGGTTTAATCATTGCGTGAAAGTCAAAGCATCTAGTCAAATATTGGATACTTTTTTTAAGGAATTAAATTACAGAATCTATCACGAAAAGGCAACATTTCAGCATAAAAATGTGACTATGTGCATAATGACAGTAAATAAACTACTAAGAACAAAGTCCAACTCCTGCCCACTTGAATGAGCTCCAAACATGGCCTGATTGCTCTAGTTTGAACAAGGTATGTTGCTTTGCTTAAGTAAAAAATTAAGTCTTTATCCCCCACTCCATGTTAAATACATGATAGACAACAGTGTCTACCAAGTAACCTTTGGCAAATAGTACCTGTGCATTTATTTTAAAGAACTAAAATTATCACTAAATACCATATTCTCTGATTTTTTTGACTGTTTAAACAAGACAATTAAAGGATATTTTTTTATTTCCCCTATGTGAGACAGCCATGGAGAGTTATACATGGCATTGAGGGCCAAGCTGAGACAACGTTAATTTTTAATCTGAAAGGAAAGACTGTTGTGATAGGGTCCATGGGAAAGTCCTCTCCTCCTCTTCCTTGTCCTCTAACCTCAGAAAATGGTGTCAGTGTCCACAACAGAAAAATATTACAGTTGCATTTACACTTATGCGTTTAGCGGACACTTTTATCTGAAGTGACATACAAAGGAGAAATACAGCAATTCATCAAAGTGCTAACAATATTAATAATATACAATGCCAGGTTTATTAAACAACTATAGGAAGCAAGCTAGAGAACAGGAGAAATACAGAGAATAGTTTTTGCTTTTTGAAAGATGTGATGGTCTCAGCAATTCGGGTGGAGGTTGGCAGCTTATTCTACCAGAGAGCAACAGAGAAGGTTAAAGTTTGAGATTGATTTTTTTTTTTTTTTTGTCTTGTTGTTAAGAAACAACTAGGTGTACAATGCCGTGAAAAGGTTTTTGTCCCCTTCCTGTTTTTTAAATTTTTTTAATTTTTTGCATTTGTCACACTTAAAAGATTCAGATCATCAAACAAATTTTTTATATTACACAAAGATAATGCAAGTAAATACAAAATGCAGTTTTAAATGATGATTTCATTTATTAAGGGAAAAAAGCTGTCCAAACTTACCTGGCCCTACGTGAAAAATTAATTGCCCCCTCCTGTTAAATCATGAAAGAACTGTGATTAACCACATTATTTTAGAAAGCCAAGTGAAATTTCACTAGCCAAACCCAGACCTGATTACTGCCAGACCTGTTGAATCAAGAAATCACTTAAATAGAACCTGTCTGACAAAGTGAAGCATGCTTAAAGAGCAACAGATCATGCCGTGATCTAAAGAAATTCAAGAACAGATGAGAAACAAAATAGTTTACATGTATCAGTCTGGAAAGGGTTATAAAGCCATTCCTAAGGCTTTGGGACTCCAACGAACCACAGTCAGAACCATTATCCACAAATGGAGAAAACTTGGAACAGTG
The DNA here is from genome assembly GCF_012432095.1 of Onychostoma macrolepis. Taxonomy (NCBI): domain Eukaryota; kingdom Metazoa; phylum Chordata; class Actinopteri; order Cypriniformes; family Cyprinidae; genus Onychostoma; species Onychostoma macrolepis. The sequence goes on from NC_081156.1 coordinate 1,745,759, forward strand.
GTGAACCTTCCCAGGAGTGGCCGGCCTACCAAAATTACTCCAAGAGCACAAAGACGACTCATCCAGGAGGTCATAAAAGAACCCAGAACAACATCTAAAGAACTGCAGGCCTCACTTGCCTTAATTAAGGTCAGTGTTCATGATTCAACAATAAGAAAGAGACTGGGCAAAAACAGCATCCATGGGAGAGTTCCAAGGCAAAAGCCACTGCTGACCAAAAAGAACACAAAGGCTCGTCTCACATTTGCCAAAAAAATATCTTGATTATCCCCAAGACTTTTGGACAAATATTCTGTGGACTGATGAGACAAAAGTTGAAGATGTGGAAGATGTGTGTCCAGTTACATCTGGCGTAAAACCAACACAGCATTTGATAAAAAGAACATCGTACCAATAGTCAAACATGGTGGTGGTAGTGTGATGGTCTGAGGCTGCTTTGCAGCTTCAGGACCAGGACGACTTGCCATAATTGATGGAACCATGAATTCTGCACTCTATCAGAAAATCCTGAAGGAGAATGTCCGGCTGTCAGTTTGTGACCTCAAGATCAAGCACACTTGGGTTATGCAGCAGGACAATGATCCCAAACACAGCAGCAAGTCCACCTCTGAATGTCTCAAGAAAAACAAAATTAAGGTTTTGGAGTGGCCAAATCAAAGTCTGGACTTAAATCCAATTGAGATGCTGTAGCATGACCTTAAACAGTCCATTCATGTTCGAAAACCTTCCAATGTGGCTGAATTAAAACAATTCTGCAAAGAAGAGTGGGCCAAAATTCATCCACAGTGATGTGAAAGACTCCTTGCCAGTTATCGCAAACGCTTTATTGCTGCAAAGGGTGGCACAACCAGTTTTTAGATTTAGGGGGCAATTAATTTTTCCACGTAGTGCCAGGTAGGTTTGGACAGCTTTTTCCCCTTAATAATTGAAAACATTATTTCAAAACTGCATTTTGTATTTACTTGGGATATCTTTGTGTAATATTAAAATTAGTTTGATGATCTGAATCTTTTAAGTGTGACAAATATGCAAAAATTCAGGAAGGGGGCAAAACCCTTTTCACAGCACTGTAGCTCAGTCAGTGACCTGAGCTGGTGGGAGGGAGCATACATTTGTAGCAGTGATATTAACTAGGGAATACATTTGCTCCAATACTTTATGCATCCCATAATATCCTTTGCTCCAATATCTGAAATGGTCCAAACCTTTCTGATATTCATCATAATTGTTAAGCCACCAATTGACTCTTAATGTGCTGGATGGGCAGAACGTGTCTCTGAGTCTCAGTTTTAGTGACACAGTTCTGTGAGGAAATGTGGTTTTGTGGACAAACTGAAAAATATAGTCTCAAAATTGTTCTCTCTGCTCTAAGGACTTATGTATAATAAGCTCAGTTCTTGTCCCTGATGCCCAGTCGCTGTTTCTCTCTATTATTTTTGTTTTCTATGTGACTGTGAATGCTTCTTATTAAAACTAATGAATAAATACACAATGCAGCCATTATGCCTGTGACATTCCTATAGTTTCATTACACAATGTGTGTTGCAGCTGAGGCGAGGACTTCTTCAATGTCCTGGGAATGAAAATAACCTTGTCCAGTGGAGGGAAATGTTTCATATTTTGATACAATTTGTTGCGTCTTAGTTAGACAAATATTTCAGCGACCCTTCTGTGAACTATTTTCAACATTAGAATAACATCCCTGACTGCAATGATCTGATTTTACCAGACAACAGACAATGTACAACAGATAAATAAAGGAGGGTAGTGTCTGCAAACAGTTTAGGTAACTCATGAGAAGAGGGCAAATAAATTTAAGGGGAGAATCAGGATTTCTCTGCAAAAGGTTTATTAAAAGAAGAGAGATACTGCTACATTCATAAACAATAAGTAAAAATTTGTCATACTTGAAAATGTAGAGTTTAGTTTCATTTTAAAGTAAGATCATATGATTTTAACAAAATTCAACCTTTGACTATGTCAATACATTTTTTCGTTTTTCTTGGGACATTAATAAATTTGATCCTTTTGGTTCCACTTTTCAGGCTGCAAAGTAATGTTAATGAAGAATCATGTGGTCACAGCTCTGTTTTTTTTTCTGTTGCTCGCTGTTTGCTTGTTCATCACTCCTGTAAGATACATTTATATGAGTTGTAGCACTTTAAATATGTACTGTAGGTAAGTGCGCTTCACTGATCGGCTATGTAAAAACTCCTTAGCTTCAGCCACTTTCTGCTGCATACTCCAAATCATTTGTTGCACTTTATTTACGTTAGACCATAAAGTAATCTGAGCACAACCACTTCAAAAAATGAAAAAGGTATAAGCAGAAATGTGTGAACAAGCATTTTCCCACAAATTGTAGACATAGTCTATATTCAGGCCTATATTTTTTACGTTCACTTTCACCACACTTTTAATTTTTAAAGGTTTATGAAAATGGATTAAAATAGGCCTATGTTCATTCAAAATGTAAGAGATTAGGAAAAATCCAAATGTTAACAAGTAGCACAGATGTGATTGGAATATCTGAGTTAGATATGAACCTCAAGAGTTCATACAAAACATGGTTTTTAGTCCCAGTGAACTAATGGTTTTTCTGTGTAAACATACAACAGCCTTCTTTGACTGTTGTACCCATTTTGCTGCTCTTTCAGCATTCTGCACATGACCACTGCATTTTTAAAATGGCATATAAACTTGAAAGAACTTGTAAAAATGCATCTTGAGACACCATGCATTCTTTTTAATTCTTCTCTGCTACGTTTTCTGTGTGAACAGCCCCTTTTGCTTCAGACATAAAAGAACTGGGAAACAGAGCAGTGTAAATTTAGATGATATGTTTTAATAAGAGTACTGAGGTGACATGAAAACGGCCCAGGATAAATACACTGAGTCGGCTTTACTGTACAAAAAGATCTGCCTGAAGTCCTAAGTTTGAGACATATCAATTGCTACTATTACATCATTCCCACAACTCACTTTTCAAGTTAATTTCACAGTCAGAACCCACAAGAGCATTTTTTTTTTATAAATTTTTTTTTTCTTTTGTAAAGGATGGGAAAGCTTCCTGAACCTTTTATGTATGATTTCTTTTATGTTCCCTTAATAAAACGTTCACCACCCCATGTGAATTAAGAAATCTCTAAAGCATACAGTAGACCTTTTTATTAAATTATTAATTATTATTATATATAATTATCAAATATGAGTAAATATCATCTAATCATAACAAACATCATTATTATTATTTACAGTGGGGATTATTATTTAATTTGATCCCCTGCTGATTTTGTACGTTTGCCCACTGACAAAGAAATGATCAGTCTATAATTATAATGGTAGGTTTATTTGAACAGTGAGAGAAAGAATAACAACAAACAATCCAGAAAAAAACATTTCAAAAAAGTTATAAATTGATTTGCATTTTAATGAGTGAAAAAAGTATTTGATCTATCAATCAGCAAGATGTCTGGCTCCCAGGTGTCTTTTATACAGGTAAGGAGCTGAGATTAGGAGCACTCTCTTAAGGGCAGTGCTCCTAATCTCAGTTTGTTACCTGTATAAGAGAAAACCTGTCCACAAAAGCAATCAATCAATCAGATTCCAAACTCTCCACCATGGCCAAGACCAAAGAGCTGTCCAAGGATGTCAGGGACAAGATTGTAGACCTACAGAAGACTGGAATGGGCTACAAGACCATCGCCAAGCAGCTTGTTGAGAAGGTGACAACAGTTGGTGCGATTATTTGCAAATGGAGGAAACACAAACTAACTGTCAATCTCCCTCGGTCTGGGGCTCCATTCAAGATCTCACCTCGTGGAGTTTCAGTGATCATGAGAACGGTGAGGAATCAGCCCAGAACTACACGGGAGGATCTTGTCAATGATCTCAAGGCAGCTGGGACCATAATCACCAAGAAAACAATTGGTAATGCACTACGCCATGAAGGACTGAAATCCCTGCTCAAGAAAGCACATGTCCAGGCCAGTCTGAAGTTTGCCAATGACCATCTGAATGATTCAGAGGAGAACTGGGTGATAGTGTTGTGGTCAGATGAGACCAAAATCAAGCTCTTTGGCATCAACTCAACTCGCTGTGTTTGAAGGAGGAATGCTGCCTGACCCCAAGAACACCATCCCCACCGTCAAACATGGAGGTGGAAACATTATGCTTTGGGGGTGTTTTTCTACTAGGGGGACAGGACAACTGCACCGCATCAAAGGGACGATGGACGGGGGCAATGTACCATCAGAGCCAGGGCATTGAAAATGGGTCATGGATGCAGTGCCGCATTAAGCCTTTGCGGGGCCCTGGGCTAAATGCAGCTTTGGGGGCCCCTCTAACAACCCCCCCCCCCCCCCCCTTCCGTTACACACCAATCAAAATCAAAAATGCGATCAAACACTGTATAAAGAAGTGCACGATATAGGCTACTCATGAAATAAAAAATAAACAAACACAATGTGCACGTCATAATCCCATAGAATGGAAAAAATTATGTATATAAATTAAACAATATCGAGTAATAATCTTACAAATCAACAGCAGCCAAGCAAATACAATTAAATATCACTCATCACTAAAAGGGCTTCTTCCTGCTCTTCTTATAATGCGCTAGAAGTTAAAAATGTAGGCTATAATTTTGTTTCTCTATTTAACAACATTAACTTACAAAAGTGAAAACATCTTCCCTGCGGTATTTGTATTTATTAAGCATCGATAAACACAACAGCAGTTGACCATAGTGCTGTTCAAATAAAATAAAAACCAGTAAAAAGAATAACATCAGTAAACTCAAAAGATAATTTAACAAAGTTTAAAATGCCAAGGTAAGAAAATAAGATTTCAATTTAGTTTTAAACTCATAGACGGAATTTGAAGCTTTCACAGATTCCATATAGCCTCGGTCCAACTATTGCAAATAGAAAAAGGTAGCCTAGATCAGTGGCTCTCAATTCCAGTCCTGGGGGCCCCCTGCTCTGCACATTTTGTATGTCTCGCTTACTTAACACGCCTGATTGAGCTCATCAGCTCGTTAGTTCAGTTCATGGATCTCTCTCCTAACGAGCTGATGATCTCAATCAGGTGTGTTAAGTAAAGGAGACATGCAAAATGTGCAGAGCAGGGGGCCCCCAGGACTGGAAATGAGAACCACTGGCCTAGATAGTATGTTTTCTAGCTGGATGTTGTGCTTACGACCAATAACCACGTCTTTGCATTCGACCAAAATGATTTGCAGAATACGAGACCCACTCACTGAGGATTCTGCTTGGTCTTAAAGCCTTCCTTGAGCGGCTACGTTCGCAATTCAAACAATGATTTGGAATAATAATTATTTTATTTGTTATCTGTATGGTCTAGGTGGTCATACGTTATATGCCAGCAAATACGGGACAATTCCGTATTATACAGAACGGTTCGCAACCCTGTATGAAATGCAAAAGAGAATTGACTCGGGGGCTCCCTAGTGTTCGGGGCCCTGGGCTGCAGCCCATGTTGCCCATTAGGATATGGGTATTCCAGCATGACAGTGACCCAAAACACACGGCCAAGGCAACAAAGGAGTGGCTCAAGAAGAAGCACATTAAGGTCCTGGAGTGGCCTAGCCAGTATCTAGACCTTAATCCCATAGAAAATCTGTGGAGGGAGCTGAAGGTTCGAGTTGCCAAATGTCAGCCTTGAAACATTAATGACTTGGAGAGGATCTGCAAAGAGGAGTGGGACAAAATCCCTCCTGAGATGTGTGCAAACCTGGTGGCCAACTACAAGAAACATCTGACCTCTGTGATTGCCAAAAAGGGTTTTGCCACCAAGTACTAAGTCATGTTTTGCGAAGGGGTCAAATACTTATTTCACTCATTAAAATGCAATTCAATTTATAACTTTTTTGAAATGCGTTTTTCTGGATTTTTTTTTATGTTATTCTGTCTCTCACTGTTCAAATAAACCTACTAGTGCTGTCAAACGCATCCAAAATAAAGGTTTTTGTTCACATAATATATGTGTGTGTGTATATTTATTATGTATATATAAATACAAACACATGCATGTATATATTTAAGAAAAATATGTTATGTTTATTAAATATATTTATATATAATACAAAATATAAGAATATAACTATATAAATGTATATGCATGTAAATATTTCCCAAATATATGCTGTATGTGAGTGTATGTGTATATATATATATATATATATAATAAATATACACAGTACACACATATATTATGTAAACAAAAACTTTTATTTTGGATGCGATTAATCGTTTGACAGCACTAAAACCTACCATTAAAATGATAGACTGATCATTTCTTTGTGAGTGGGCAAACAGGGGATCAAATAATTTTTCCCCCCACTGTAATAAATACATTATATTTGAGTACTTTGAGGTCTATGAGTATTTTCTACATCTTGAAAATAGAAAAGCAGGCTCTGGTGATGGCATGGATTCAAGCCTGATATTTTGACTTGGCATTGACCATGACGTATTGCAACTACTAACAAATTATGTAGAAGATCGATGAGAATCATACATGAGGGTGCCAAGACCTGTTTGTACATTGTACATACCTACGTATTTGCTTGCATTAATCCAGAAGTATACAGCAAAAATGGTATAGAGATTATTTCACTTCCATCTGAATGCACTAGTAGTTTGTAAACATGGCAGTCAGAACAGTTCAATCATGCTTTGTTTGCATTGCGTAGATCCAGACAGTAAACACTGACACTCAAGTCTTTGAGATGGGGTAATGTGAGGCCACTGTTTTCATAAGGCAAATTAATTATTATTAACAATGTGTTTGACATTCTTTGTTGATAGTTTAGTTCACCTGTTAACCTTCTATATATTTTTATTTAAAAAGAAAAACTGGCATGCTTTCTGTAAAGGTCTATCGCACATCCTATCTCATTTCCCCTCTCTTGTTATCGATCATTTCACCAAGGGCACCATGCCTAATTTATGACTTCACACTCTTGTTGGAAGGACAGGAAGAATTGGGTTTCACCTCACCCAGTCTGAACCATTCAAGTCCAGAATTTCTCTTTCTGTTTGTTGTACTGTGCCATGTTTATTTGTATGCACCTGATTTTCATTGGACCACATTAAACTTTCAATGAAAGTACAAAATGACATTCTTCAAAATATCTTCCACCATTTCCTTTACAACACACTATGAATATTTGAGAGCATGTGACTTACAATACATTATTATGCCCAAATACTATTCTAATACTAAAATCACTGAATACACAAATTATTTGACAGCATTTAGGTTACAACGCGTTACTATGCCCAAAAGAGTAACAAAATTACTAGTGTAATATTAATATCAAAATGTCCTCTCTTTGGAAGTATTTTGAGCCTCTAACAGAATCGTTGCTGTACAGTAATTGTCTGCTAGGGATCAGCAGAGTGTGCTTGCTCTCATTATGCTTAAAATACACCAGACCAGTGTTATTACTTTCAAATGAGTTCTTTCTCCTTGTGGAAATGGCATCTCTGTTCCAAAACATTCCTAAAGGGGAAGTTCAATGCCACTCATATTCTTCTAGGAAAGCAAAGATTAAAGCAAAGAGGGCAAAGATGAAACAGAGACTTACAAGAGAATAAATTAGACAGTATTGATATTATCACTGTGAGACAGAGGAGAAAATGCCAGTAGCTGCTATGATATGTATTTTCCACTAGAGGGAACACATTCCTGTCTCCAGTACACTTTTTATGAGAAGAAAAAAATGGACAGATGCAAATAAACAGCCTTATTTGATGAGGACCATGTCTTGTTTTTGTTTTTTGTTTTTAGGAGAAGAACCTCATGGTGAAGGAATGCACATTGATAGCTAGATTGTATTTTCTAAAGCCAGATAACCCTGGACACTGCTCATGACTGATGTCTACCTGGATGTCTCGCACAGCCAATTATCTGCCCTTGCTAGAAGTCCGAAACCTCAGAGTCAGACGCAATCATCTGAGTTACTTCTTTCACAGCAGTGCTTTCCTCCTCCACATCTCCCTGGCAGGTCTACGCATGCACAGTCTTCACTGCCTACTCATGAGGAAGTGTTTCTCTGTGTCTCTTATCTTGTACAGCAATATATACCCTGCCCCAGGGAAGATTAGCTTGAAAAGCAGGAAATTTGGCCTGATGCTAGAATTAAAGTGGAGCATTATAGGTGGGAAGGATGATAAGTGTTCAGATTTTAATATTTAGGCATCTCTTTAAGGTAAAAGCAGGTTATAATGTTTTCACTGACAGTATTATAACATCAGATATTTATACTGTTTATAACACATTAAGTATATATATTATAGCCTATAGGCCTATATAAACTCTGCATAAAACATCTATAAATTTATAAATGTTAGACAAGAATGGATAGTTAATTATTTTAGTAAGTGATGAGAATCTGTAATTTGATTGAACAAACTTAATTTGTCTATTTTTGTTAACTAAATGTTTAGATTGGCAAAGTGACCTATTAGTGGGAACAGGTTTTTGCAAGAGATGTGCCAAGTTGATTTCATTTTAGCCAGTGTTCTTCCATATTATTCATGTTCAAACATTTACTGTCCCTCTTATTTGCCAGGTCGAACGGTTTATTTTTATTTATTTTTCTTCATCCTTTTAACAATTTTCTTACACTTCACTAATTTACACACCGCCGCCACACGATTTGATCTCACAAATCACCATCCAGGCCAGAAATCTTTTGGAATCCATTTTCCAGGCTTTCTCGCACGCTGTGGGTCATTTCTTTGATTGACATCTCTGGCATCCAATAATCTCGCGCAAAGCGTCAACTGTGGGTTCTGATCGCCTGGGTATCCAATGAGATGCGCCCGACTGCCAGAAGTCTCGTCATCAAAGTAGAATTTGAATGTAGGTTATGATGAATTATCCGAAATTCCCCTCCCCTCAATGTTCGCCGGCGAGGTTATGGCTTCTGCTTTGTTTAAATGCTACTCATCCCGAATAAGAAAGCACAAGACATGTGTTTTAATGATTTTAAAATAAAATTTTAAACAACATTATTTACAGACCCCAACTTGATGAGGACGCATTTCCATTAAAATACGATATATAACGCTAGTGGTTGCACCGTCTTACATCGTGTGATTAGTTGTTTTTTTCTTCGGTTATAAAAATCTGATCTACTAAATATGGCTTTCCTGTTCTGTAAGAGGTTATGAAACTACAACGGCATGTCTGATAAAGTTTTGTCTCTTTTGTGTGCCTTTTCTCATCAGTGTTTTTTTTTTTTTTTGGTGAAAATAGCTGTTTTTGCGTTTACTCGTGGTGCTAAGTTTAGTGCGAAATTCACGGAAAGGGGAGGGGCTGCATCTGGCATGAAAACGTTTCGTGCCACCCCTACATGCTTCAAAAACAACATTTCCTTAATGTGCCAGCGGCTTTCACACTTCGGCATGGTAACTGCCTGTGATAGGTGCTGTGTGTTTGGAGGTGATTTAGGGGTCAATAAGTCCAAGCAGTTCGTGGACATACGACATTTGCTAACTTATTGATTTTAATGATGAGAGGCGCGACTTCATATTTTAACATGTTGTATCAACGTATTTGTTGAGGAAATGTGGAATTGCGTAGCATAGATAGGCTATGTCTGTAGCGAGAAAAGCGGAGGTAGGAGGTGTGTTCTCTGGTGAAATACCGGCTGGGGGTGTGTCCTTTTACGTTTAGAAATACTTTCCATTGTTCCACTCTATTGCCTTAAAAATACGCCCCCTCGGAGTCCGCTGACCAATCAAACGCAACCGACCGCCTCTCATTCTCCGCCCACAAATCTATAATAAAGCCTCCTTCATCACATGCCGTCGGCATAAGAAAGCTTCATTACAATAGTGATTGTTGGAGGATACAGGCGGATTATTCTTGCTTTTTCCTGCGTTCTGAATTTTGATACAAAATATTGATTATGGCAGACACAAAGGTTGACTCCGCGACAGAAATCTCCGCAAAGGTAAGAAAAGATGCCTCTGGATAGCCTACATGAAATTCTCATTCAAAAGCATGTTCTCTTTCGTTTTGTCTTCTAGTTCAGATTTAACGTGAACGTGTAGGCTATTTTTGGCTGTAACAGGAAAGAATCGTTGATTAATTATTACAAGTAAACAAGAAAAAGTACGCGATACTCTCTTAAGTGGTTTAAATTGATACATTGTAATGAGAATTTCAAATGGATACATTTGTAACGAGCTCTTTGGCGCGTGCGGAATGAGAGCACATTCAAACGCAATTTCTCATTGTCCGGAATGTAACAGTCTGCGCGCGCGGGTTCTTTGTTTATACAAGCGTGTCGGTTCCCCTTTGAACAGCGGCGATGTACGCTGCGGACGGCATCTGCTTTACCATGATAAATCCGTAAACCTGTAATTCTAACTTCGTTTTTCAGATCTTGAATCAATATGTTACACAATTTGCACATTTGTTTGTAGGTAGGCTATGGTTTTATGGCTTCTGTACGTTTCAGTTCAACAATGTTTTGAGTACTCGTTTACTTCGTTTACTTACCATTCATTACCGGTTAGTTTGTGGCTAACGGACACTACGGCATGTTTGAGGACGCGTTTGATCGGTCGATGGCTTCGGGGCTGAAAGTTTGCCGGTTTGCCTGGGCGGCTTGAAGTATCAATCGATAGGAAATCTCAAATATAATAATAAAACGAATTGGTCACACATTTGATAGGATTAAAGCAGCATACTTTTACAAGTAATTTCGAATTCTGTTCGGGTTTAACTCCATGTCCGATAACGACTGATTCTGATGCAGGCAGCCGATACGCGGAACTTGGATATACGCTGCAGTGCATCGGCTTTCAAACGCAAATTTTTGAAGTTTTCTAGTTAAAATAATTTAAAAAAAACAGTGCATAAATGGTATCCTCAAACCGTTTGACGTTAAGACATCGTGGTGGCGGTGCCGTACGTCTCTCGAAAGCCCTTTAATCTCACAGATACTTCCAGTTGATATGTTAGCTCAAACACTGAATAATCTGTCTAATGCTGTTGTTGTAAATTTCCGATGAGTTGATATTTTTCCATGTGAGACGGCAACGTGGACTTGTTGGTTTACTAGTTTGAAGCCAGAGACGTCGGTAAATTTAAGGGGGCGGTCCTAGTTGATGTGGTTGATAAACGGCTTAAGGGCTAAAGATTATATAAACGAATTAATGAAAATGTTTGCATGGGTAAGGCTCCTTTAACTGCTTTTGGTAAAGCTTTAACTGAAACGAAAGCCGTCGACGCAAATTCAAAGAGCCCATGATAATCATGCCATTTATGACAGGTTGTTTTTTGTTTGTTTTTTTTTGTTTTGCCTAGTTTCTTGTCAATTCTGCGACTGCGCGAACTAAATCCAGGTTAACGTGACGGTGGTGGCGGCGTGCGTGCCGAACACGGTAACGTTAGTGTTCGGAATGAACAGATCGTGAAAGCCATGCGTGTGCTTTCTTTGTCCTTCATTAGAGTTCGGCATCGATTTACTGAACCACAGTCCAGTGGTTCTTAATTATCCATCTTGATTGGTGTTTTAAGCTTTTGGTGGTTTTTTTCAGGGCCGCGAAGCGTTTGCTTTCATGCCAAAATATGGTTGCTTATTGGATTTACCATTTACAATACCCACTGCCGCCGAATCTCACTTAAGTGTCAGATTACAAACGAGCTCAATCGGTAAGAGGCGGGAGCAGGAGTCGTTGATGGACAGCTAAATTCTCTGCTGCAGCCAATGAGGCGTCAATGTCAGAGGGGCGTCATTAGAGATGCAATTTAAATTTGTGCGCATAGGGGGCGTTTTGCTCACGTCAGTCGTAATCTGCATCGACTCTGCCTATTGGAGACAGATGGCTCCAATCTGACAAAGTTGAAGTGTTTCAAAATATCAATTTTTTTTTTTTTTTTCTTCAAATGATTTTTTTTTTTTTTAATGTAGGACCTGAAGGAGAAGAAGCTCCTTGAGGAGAAAGAAAATGGAAAAGATGCCACTAATGGAAAGGTAGCCTAAATAAATGCTTGGCTAATGTTCTTGACCTCTCTACTATTGAACTACTTAAGTGTTTCATAGAGATCATGCACCTTTACAATGACCTTTTCGAAATTGTGTGAACAGGAGAATGAGGAAAATGGAGAGCCTGAAATTGATGATGAAGAGGACGATGAGGTGGATGAGGAAGATGAAGAGGAAGGAGAGGGTAGGTGCAACACTGATGTTCACATTTTTCTGATGTGACAAATTAATTTGTTTTAATCATGTGGCTACTGGTCAACTACTATAGGTGATGAAGATGAGGATGAGGATGAAGATGATGATGAGCTAGGTGGAGGAACAAAACGGACTGCTGAAGATGATGATGAAGATGAGGAGGTACAATTATGAATTACTATCTAAAGAATACTGGATTCTTGTCTTTATAGTAGAAGTAAATAATTTTAAATGAAACTCCCTTTTTTTTTTTTTTTCTCCTCCTTCAGGATGACGTTGACCCCAAGAAGCAGAAGACAGATGATTAAAGGATTGTTTCATATTGCTGAGCAGGTGTAGACGCCTCTGCTTTAACCCAAACTGTTGGAGCCAGTGGCATAAAGGACTCAAATACATAAAACATGGTCATTTTCAAGTTCGTCACCCATGTCAACCAACTTGACCCCCAATTCAAAATTTTCTAGAGGACCGACCACAACTTTTCAGCGTTCACAATGAAATACGCAAGACAAGGATTTGTTTGTATTTTTATTTACATTTTATATTTTTGTACATATTGTGAAGAGATCAGCCACTTTATCATGATCTCCTGTGACCAAAACGGTGCTTCTTTATGGAAATTTTACTTGTTTGACCATGTCTCTCGATATTTCAACAAAGACAACATGTATAAAATCAACAGCCATTGAACTCAGAGCATTCCAGTAAATTTTATGTATGAACTTTAGTTGTACCATAAAGTAGTTTTTGTATGGGAGGGCTAGGCCAAAGAAAAGGAGTTTTGGTTTCTTTTGACTTCGTTTTGTCTACATTATTTGTTTTACCTTGGCCTGTTTGTTGTATGTGTGGAGTTTGTTGTTCAACAATAAACTTAACTTTTATTTTGTGAGTTACACCTCTTGTTTGTTTGTTTCAAAGTCACATAATTTTTCTGTTCATTGTGTGAGACCAAAATAGATGTAGCTAGAAAAATGTAAAGATGTATTGATAATGCCTATCCTTCAATATTATGTTGACTCAAAGAATATCTGATGATCCACCTATTAATTCAGTTCATGAGACACTTCAATTCATGATAAATTTAAGACTACTGTTAAAATAAGATTTCATGTGGTTCAGGAAAAGCAGACCTCCCAAACTACAGAATGATTTGTTACACTCCAAAACATTAGATATGCAGAATGGCATGATTCCACAAAATATGAGATTCATTTGCAGCATTCTGGAAAAGCTAAAAGTAAAGAGTTTTTGTGAAAGCCATCCTCATATCCTTCAGCAGATCTAACATTTTCAAAAAGCAGGTTTTCTGTTAGGTGTTCTATTCTAAAGGCAGATTTTACACATTTGTATAGAAAGGGAATGGTAGTATGATACTGCCATAAGCAGGCTTTTGACATGCATTACACTTTTACATCTGTGTCCTCTCTGCCTTCACACAACTGCCTGAGATTTCCCCACTAGACTTATAAGCATAGGTCATTTGGTTCTGCAGCCATGTACAGAGAGAGAGCGAGAGTGTGTGTGTGTGTGTGTGTGTGTGTGTGTGTGTGTGTGTGTTTGGCTAAAACATTGGCTGATGTCATGTCTAAGTAGGCGTCTATTTCAGGCTTATATGTCAGGGTCAGGTTTGAGGGGAGTGAATACTTGTGGTCTAGACTGTAGAGCAAGTGAATGAGTGTGGATGTGTTTGAAACCAATCAGCCATATTATGCCATTTTTTTTCTTCAGAGACATTTACTTAGATAGAAATCCTCAACCTTCTATGATTCCATTAAATACATCATTCAGCTCAGAAAACAGCAACTTATATGAAAATACTAAATATTCCACATTCACCTCACACTTATCTCTCACATTTCCCAGTTTTCAGTGCAAACATGTGCTTTGATCTTGATAAGAGAAGAGCTGCTTAGTCTAGACCAGATGGCAGCTGTCCACCAGTCTTTACTGAAGTGCATCTCAATATGCAGGCAGCAGCTTGAGTGTTTGAGGCTCCAGCAGCAACACTGCTGGTATGTGACAACAGCATGACGCCAATCTATCAAACACAACGTGTTAATGCACGTCAAGATGTTGGCAACTGAAAATCAGTGAACTAGCATAGTCTAACTTGACAAGTAGGACAGCGGCTACATTTCTCAGGCATTAAGAGTTAGTACGTACTTACTAAGTTGGTGATGAATTGGAAATGAGGAAGTGAGCTTTTAAAACATGCACTAACTGAAACACAGTAGCAAAAGGTGGTTGACAAATTCAAAAGTTCAAAAGATCTGCCTCAGATAGGCCTACTACAGACGTTCAAATAAGTTACCACTTTATAATTTTTTTAAGATTTATTAAATAATCTTACCAAATGTGCAGAGATGTAGCCTAATAAAAACGCCCCGAATCGATGAATATCCAGTTAAAAAAATTCTCCACGGTTTTTTTTCCCTTTATGACAGCCAAATTAAAAAATAAAACGCTTTAAGGACAATTAAAACGGACAAATCAAAGGTGAAACACGGCTCATATCATACTGAAGTTTATGGAAAATAATAACTTGTCTATATCCTCCTTAACATTTATATCAGCGCGGTGCGCAGACCAGACTGCACGAGTTCTCGGTAATATGACCAAGTGAAGCGCATACCATACAAATAAATCGTCCACCGCTTGTCTCGTTAAAATTCGCCGTCCTCTTCTGCCGCCTACTGGCAACCAAAGCTATTGCACATCAGCTACGTCACAGTAGGCAATGTAGCCTACCAAAGGCGAGGAATGGAAGCTGTCTCGAGAGCCGTCTTAAAAGGTTAAACTTATTTTGAAACTTGAAACGCGTTCTATGTGACCCAGATCAAAGATTCCATCTCATAACACACGCAAATAAAATCGATATCTTTAGGGACTGAATATTATGCAAAATTATCATGTTTCATCATGTTTGAAAATAAAGATTTTGTTGCTTAAGATTTTTTTTAAATATTAATATGAGTCATTTAATAAGACGTAAACTAAGTTTGATTGTTAAACTAGACAGTAAATCTCACATTGTTAAAAAAAAAGTACTGTGACATCATGATCATGGCTACTTAGATTGCCATATATTTATTTAGGCTACTTGATACTCCAAAGTACATATGAGGACACTTTTTTGTTAGTTCCTCCTTCCAACATTTTATTCGGCAATTGTTAGTCAAACTTTATATTCTAGCCACGATAAGTTCCAAGTCTTTGTCTCCAAACCCTATACAAATGCAGGTGGCCAGTTGCTTTTTAAAAACAGAGACATGACCAGCTGTACCCGTTGATGCATTCAATTGGGGACTGGGGGAGGGGCAAAATCCCCCCACCACTATCATTACTTTCCTCCCCCACCATCCCCATCGTACATGCACACACCAGATTGCCTTTTGTTACCCCACCTTTCTTGAACCAAAGCAGCCCTTTGCTTAGTTACGTATAGTCAAGGGACATCTTGTGTTGGATACGGCAAGTGCCACTGAAAGCAACTGGCAGGGGACGTTGTTAATTGTCCCTGAAGGCAAAGCTGTGTGGCTGCTTGTCCAGCCCAATGAGATTAATTGTAATGAGTGTCCTTGTGAAACACGATAGCTTTGAGATAAAGGTGAGATGTAGGTGGTCTCCTCTTATTAGAGTTTGGGTGAAATAATTAGGATTAATGAACACAGCAATCAACTCAATTCATGGGCTGAAACGCTCACTTGAATAACCCTGGATTATTTTTAGGCATGTATTTTAAGAGCTTATGATAAAAAGAACGCTGTTTTGAGTTACATATATCTATATGTATAAACATATATGATTTATTTACACTGATGTAAAAAAGTCAGAGACACGCATCTCTTTATGCAAAATGTGTGTCTTGCGGACATATCGTTCTCTGACCACAAGGTGGTATACTTGTACAGTTCTCACAGCGTCCTCATGTGTGAGACTGTACAACTGGCACAGACGTCACAAGGCCTTCCCAAACCTTAACTTAACTTTTCTGCATTTTTTTTTCATTCTGTATAATATATTTATTTATTTTCATGCATTTATCCAAAATCCTTTTACAAAGAAGAACAAAGGCAAATTGTCAGAAAGCCAACAAATATTGCAGAGTAAAAGCTAAACTAAACCCAATACATACGACATTATATAACAACAGTGGATGTAGGCTATGTCCCTTTGCTGGAAGATAGGCGGTGATGAAAGTATGGGGTCCTCTGTTGTGTTTTGTTTTTGGAAGGTGCATCTGAATAATTAATATGAAATGAAACAATAATGAAGGTTCAGGGCACTTGGAGATGTACAGGGCCCTCCAGTACAGGGGCCATCGCTAATCCTGCCTTGGAATACCCCGGGTCCCTTCACATTTCAGCTGCTAGTTTCCTAGCCGTAGCGATCTGGGTGGATCACAGTAAATGACGTCATCTCCTCCCACCTCTGAACCACAGGGAATGACTCTTGCTTTCTAATATTAGATTTTGGTAGGATTCCAGGTGCTGCGGTGTGAGCGTGCGAGTATGTGTACGTGAGCTCATGGATGGGATTGTGTCTCTCTGTGCTTGTGACACCCGCACTGATCCTATTCCAAGCTTGGCTGTTAATCGGCTTACTTGATATCCTTGTGTGTCTGTGTCTTCTGCCTTCCGTCTCAGTGCTTTTGTCATATCTTGCTGTCAGATCATAAGTGAAAGCTGCATGATATACTGCAGGTAGAAACTAGCCTTTAACCCAGGACCAGACTCTTTTGTTAATGCCATTAAAGTTAATGAATATTATACAAATTTGTTCTCAAATTTGAATGCTGATATTTAGACCAACTGCACTGGGACTTTCCTTTGTTTGCATCACTCTGCTTGTCTGTGTTTACATGTTCCAGACAGACTGTCAAGTGCATTAGTGGGGATGATTTTTCAGTGACTTTATTGGCAGGTTACAACAGTAGGTGGCGACAAATTACTTTTTACGAATGAGCAATTGAATCATTATACTCAACCTATACCTGATTTGTAAATGATTGTTTTATATCTTGTTAAGAATAATTCATCCGTGCATGTGCTTCTCCCTCTTTTAAATTTTTTTTTCCCTTGTGATGCATAATCAAAATAGCATAACCGGACCTTCTGGTGAAAGCGATGGACATCTCTGGCTCCATTCCACTTTGTTTTTTATGCCACTTGAATCACTTTTTTTTTTTTTTTTTTGTGAATTTGTTTGATGCAAAATTCTGTATGTATAGGTGCATGGAGTTCTATATGTATATAGGTATAACAGGGTTCTTTGGAGTGGGGGTAAATTAAACGGGACCTGTGGTGATGTCACAATTGTGTTGCATTGTGGTATATGGAGCAGCCTGAAGTGTACATATAAAGCAGACTCGCTCTTTCTATCAAAATCGAGGGGTCGAGGGTATTGTCTTTCACTATTGCAAATTTATGTTGTTAAAATAGAGAAACAAAATCATACATTTTTTAAACGTCTATAACTTCTAGCGCATTATAAGAAGAGCAGGAAGAAGCCCTTTTAGTGGTGAGTGTTATTAAATTGTATTTGCTTGGCTGTTGCTGATTTGTAAGATTATTACTTGATAATATTGTTTAATTTATATACATAGTTTTTTCCTTCCTATGGGATTATGACATGCACATTTTGTTTGTTTATTTTTTATTTCACGAGTAGGCTATATCATGCACGTCTTTATACAGTGTTTGATTGCATTTTTTATTTTGATTGGCATGTAATGGAATGGGGGGGGGTTAGGGGCCCACAAAGCTGTGTTAGCCCAGGGCCCCGCAAACGCTTAACGCGACACTGACCAGGAGTACCAATCAGAGGCGTGTAAGTCCGAATTGAATTAATTCAGCTTGAGCTCTGTACTGTCTCTGTATCCAACAAAGTATAAACATGATGTAAATAAGAGATACATTTTGCAGCATAGACAGATTTTTTTATTATAACAGGAGTATTCACTCAGTCAGTGAACTTGTGCTGCGGCTGAACTGAACTGATATCAGCTTCATTGATTATAAGGGAGTATTTTCACTCCCTGTGTGTAACCCATTCCTAATTTAAATAAATGTTTTATTTTTCATGCTGAGTACACACTGCAAAGTTTAAGGAGAAATGACTGTATTAAAATACAGGACTGAATCTGAAATTGCGATGTTTGACATTGTCATAAACCTAGCAATGGACGGGATATCTGATGCGTCAGAATGGATCTGTGAATTAAGTCTTGCTGCGTAAGTAGCCTACAACAGACTTACCGCTTGTTCTGTTACCTGTTTCTTTGTTATTTTAACACTTTCATTTGTTTTTTTAATACAATGTTTACATAACTGAACAATATTTGAAGGCTACAACATGCTAATGTTTTAACATATTTACTTATAATTATTAATAGCATTATGATAGTTTTTGTTAGAACCATGGGATTTTACTGGTATTGGTATCGACTACTGAAATAGGTACCGTGACAATACTAGTCGAGTGACTGTCCATATAAACTTCCCTCATCCACTTCAAAATGGTAGTGGGGATTCCCCCAAGGGCATGTGCTTAGGGAAGTTTGTGAGTGTGTGTCTAAAAGCGAAGTGGAATACAGCCTTTGTGGTGATGTATGCAGGATGTTGTCACTTGTCTGTTCTGTTTTGGTTTACTTCTGTGTTCCTTGTTTAATTTGACCTTTGTTCCCATTTTCCCTCCACTTGTTAGTTTCCATGGTTTCTGATTAATTCACATATGTTCTGTTTCAGTTAATCATCATGTCTATTTAAGCCTTCAGTTTTAGTCAGTTCCATGTCTGGTATTTTTTTGTATATGTTTCAGCTGTTGTGCTGCGTTCTCTCCTGCTAGCTCCTGTGTTTTCCTGTTGGGTATATTATTAAAGACTGTTTCGTTTGGATTCTCTTGTATGTTACAAAATACTGGACCTCCAAAAGAGGATTTACCTGTTGTACATGTCCTCCTGCTTGAGCAGGGGGTCGCTCCTTCGAGGACCACACAAGAGATTTGTTAGATTTAATATAGCCTACCTGACTTACTGCCCGGAGTACAGTGGCCGAGAGAGCTAAACCTGCTGCAAATGGTAATCAATATGCCAAAAAAAACAAAAAACACCATGGTTAATTTTCATTTTGTAGGGGTAATTTTGTTGTGGTCTGTGCTAGTGTTACTACCTACTTGCCTGCCTCCACTAGTTCCTTGGCTCTTCCCTGGTTTATTCCACTTTGCCCCATGGTTCCTCCTCAGGCCTTCTGGTCCCCAGCTCTATCCTGGCAAGTGGATCCATAAGCTCCACCTCAGGCCTCTGAGCCCTCGGCTCCTCCTTAGCTCCACGCTCCCTCTGCTCAACCGGGGTCCGTCGATCCTCAGACTCTGCCAGGTTCCCTTGTCCCTCAGGCACTGCCTTGGTCAGTCGTCAACCTGTCTCTGCCATGATCTTCCACTCCCCTGGCTTCACCTCGTCCCTTCATTCCTCTGACTCGGGCTCCTCCATCCCTCTGGCTCCACCTTGGTCCTTTGTTGCACCAGCTTCGCCCTGGCCTGCCCAGCCGCCGTTTCCAAATTGGCCACACAAGGCTGTGGCTCTGCCTTGGCCCTCCAGACCTCCGGTGTCACCCTGTCTCTCTTTCTCCTTGTCTCCACCTGGGTCTCCACCTCCCAATGACTTTGTCTCCCCCTGCGTTCCATTCGAAAGGGCTCATCCCTATGCCCTAATCCCTATACCCTCCGGAGTGAGAGCTTCTAAGGGTTGAAGGGTGTAGGGGACCAAACAACTGTTTCTTGAAGTGCCCTTCATGTCATCATGGAAAGAATCAGCGCAAAGAATCATGGGGGGGCCAAAGTGTCCATCAGCTGTACCCTTCAAAATCCTTCATTCCGAAGGGCCCTTTGAAGTGGCCAGTTTTGAGCACTTCGGTTTGGAACGACCCTTCAATATGGTGGCCATGATGGTTTTCACTCCGAAGTGGCCTTCGGAGGGTAATATATCCAATTTGGAAAGCACCATCCATCAGTTCTTCCACTGGTGTAGTCAGCCAAAACTCCACCTCACACCCTTAACTCCACCATGGGCCTCCTTCCTGGCTGGACTCTGGTTCCCCACCTGGTTCCTCCTGCTCCTGGATCCTCCCTGTCATCACCTCCCTGGTCTGTCGATGCTAGCAATGTACTAAATCATGCTACCAATATGCTAAAACATGCTAGCAACATGCTAATTCATGCTAGCAATATCATGCTATCAAAATGTTAAAACATAGGAACAGGCTAACAATGTGTTAATTTATGCTAACAACCTGTGAAAACATGCAAAAAATGTGTTAAAACATACAACATAAGTCATGGTAGCAACATGCTAAATCATGCTAACACCATACTAAATCATACTAGCAACATGGTAGAACATGTTAAAACATGCTAACAATATGCTAAACAATCATTTTTGCCTGTGAAAACCAAGGATGCTGGCATTTTGTGAATGGTTGCCAGGGCATTGCAGTGGCTTTGGTGCTCTGGTGGTTGCTAAGTGTTTGATTGGTGTTCTTGGTGGACTGTGGAAGAGTCTCTGTTAAATTTTGGTCCCTGGATATCCCTCAGGACCTTCCTTCAAGCAAGAGCACACCTAAAAAACCTAACCCTAAATATGAACTACAATGCCTCTTCTTTGAAAACTGTATCTCCTGGTGCAGGCATTATCTGACATTCAGCATGTAGCCGACAGATAACCTTAATCTCCTTTAGCTCAATGAAACAGCCTGTGAAATGCAATAATTCACTTTGAGAAGGGCAGACGGATATTCCCCCAGTCATTCCCCAAAAGAGTCACATACATGAATTATCACCCTTCCCCATGATTTGAGACACTGAGATTAAATACCGTACCCGTATATCATAAAGGAATAGATTAGGTGAAGGGATAAGAATTCCTCAATTACAATGTTCAACACCAAGGTGGAATGCAGTATGGGATAAAGCATATGTAAGAGATGTGTAATGAGTGAGGGTGAGTGTTTTCAAAGACAGTGGACCTGTAGTGTGAGGAGGCTTTTGATCCAGCATGCTGTGTGTGTATGATGTATGAGTTGGGTTCCAGTTGAGTGGGCAGAGATCTCAGCAGAGTGTGCCATCTGAACCTCCACAGGCACTGTTGACTTTATCTTAATTGACCAAATTGTACAACTTTAAAGGTGAAGTGTGTCATTTCTGCACCACCAGCATTACCAAAGAGAATGGCAAATTATTGTTTCAAAAACACTCCTTATCTGCTATTGGTTAGACAAACAGGTAGTTTCACCCAAATTCACTGTTCACATTCACATTGGTCAAGCCACTGTTATCATGTCCAGCCCAATCTGGGTGCTCAAACAGATTTCAATCTGAAGATAATAAAAAAAAATCAGAACAGCTGTATAACTGAACTGTAAATGGCCTTGCTTTCACTCTGCTGTGAGATTAACTGTATTCAAGAAGGGGTCAGCACAGGTCAGAACGGCCCATGGAAACACAATTAATGTTTCCACACAAGCCTCACAAGTCATTGATTGTATATGTCAAATTATTGTAGTAATGTCGCATGTCCCAGCCTGCCACATCACTGCAGACTGTATAAACATTAGGGGTAAAACATGACCTTATGGCATGTACTGATTTGCTCAAACTAATCTATTATATCATTATATAATAACCTTTTTTTTCTGTAATGGTCATAAGTAAATTTTGATGAATGTACCGTTTTTTTTATTTTTTTGCCCCCACAGTCCTATCAGAAACGGTATATGGCCACTGGTGTAGAGTGAGTGGAACTGCACTGGTGTTGCCAATATTTTTTCCACAGAAGATGAGCAACATGCTTACATAGAGAATTGTAGGATTGGCAATGGAGCAAAAGGTAAGAATGTCAAAAAGATCAGCTTTATACAGATCATACTTTATGCACTCAAACATGATTTTTTTATTTTTGCCTTAAGTCTAATGAATTTAAAGACCTGTTTGTAATATTGAGGTATGTGATGTTACCTTCTCTGACCACATGCCTGTTTTATTTTAAATTTATAAAACCTAAACCAAATGTCCCTGCTCGTCATTGTTGTTTGTTTAGTCCAACTGTTCTCTGATGCTTTTAAATGTATTGATGAAGATTATTCAATGTCCTCTTCTTGTTTAAATACTGAGAATTTAACTCTACTATTTAATTCTTCATGCCAAAACATTCTAGATATAGTCACACCATTTAAGATCACTTGTGCTAAACCAAAAGTTGAACCATGGCTGAATGACACCACTCGTGCTGTAAGGTATGAGTGTAGAGAGCTGAACGCAACTGGAAAAAAAGATAGGCTACAGGTATCTTCTGACATTTTAAAGGAAAGTTTTCACAAATATCAAAAGACTGTTAATACTGAAAAGTCTAAGTACTTCTCAAATATTATCTCTAACAACTCACACAAGCTTCGTGTTCTTTTCAGTACGATGCTTTTTTAGGAGTTCTCTTTTGAGATGTGTCAAAACGTTTTACATTTTTTTGTTGACAAGATTGCTGTTGTTAGAGCACACATTTCATTTCCTTCAGTTGATTCATTTATCACCACTATGCGCTCTGCTGTTTTTAACCATTTTAACCAGTTTGAGCCTGTCTCTTTCTCTTCTTTGAGAGACATCGTAGCTAAAATGAAATCATCTAAGTGTGGCTTAGATATAATTCCTTCTCATTTTTTAAAGAATGTTTTTGAAACCCTTGGACCTAAAATTCAGGAAGTGGTCTTGCCTCAGGAGTTGTACCTCTAAATTTTAAACATGCAACAGTTGATTAAGAAGTCAAATTTGGAGACCTCGATTCTTGATCATTTTAGGCCTATCTCAAAACTTCCCAAAATGTGGATTTTGTGTCATCTTCTGCATCTTTCTCGTGTGGTGTCCCTCAGGGTTTCATTCTTGGACCTATTTTATTTTCATTATATCTACTTCCGTTAGGGTTCATTTTTAGGAAATACGGCATCTCGTTTCATTGCTATGCAGATGATACACAACTCTTTCTCCTTTTGAAACGACATGATGTAAACTTTGTAGCACCATTGTTGGACTGTCTTGAGGAGGTTAGGGCCTGGATGGCCTCAAATTTTTGTCTCAAAGTCATGATATTTAGATCTGGTAACACCAATGACCCCCCCGGATTTAGTTTTGAGTGTTATAAAATGTAAATCCAAATGTTAAAATCCTAGGTGTTATAATGGATAGTGATTTTAAATTGGATAAACAAATTAATTCAGTAATTAAATTAAATACATTTTTTCCAGTTGAGGCAATTATCCAAAGTCAAGTCTTTTTTGTCTTTAAATGATTTTGAAAGGGTCATACATGCTTTTTATCTCAACCCGTCTTGAATATTGTAATGGCCTGTATGTAGGTATCAATCAGCCCTCCATCAAACGTTTACAGATGGTACAAAATGCCGTTGCTCGTTGGTTAACAGGGCCGCGCAAGCGCAAACACATTACACCCATACTGGCATCTCTTCATTGGCATCCTGTTTGTTTTAGAATTGATTTTAAGGTTTTAGTCTTAGTCTATAAGTCATTAAAAGGATTGGCACCAAGTTACTTTTCTGATTTAATACAACCGCATGATCCATCGAGAGCACTTAGGTCTGCTGACCGTTTACTCTTGGTTGTACCTCGAACAAGGGTAAAAAGCAGGGGTGACCGGGCTTTTGCTGTCACAGCCCCAAAACTTTAGAATAACCTGCCTCTATATGTTAAGCAGACCCAAACACTTGCTGTTTTTAAATCCAATCTTAAAACTTATTTTTATACTCTGGCATTTAACTCAGTATGAGAGCTGTTTTGTATCTGGTCAGTGTTAATGTCTGTTACTTTTGTTATGTGTAAAATTGTTTTATTTTATTTTTATTTTTATTATGCTTGTACAGCACTTTGCTAAACAATTGTTGTTTTAAAATAGTGCTCTATAAATAAACTTTGATTTGATTTGATTTAAAGTGAGCTAAAGTAATATGACTTTTAAGATTTTGTAACAACTTAATTTTACTGTGTTCCTCAGGACTGTAGTCCTCAGCATGCTTTGCAAGGGATTGCATTAGGAGAGTAAATTTGGGGATGAAGTGTTATTTTATGTGTTTTTGACATTTAGAGGAGTTTCTGCAATGTGTTTGAATTTTGTGGTTACCATATGCAGAAGAGTGTCGCCTGTGCAGGCTGTAGACACTCACTGAATACTAAATATTTTAATGTCAATACTGACACCACCCTTTTCTTATTTGTTCATTATATACATTGTGTATAATCATGAATAAGTGTTTGTTTATACAGAAGAAAATTAATTATACATTAGTAAATTAATATAAAAACAGTCCCACAAGTCTCCACAAGGAAATGTATTTTGACAAATGTAATAAATAAATAAAATTAAGTTGAGAGAAAAAAATAAAAGTTAATTTCATATAAACCAACTAAATTGTGTTGACCCAACTAAACAGATTTATTCTGAATGAACTAAATTAAATTGTGTAAAAACAATTTTCAATTAAGTAAGGGTAATGAATTTTTCTTTCTTTCTTTTTTTTTTTTTTTAAATGTTTAAAAAAAAATTTAACTGCAAATGAAAGAGAACAATTGCCGAATGGCAGCTAATTGATTTAAAGTGTAGGCAGTGAACTTTTTTGTTTTGTTTAATTTAAAAAAAATTTTTTTTACGTTTTTAAAAAGTTTTTTAGAAAATGTTGCTGCTTCTGACAGATTTAGTGCTTAAATTGTTACATATTAGTGTATTTAAAGTGTATTTATTAGTGTAGATTTCAAATGCAGTTTTCAGTTGTGGCTAGATTGTCCCAGCTGTAATTATACATGTATATGGTGTTTTTTGGCACTCAAAACAAAACATACTGTACACTCTTGTGCCTTTTACTAATACACTGCCAAAGTGGCAGACCTCCTGTATTGTGAGCATGTACATTAAGGCTTAAGTACTCCTAAAATATCAAACCAGAAAAGCTTTAATTTTTTTTTCTTTCTCAAAATTCACGTCAAGTCTGGCGCTATGGTTGGAAAAATTTAAAATCTAGCCCTAGCCATTAATGTTATTAAAATGGCCGTCATTACAATGACATCATCATAACAATTTTTACATTTAAAACTAAGCTAAAAATTGATATATTTATATTTGTGTGTGAAAGACTTGAATTTTCAAAGTATAAGAAATCATTTAACATCATTAAAACACACACAAAAAAAAACCTACAGTATTTTTTCTGCTTATTAAATGGCTACTTACCGAATATATAAATATATATTATTCTCTTTATGTAGTGACTGTGAAGCGAGAGAACAGAAACTATATGTAGGAAAGAGTTTTACAGAGAGCAAAGGTTATTGATCAGAAATACCTGGGAGGAGCATCATCGTCACTTTCTAATATGTGACCCTGGAGCACAAAACCAGTCATAAGTCACACTGGTATATTTGTAGCAATAGCCAACAGTATGGGTCAAAATTATCGATTTTTCTTTTATGCTAAAAATCATTAGGATATTAAGTAAAGATCATGTTGCATGAAGATATTTTGTAAATTTCCTACCGTAAACATATCAAAACGTAATTTTTGATTAGTAATATGCATTGCTAAGAACTTCATTTGGACATCTTTAAAGGCGATTTTAAAGGCACCCTCAGATTCCAGATTTTCAAATAGTTGCATCTCCGCCAAATATTGTCCTATTCTAACAAACCATAATGGAAAGCTTATTTATTCAGCTTTCAGATTATGTATTAAAATTGACCCTTATGACTGGTTTTGTGGTCCAGGGTCACATATGCAAGATAATTCATGTGTTTCTCTCCACCAGCTTATCCAATTTAAACCAAGCCTCATATTAGACAAGCCCACCTTATTTTAATCAACAATTTGCCTAGAATCAGTTTACCAAGGTGCATTAGTAAAAGAATATGTGCTGCAGTGACACATCTACCATCCACAATTCTGCAAATCACAAATAAGCACAAATTCATCTTCCTTGTCCTGTGAGTCTAACGTCTGGTGAGAACAGCTTATGTCAAGCCTAGTGAGGATTTTGAACTGTCCGTGTCATCATAAGCAGCTTTGCCGCTTTGGTCAGAAGTCAGTAGAACTGAAGACCACCCGAATTCTGTGGAACTGATTAGGTGGTTTAGAACATCATGCTTACATTGTCAAGCCATCATTAGCATGTCAACTCTCCGGCTGATTTAATATTTACAATACACTAGGTGTAAAAGACAATGATGAGCTTTGTCATGTTTATTATAGTAAGCCAGACTTCCGATGAGCAAAGCATTATTGCAGACCACGCATTTTATTAAGTACTGCTGATATATCATTTATAATAAGCAAATGGTCCTTGATATCATTATAAAGGATTGCAATGCTAAGAGTATGGCACTCAATCTGACCATCCAAAAGATAATGGATTGTGAATAGACACGAGTATAAAATGCCTAGGTTAAAAGGTCTATAGTTTTTTTGTTTTTTTTTCAAAATGAGAGAAACTAGGATACAGGGGTAACTACACCCCCCTGTGGTTGCTATGGTAAGCTTAAATGTATAGCAGGAGCAGATGTTTATGTACTGTATATGCTCTTTTTTAAGACCTATTCATTTGTTCAGTGTTGTTTTGCTGTGTAAAACTCTGTATACTGAGATTGAATAGTCAATATTCACTGTTCCTAAATCCTAAACAAAATACATTTCTGGTTTGCTGTTCTTTATAAGAAAAAAAATCAGAAAAAGAGGATTAGAATGCTTTCATTCTGCTTCGGTTTATTTCTTTATCAATTGCAGGACTTCAAAGGCACACTTCAATAGGATGGAGGAGAAGTGCATGTAAGAGAACAGACACAATGAATGGCTCATTTCCAGTGTAGGAGAAAAGGAAGCAGAGGCAATTTTTGATTAACATAACCAAAGGCTACATCAAACGACTGGTTCTACGCAAACAGGCAGGTCAGATCTGGGTTCGAGGGGTCTACAATTGATTGTAGTTTAAAGATTAGTGTTTTATGACTAGTAGACTAAATTAGAGTGCTTTTTAAATTTAAAAAATAATTTTTTTTTAAAGTAAATGTGATATGGTAAAAGTTGAGTAAATGTTACATTGAGGTTTAGATCTCAAACCAAGTAGCATCTGCAAACAAATACTGCTAAACCTTTTTTCAGAACTGGAAAAACTACTAGTAGTTCATCACTTGAACATGTTCCACTGACTTTTGACAACTCAAAAGTTAACACTTTTTCTGTCAATTTATTTCATATACACTTAACACTTTACACTTAGGCTACATCAGGACAACTAGATGAACCCCAGAGACAGATCCAGTGAAGACCAGGGCCCGTATTCATGAAAATTCTTAGAAATTGTGGGTGTTTCCTCTTAAAATTAAAGAAAAGATCCCAGTAAAGAAAAAAGTCACTCAGAAAGCATCTTATCCCTTAAAAGAAGTCTTAAGGTCCAAGTTTGTTAGGAGTACAGACGAGCCTCAGGAGAAAATGGCCGAAAGACTAAAGGGCTTTTCACACTTGAAATTGTTAACCCTGGGTCATCCTAAACCCCGGATAAGCAGAATCCTGGGTTATCTCTGTAATCACGTTTCACACTGCTCATACTATGCCTGGGGTTAACTGTTAACCCTGGGTATTCATTAACAGACGTTTCACACCGTACATTCCTAAACCCCGGTTAACGTTCTTATTTGCATATTTGCGGTGTCACTGTCTCTGATTGGACGAACAGCATTTATCCTTTGCTGAAACTTCTGCGTCTTCATGAAGAGCGCAGGTCTTGGTTGCTTAGCAACGGCAGACGCCATGGGAACGCAAGCTACAGCGCTTTGGAAAGAAGTAGAAAGCAGCGCGCTTAGCGTTTTAAACGCGTTTTAGGCGCGACATGTGAACAGCCTCATGACGCACAAAGGCAAGAAAACAAAGACAAAAGTACAAAAGAAAGAAAACAAGGAGCAAAGTATGTGAATATTATCTTCTCACCAGCTGCAGTTTACATGACGCGCGTTTCCTGTTAATGGCGTGACATGAACCTCGCTGCTCAATTTCTGATTGGCTGTCTGTTGCCAAGCGTCCAGCAGCAACAAGCAAACACCGCTCCGTTTCACACTGAACAAACTTAGCACCGCAATGCGGGGTTTACACCACAAATGCGGTGCTAAACCTTGCTCCGGAGCAGGGTTTCATAACCCCGGGTAAAATGCGGTGCTAACATATTTGGCAACTGGAAAAATGCAACTATGCAGCAGTGATGATTTGGGTGTGTCACAACCTTCTATAAGCAAAGTGATCACGCAAACAATTACAGCACTTTCAGAACCTTGTGTCGCTGTTAATTTCCTATAAAATATGTTAAATATGACAGCATGGTATATAAACAATAAAGAATATATATACATATATAACGTGTGTGTGTGTGAGAGAGAGAGAGTACGTAAAACAGGAAAAATTATGCCTGTAATTTCAAAGTGAAGGCTTATAATAGACCCTACTCTTAAAAGCCCTCTTTTATTTCCTTCTTGGACAGCCAACCAATCAATCACAGTCTTCAAAAGACTGTCATAGCTAGCAACGGGGTCAGCCCCGCCTCCTCACTAAGATAAATGTTTTTGTCTTTTCCTTGCTCAGAGTTGCTCTCAGATTGGTCCTGAATCACTTTTAAGCTAAGACTCCTACGTAGAAATGTTTAAGTTAATTAAGAGCTCTCTGAGAGGATTCTTAGAATCATTAAGAACACGGGCCCTTGTCTCTTAGATGGCCATCGGGACAAGACCTCGGGAACCAGATGAGTCCTCAGCACAATCTGCTGATTCGTCTGGCCAGATGAGAACTGGCCCCCCAACTGAGCCTGGTTTTTCTCCATTCTGTCACCGATGGAGTTTTGGTTCCTTGCTGCTGTCGCCTCTGGCTTGCTCAGTTGGGGACACTTCATTTCCAGCGATATCGCCGACGTGATTGCACAGATACTATTTAAACTGAACTGAGCATTTCATTGCAAACCTAGACTTTCACTCATTTCCAAAAAACAAAAACAAATGAATATATTATTAACAAAACATGAGAAATTTCTCTTCCTTCATTTGAAGTCCATTCCACCAAAACTTTGAGCTTCAAAAAGTTCATAAAGACATCATAAAATTAATCTATATGAATTGAGTGGTTTAATCCAGCCTTCTGAAGAGACACCATCGCTTCATATGATGAATAGATTTGATTGAGGCTTTTATTCACATAAAAACACAGATCAACCATATTTGCTTGATGCACAAGAATGAAACTCATTGGTTCTTGCAGAGGCTTGAACATGATTATGTGACACGTGAGAACAAACCTTTTGAATTTTTGCATGCCAAGCAATCATGTTTGTGTTTCTGATGTTCTCTATACAGTAAATATGCCTAAATAAAAAATAAAATTTTTTAAAGAGCCTTAATTAAATCTGCTCATAATAAAGTGTCTCTTCAGACTTGGATTAAATATGGATTTATTAACTTTTTGAAGTGTCAAAGTTTTGGTGGGACAGACTTTCAAAGGAGGAACAGAAATCTTCTAGGAACATTGTCTTGGAGCAACACAGGTTTTTTTTTTTTTTTTTGGTGAACTAAACCTTTAGGACAAACAAACTGACAGTAAACTTCCTATTATAAGGGTTTACACTTCAATGGCCCAACCCACCTTATTGCCATTAGATCACATTACTGAAGTCACTCACAATGGCTCTGTTTGAAAAAACGGGCCTGATGTTTCTCCTCACCATACTTTGGTACAGCTCGGTGGGAATTCATGGGTCACATTTAGTAGAAAACACAGAATGGTGTATTTTGATTACATAAATTAGTTTAGAAGAAAACAAGGTTAGTTGAAGAGTTTTATGAGGCTCTTGTGAGAGCCTAAAAAGGGTGTGTTGGTGCATATTGTGTTCGGGTGTGAGTGCGCATGCTTAAACAAATATGTGTGCAAGGCAACACAAGCTCTCACACATTAACACACACTTGCATTCATACAATGCGCCCATCCCTTAGTGCTCTCTCTCTTGAACAGAGGAAGCTATTGTACAGCCTGGTACATGGTTACCGAGACGAGACTGCCAAGGCGGCTCTGTGGTGCTGCTCCCTCTTCTTTATTTTCCCCTTCCATTCACTCTTTCTCAACAGCAACCAGACACCAGGGCTCTCTGTGCCTTCCATTAGTAGAAACAGCCTTCTGACCAGTGCTCATTCATTGGCTTTACTGGCACAAGGCCTCGTTTTCCTTATGTGGGATGTGGTCATAGCTGCGCAGACTGGGTCAACGCCCAAAGTACACTCTCACTCCACACATATATCTCTAAAACAGAGTGTCACACTAGGATTTGCTCTGCCTTTTTGGTTGGATTAGTGTATTGTGGCTAGACTATATTCGTTGAGCTCAGTGGAAAATAAAGTCTAAGACACAGAACAGACTTGCCACTGAAATGTGCCACATTTTTAATACCATAACCAAGATATTTAAATAAATACAGTCTTTAAAAAAAAAATCATTATTTCATCATTTTAGTTTTTAACATTTTAGAGAAAAATGTATTTCTCTTTTTTTGTTAAATATCATGAATAATGAATGAATGAGTATAAGTTGCACCACATGACATTTTACAATTTTACAACCTAAACTAACCTTGTCTTGTCATAAAAAGGTCTAATTATCTCATATATTAAGCTGTGTCCCAATTCAAAGGCTGCATCCTTTGAAAGATGCAGACTTCAAAGGCCACACCCCCGAAGGGGTACCATTGTTACCATTGTTAAATGGGATGGTCGAACCTACGGAGCATTGCCTAAATATGTTCACCATAGTCCATTTATTGTACATAATAAAATGTATAAATCTATGAAATCACATCATTGTAAGATATAAGAAAATATTTAAACTTAATTTAATAATTAAAAAGTTTTTTTTATTATTATTGTAACGTTAGATATTTGATTAAGTTGAAACTCTACACTTACATTTAAAAGTGTAATCTGAAAATGTATCTTTCTCAAAAAAAAAAATAATAAGGCCGCAATTTGAAGAAGCCTTTGAATTGGGACAGTTTTCACCTGAGAATACGTAACATGTAATATATGAGTATTGTGTGATAGAACATGTAAATTTCGTCAGATGAGTATGTGCATTATAGATGCATGCTATGCTGATAGGTCACAGTGATGAATTTCCTGCCTGTAAAATATGACAAATCCCTTCTGTAAAAAAAGAAAGAAAAAAAAGAAAAGAAAAAAGCTGTTAGACAGCACTGACCCATAAACGTGATGGACAATGAAACTGATGTGCGAGAGTGAGTTAACGTACTGTGCCAGAAATGGATCTAATCTCTTACAATAGCTTTTTAATGCAGTCACTCAGTGTAATAGACCCAGTTTACTTTTTTAGAGCAGTTTTAAGAGCAAAATGTCTGATACTATGTGACAAACTACTGTTTCTGATAACAAAATACTGTTTTTCTCTTTATAAATGTGTACTCAGTGCACACTCTCACAAGGTTAGACTTGTATAGGTCTATGCATATTTAATCCACAAAAATAAGTTTTATGGAATTAGTTTATGGTCATTTTTCACATGCATTTGACCTATTGTTGTGTTCTCTGTTATTCTGGGATTAATCCCTGAGGTCAAAGAAGCTAATTCAAACCATTATCTGTCCACCGCTGGGATTTGTTTAAATCAAGAGCAGAATCAAGTATGCTCAGATTACACTGCAAAAAAAAAAAAAAAAAAAGCAGTACTGTCACTCAAAATAATAAATTGCTTCCTATTAAGACTAATATTTTTGGAAGATTTAATATGGCTGTCTCATTTCCAAACTTCTAAAGATGCCAACTGGCATATGTCCACATGAAACAATCAGTGATATGACATGCTTTTACTGTTCTTTCATTAAAATGAGTCACACCATTTATGTAGCATCATGACTGAGCTCCACTGAGAAAAAAAAAAGACTTTGGATTCATTGTGCTACTTCATAGTAACTGATACAATTCAAGAGCTTTTCTAAAAGAACAAGTTTCTGCTGTATATACAGCTTAGAATGTTGTTATTATTATAGTTCCTATATTTCTCTAAAGCATATGCATATTCCAAATCTGTATAACTTTCTTTTCTCCTGCTGAACACAAAAGGTGATATTTTAAAGAAAGTTGATATCCAAACAGTTACTGGTCCTATTTGACTTCCATAGCATGTGGGGAAAAAATACTATTTTATTGCGCATTCTTGGATAACTGTATTTTTTTTTTTTTTTTACTATTTTAACCTATATTTTATGTTCCTGTAGGCTAGACCCTAAAACTGCTATAATATATTGCATACTTAATTTCCAATTGGTAGTCTAAAATTAATAAGCCTATTTATTTGATATAGGCTTGTAATATTTAATATTTAATGCATTCACGTTTTCAATGAAGATGCCCATTTACTAACTTTTGAACGTCTGCACTTGACATTTTCAAGTTGGATCAAGATATAATCTGCCATGCCAAATTAAAATTAGCTGATAAAGCTT
Organism: Onychostoma macrolepis; assembly: GCF_012432095.1. Classification (NCBI taxonomy): domain Eukaryota; kingdom Metazoa; phylum Chordata; class Actinopteri; order Cypriniformes; family Cyprinidae; genus Onychostoma; species Onychostoma macrolepis. The sequence goes on from NC_081156.1 coordinate 1,778,560, forward strand.
TATAAGTGATTAAAAAAATGGCTTATAATGTCACACGTATATAATCCTAATTAAACCCATATTAATTACTGCAGAATTTAGTATGTTTATACACTTTAAACAATTAGGCTTTATTTATTATTTTCTTTTTTTCCCAATGCAAAAATATCCCAGTCCCATCAGTATGCAGATGTTCAGCTGTTATATGTTCACTGCTAAATTTGTTATATTTGTACTGCTTAGCAATGTATGAGCACTGATCAAAAAACTTCTACTTTGCACTTCTTTTTTTTTTTTTTTAAAACCCTTTATGTACCATATAGTCATCTTCATATTTTCCTCATTTACTTTTTTATATATATTCTCTCAATTTTCAAGCATGCATGTGGCACAACAACCCCTCCGCTTCAGTTATTGTGCTATGCTTTTGCGGACACTACTGCAGGATGTGCTACTGTTTCCCTAGTGCTCTGTTAGGCCTGCTTGGATGTTGATAAGATTTCCTGTCTTGTGTATTAATACTACTGTGGGAGATTACATTAACAGACTTATTTTATGATGTAAGGTGGGATTTGTAGGGTGCCATCTGGCCATTCACATACACTCTAAGCCCCTTCCCCTATCATCTAATCATGACATGATCAAGGGGCTGGAATAGATTACAAGAAAATCTCCCTTCACATGAGAGTCAAACAACTACCAAACCATATGCAAGCAAAATATAGTATGATAGTATAACTCTTTTCTTAACAGTAAAGTGCACACAACAGAAGTGAACAAAACTCTATCTTCTACCAATACAGCCAATGTTGCTGTTCCCCTATACTTTTTACTTTTCATACTGATGACTGTCGCACAAATCTATAAAATATATATTATATTATGTTTTAATATATTTTATTACCTCTGGCAGTCCTGAGATGCACTAACACTGTGTGCGGTAAGTGGCAAGTGAATGATGTGGAAAAATGCTTATAAGATGAATGAAAATGAAACAGTATATGAATATTGATAAAGATTCCAGCAGGTTGCAGGTTGTTTCATATAAATACTTGGATATAATTATAGATAATTTGTTATCTTGGAAAAATCATATTGGAAATGTTTGTAAGAGGACAAAGCAAAAAATATATTTTATTTGTGTCTTAGGGCTTTTGGAGCAAGTAGCAAATTACTTTCTTTAAAAAAAAAAAAAAATGATTATGAGTGTTCTGCAATGCAAAAGTGTTTTCCACCACCCTAAGGTCGAAGTTATTTCAAAGATAATTAAGTCTGGCAAACAGTATTATTACTAAGTGTGAATATACATTGTTACCGTCAAATCGGAGATACTATGATGTAAGAAAAATGCCTGAAAATAAAGTGTTTATCTATCTCTTAAAAAAGATCTCTTATTTCATGCAGAAATGAACCAAAATGTATACATTAATAAAGTGCATTTAGAATATGATTACATTTCTGCTTACATTTGTGTTGTTTTATATGCTTTTATATGTTTTATATCCATTCTGACACCATCGGATAAACAAAGATTGAACTGAATTAAGCTGCTTTACTAATGAATCACATTTTACAGCATCAGCTCTTGTATTGAACTGAACTGGATCAACATTGAACTCACTCGAGATAAATAACGACACTGCTGCCTTACAGTTGCTGATTGATTAACTTGAAACTGTTACTGATCTAAACTAACTTGAGCTAAATAATGAAACTGCTGTTTTTTAGAGCTGCTAAATAAAACTGTCTCTATACCCGAGTTTCCATAATGGATTCTGTTACTTCCTGTTTATTTCTGTGGAGCTGCTTTGACACAATCTGTATATTATAAAACATAATAAAAAATAAAGGTGACCTGAACTGACTTGACATCCATTCTCCAAACCACTTAGGATCATGGGGATGTTGGACCGTCTCTGGCCATAGGCAGGGAAACACCCTGGATGGATGGCAAGCTCATAACAGAGGGTTTTTATATATTATATGTTCTAGTTCTGGCTGGAATTTGCATGTTCTCCCCATGTTGGCATGGGTTTCCTCCAGAAGCTCTTGATTTATCCTACAATCCAAAGACATGCAGGATTGGTGAACTGGAGGCAAGAAGTCCATCCATCCATGTTTCCCTGGATTATGTGCTGAGAAACAGGAACAGGATCCAGCATCCCTGCAACATAGTACAAGAAGTTTGGAAAAATTATGGATGTATTTTTTTTATTCCTTACAAGTTTTATTTATCCCTTCATGGCCCCTGGCAGGACGTTTATGGATCCCCGGATGAATGCTCTGGCATTAAATGATGATGTTTCAAAATTAATCCATTTAAATGTGTACGTAGAATCACTAAATTTGACTTCTCAGGGAATCACGACATAATCATCATTGGAAACGTCAAGTGTTAGCATTACGACTAACATTTCTCATCGGGATGTACTGAGATGCAGCACAAATGAAAGATTAGCTGTTACTCTGGATCGATCATGTCCTGGCATTCTGACAGCCTGTTGAAATTATGCCAGATAATTATCTGTTTACAGGCTGGGATTTGTTTAATAGGCCATCATCACATTAAGAGAATAAAATCAAATTACATGCCATGCTGCGGTACGATTATCATAATACTGAAAAGATTGATTATAACAAAATGGGCAATACTGGTAATAATGACTTCAATGCAGCAACACAACAGCATCACATTATCATTATTGGTGACAAAGCAAAAACAACTAAACAAAACAGTCACAAATAATTACATCAATGCAACACTAACCGCCCAGAGAAAATCCATTCTACACCATTTTAGTTTTATTTCCCTTGTTGTTGACAAAATTTCATGTCATTACGCTTACCAACACTGCTGCCAAAATCCTGATTTATGCCAAGATTAATTGTGAGCAATTTGTCCAGAGATGACAGCAAAAACAGCTGCTATAATCACTGTTTGGTATGAGAGAGCCAGACGGGATGGACATGTGCTAGGAAGCGCCAATCTCATATTGCTTACAGATCCACATTCTGTCACAGAGAATATGCCCAGTCTCAAATGGTAATACATGTTGATTACATTGACACAGTTCATTTATATTAAACTAAAACAACACAATTTAAACAAATGAAATTATGAAAAGTACCACAAAAATGCCAGACTCCCAAGAACTTGTCCACAAAGCATGCACGTCTGTCACCAAGATTGATACGCTGGCCTAAAGGCAAAATCGAAATAAATACTCATAGCAAATCAAATCAATAATGTTCATAAGATACAATGCAAACGTGACTGCTCTTGGACACTGTGGCAAGGAGGAGGTAGCCTCTTCAAGATCAGAGAGGATCATTCATAAAACATGACCATCTAAAAATAAAATCCTCTTTTTACCATGACTACTTTCCAATCTGGGCCACTGCTTTGGTTGTTTGTGTCGATATATGTCAGATTTGATTTATTTTAACCACATTAGATGCTGATTCATTGAGAGTTTGTGGTGTCAGACAACCTGAATTGTGGGTTCTGGGATGGAAAAACATTAATACGTGAGAAAATTAATACATTAACCTGGTTTAGGTTATTTCACTGTTTAATTATTATTTTTTTTAATGCATGCAGCATTTAGCAACAAATGCACACACACACAAAAAAATATATATATATATGATCAAATAAATATATTTAATATACCAGCACCAAAATAGTTCTACCTCAGGGTTGAGCATTAAACCCCTGGATTAACACAGAGAACTTTGTGCAGCCGCATCTCAAGATCAGGTTCTGGGTGGCTTTACATAATGCCCCCTCAGTTGAGCTTCCACGTGAACAGCTACTACAACTTCTTGGCAGCGGATTGGTAAATCAAAGCAGGTGTAGTCATACTCGGGAATGTTTCATTTGTATTGAAAACAAAGTCTAGGCATGGTAATGTTAAATCATAACAAGTCCCGCATTAACTTGTAAGAGCCTATTTCCTCATTTGAACCCTTGTTTATAACACTTGCCTGCTTGAGTTAGTGAGTCTCCTTTAAGATAGTGTTAAGTCTCACCTTCCCAACCCTGAGCAGAAAGGTAGCTCAGTCCCATGATTGGGCGGTCAAGGGTAGGGTCTATAATCACGTGACATTCTTCCAACCCTGGGACGCCATTTTGGAGGAAAGTTTGGAATTTCTGACACATAGGAAGAAAAAAAGAGGAGGAGATAACGAAAGAAGTTTGACGTTTAGGAAAACAATCCTCGTTGCACCGAAGGCGAAGAAGAATGTAGCAAACTGCGGACGTGAGGATTTGAATCGCTTGTGTTCACAGTACTGAGCCCTTGCAAGCGCACGGCAGGGAGGTGTATATTTGCAGTTTGGGGAGTTTTTGGAAGCCCTCCTGCAACTGGCGGCGACATATGTTCAGTTTTTCCCCCGCAGACGCGGAGCAGATTGGTGGTGGAGGCTGAGTCGTAGCGTCTGAGTGTCTTTTGAATGGAAGCGCAGGGCTGTCAGTGGAGTAAAGCTCAATTCTGTGGTGTCGTGCGACTGTCAGGTTGAAGAAGTGCAGCTCTCGCTCTACTCTAAAACCCCAACGGCTCATTTTCATATCAGCCTGAACCGTCCCCATGTTTACCGGATAAACATTTGAGTTTCATGCCAACTGCGTCTGACTTACTCCTCTTAGACACTCTGGACGGACTCGTGTTGGGAGAGGAGCGTTTTACTATCGCGTGTATTGTTAATTTCTATCGCGTGCTCTGCTGGATTTGTTATCGTGCAAGAGCCCAAGCGAAACATGCCAGTAAGGAAAAAAGGTGAGAAAACTCTCATTAAAACGTGGATATACTTTTACACACGCTGGCGTTGTAATTGGTAACTCACTACTTTGCGGCTTATCTGAACATTTCACACTGTAAAATGTTACTATATTGTCGTTTACCGAGCTTCATCTCAAGGTAACTGAATATAAACTACTCTAAAAACAAAAATGTTTGGAAATGAGGACTGTCATTTTTGTTTTGTCCAGTCAACACCACATAGGTTTTAAAACTTATTTTAATAAGTCATTTATGTCTTATTTAAGCTTTATTTACTCATGACGTCAAACGCAGACACGAGCTTTAGATATTTCGCTTTATGCTGTCTGCTGCAGTATCGTGTTATTATGTAATTCATGAAAACTTTCTGTCTGCCCGGTATAGATGCACAGAGGGCTCTTATACTGCTGGAGGAATACCGGTCAAAACTCAGTAACACTGAAGACAGACAGCTGAGAAACTCCATCCAGAGAGTCATTGACATCTTCCAGAGTAACCTCTTCCAGGCGCTTATAGGTACTACAATGTGTCATTCAGCACTGCCCTAGTAATAATGAAAGTACTGTGTCATGCTGTGAGAGCTACTATTTATCGCCATGAGTTGCATGAAATATCTATCTATCTATCTATCTATCTATCTATCTATCTATCTAGTCTAATTTAATGTTACTTTCAATATCATTTATTTACATATAGGGTGACACAAGACAAGTGACTAAACTTTGTTGTGAGCTCTGTACGAAATAATCAGTATTAGTTTTTCATTCATGGGGTGTTTATATTCAGTCTGTGGAGGTTGTGACATTTTCCCTCCAAACGTTTGGTGGGCGCTTGTCGTTACACAGAGGTGGTGAGTAGTAAAAGCCAATCAGGGGTATGTGTTACTCAAGCTATACTGACATTTAATTACCATTGCCTCCATTTTCAGAGGGGCGAGAACTTACTGACATCTAGGTGACCATGATACTAAAGCATTTAACTTTATTTCTTGACTTTAACAGCTTTCCTGTCTATTCATATATTGTCTAAAGAGTACCTGTAGCACTGTGCTGTCGAACTGTAAATTTGGAATGAATACTTTGAAGCAGTGTTCACATTTTAAGTATAAACTATTATCTAAAATATTATTTCAGGATGTTCTTGTGTAATTGAATTTTATATGAGTTGTTTGATTGAGGAGCTGCAATATAGTGTTTCTTAGTTCTCTTAGGCCGGCCATTGCAAACTAAGCAAGAAAGGCAACCACGAGGAATGCTGAACAGCCTGTTTGAGTTTCTCAGGGGTTTGGTTGGCCATGTGCCAGCGACTCTCTGTGTTTGACCCTTAAGGTGTGGAGGCTTCCTGTAATAATTTCATCCTCTGCTTCCTATTCTTCAGAAGAAAAAAAACATGGAAGCTTTTGCTTGAGTGGCTGAAAGTGAAGAGTATTAGTTAAGGCATGCTTAGTTACATGTTTTAGATTTGTCTAGTGAAATGGCCACATGTTTTAGGACCGAGACTGGTAAGCTTCCTCTTTGTGAATGATTTCACTCATGTGTCTTGCTTCAGTTTTAAAAGCCAACTCGATTTGTAAAAAAGCAAAAAAAAAAAACTTGGTAATAGATGAGGGAATGTAACAGATATTTTAATTGCATATCACAATACTACAAGCTGTAAACATTTGCTTCCGTTGTCCAGGCCAAAGTGCTACGCAGTAATGTTACATGTGTCTCAGCACTGTTCTCAGAAAACCATCTTACTCTGAGCTGCCATGATGAATGTTTGTGCTCAGCATTACTAGGTTCATACACCATACATGTGTAATCACTCTCATGCATGGCGTCATTCACACAGTTACGTGCAGAAATCCCTCTTCTCATATATGTCCCACATGCACGTGTTCTTAAGAGCGCCGCTAATGAAAAACGCATTGGAGTGACCGTTTCCAATTTGACTTTTCTTCAGATATGTATTCTAAAGGACAAACAAAATGTAATCCGTCTGTTGACATGATTACCCTAGTCCTAATCCGTAGGCTGATGATTTATGATGGTTTCTCTGAGAGAGCGCATCACTGCAGTCTGTATCTCAACGATTAGAGCCTTAAGATCCCTCCCTGGATGCCAGAGAAGAAGAGTTAACCAGAGCAGGGCAGGTCTCCTCCTGCATGCAAAATGTGGGTCACAAGATAGACCAGGTTTACCCTTGACAGAACCCACCTGCCTCATGAGTTCCTAGGTAATTGTTTTGAAAATGAGATTCAGAGTAGGAGTAAGATTAAATGACATTATCTGAAGTAGATAATGGCCAGGTTTTATTCACACACAGAAGAACCTTTTTTAAAAAGCTCTTAGTGCTTCATAAAGAGCTGGAGAGTGGTGAATTTGATATCACACAGGCAGGCCAATATCTTTTCCTAATCTTTATTCAGAGGTCCTGTTTGAAACAGAATATGTAATGGATTCAAATCACTTCCTCAAGTAGATAGGAAGCATCTCCTAAAGCACATTATAATCATTTTGGCGAGCATCAAGCCAGCAAAAAAAAAAAACATTAACTGAGCTATATTATATATTTTTTATTATTTCCTCATGTGCTGATCGTGGCGCTGTAAATGATTGTAATCTCTAAAGTTGATCATCACAATCATTTTATTAATTATCTACAGAAAGCATTAGCATTCCAAAGTCTCTAAATGAGCCATCAGATAATGAAGACATGTGTCAGAGTTAAAGAGACTCGGCAGGCTTGGTGAACTGCGGAAATTCTATCCTGTGGCTGCAGAGGTCTGTTAATCGGACGTCAATACAGCACTCTGTTTAAGGGCTGCCTTACCACAGATCTCATTCCGCAAGGAGAAAAGTGAACATGAGACTCAGAAACCTGGGAATCGGCTCTGTTTTGACTGGCTCAACAGAGAGGGCACGTCTCCGTGGTATGAGAGTAACAGTCGTCTCCACTACAGAATGTAGCAAATATAGCAAATTTAAGGAAATGAACTCTGTCTTTTTTGAATCCACTTTCGTTTTTTTTTTATATATTCAGTCTTGTTAAACTTCAGTTGTGAAAGATCATATATAGTTCTAATCTAGTTCTAATAGTTGTAAATTCTAATCTCTATCAGATTTATTTGCGATGGTTCCATTGATCATTTTGGACCTTATAAATACTTTTATTTACTAGCCTATATTGTCTGATACAGCTTGTGTTTTCTAATGGTTCTGAACAGTGCACCTGGACTCATTTGGGCTGATGATATAAATATTTTGTGTGAAACAAGACCCTTTGTATGATGTTAAAATAGGCAGAGATTAAAAGAGCTCCATTTTTATCATGCACATTGCGTACTCGCAGAGCACGGATGGGGTCACTGAACTGACATGAATAAACAGAACCCCTCATAATGACACTGGTATTATACTAAACGGGACTTGCAAAATTGCTAGCCCGACATTCCGTGTTGTGTTTTCCAGTCGGGCTACCAAAATGTATCACAGCCCTGCCCGACAGGCTATTTTAAATACAGGGCTCCCACGGGTCCTTAAATTTGATACAACTAAATTTTAAGAGTTTTTAAGGCCTTAAAAAGTTTTAAATGCGTTAAATGGTGTAAGAAAAGTCTTAATTATAATTTCAAGAGGTCTTACAGTTGGGGGTGGAAAGGCAAGAATCGCAATATGGCTGGATTAAACTTCATAAGGCAATTATGTCATTTGAATAAATATGAGCGCTGCACTAAAGCCAAAACACAGCATGGATATCTTTGTGAATGTATCTCTGAAGCAAACCGACTGTCCTAAGAAACGTATCATTGGTATCTTGCTATAATGCCTGATAAAACAGCGTTTATGAGCCCGGTGTTGCTTTGTGTTCAGCCGTTACCGGGGGAACTGCTTTATTTCACCCACTCTTAAAGCGCCACCTCGTGGCATAGAATAAATGAGCATTTCCAAAAAGCCTATCTTATGTCAATGCTCAATTGTGCATATCGACCCATGTTTTTACGCAGCAAACACAATGTGAATGTGAAAGTAGTTAATGTGCCTTCTAAAAATTGTAACAATTTAGACAGTAATATTTATGTTTTAAATTAATATAATAATTCATATATGTTTGATTAGGCCTGGGCGATAAAACGGTATCGCTATTTATCGACGGTACACCTTCATTGATAACGATAGAGAAAATGTTCGATATAGCGCACGATATAGGCGCGTGCTATCAGTGACAAGCAGACAGCACACACGAACACATGCTGAGTGCTGTGCCTGCCTGGGATGAGGAGAATGTGAATAAAAAATGAATATTAGTCAAATTTAAAACACAAATTTCCATTTGAATGCAATAACGGTGCAATTGAATGTTAGGTGTGCGTCGGTGAGGGAGCCTCAGCAGAGGCACATGAGATGCGGTGATGATGATGTAAGTGTCGTTGTCGTAGGCTACTTTGTTTTTGTTAATCTGTCCAGTTGACGCGCTGCTGCTGTGTTATTCATTCAAAATATTGAAATAAAATTGAGAAATATTGAAGCTCAACGAGGTGAGGTTATTGGTTAGGTTAAAACCGAAACCAAGCCATTCGAAAAAAGCGCATATTAGGCGCATTTTTGGGACAGACAACTATGACTATTGCACTCGCGTCTCATGCAAGAGATGTATAGAAAGCCATGTAATACTTTTATGTTAAACTTTTAGAAAACACGTTGCGAATTAGTGGAGGTTTAAGGCCTGTTCACACCAAGCACAATAACGATAAAGGTAACTATAAAAATATAGTTCTAAAATAATTTGTAATATTAAAGAATAGCACACCACAACTATAACGATAAAGGCACAGAGAAACGATATCGTTGGAATCACTTTTATTACGATTTTTTTCCAGCTGATGAACGATACAAACATTGACATCCAATCAGAATCCATCCTGCTGTAAGGAGGTGGAGAATTTAAAGCGGCAGACGCGAGTGCGCATAGAATAAACCGATGATATCGTTCGCTGGTGTGGACACTAATACCGTTATCTTTATAGTTATCGTCCTTGGTGTGAACAGGGCTTTATTCTATTTCACTGCGTCTCATGTTTTTAAATGCAATCTGTGCGCTTCGGCTATTTGAATTAAGATATGTATAAACACATGATGTTTTGTTCATAATTGTTTATGCAATTTATGAAATTATATTTGATTTATATATGTTAATTTAGACATTGTGCACGTTTTTTATAGACTGTTATTTTAATTGCATTGAATAAACAATTTAATGCGCTGCATTATTTTTCTCATTGCGTTATGCGCTGTGGCAATTTAATCTAAAGCTTAAAGCCATTTAATCTGCATATAAAACATAACAAAGGAGATGTTTGTTTAAATTTTATTTTGTGTTTGACTGTTAAAACAAAACTGATTTGTTGTTTGTCTTAAATTAAAAATACAGTGGTTGAATTTAAACTTTTTTTCTATTGCTCTTTGTTTTAAAAAAGGTTATAAAAAAATGTCAATAATTATTGATACCGAACGATATGAAACATTATATCGTTGATACATTTTTTAGCTATATCGCCCAGCCCTATGTTTGACTTGGCCCTTTTCCTAAAAATGATTTAAAGGCTGAAATACCATTTTATAAGATTTTTGTTTTTGTAGATAGATATTGTCCAACCCCACTCATACGGTGTTCATTTTACTTGTGCAGCTCTTAAAAAGTAATAAATTGCCTGAAATTGATTTTTAAAAATTCTGCAGATGCCCTGTAAATAGTAAAATAAAACTCTTCCTTGATATTTGTGTATTGAAAATGTTTTTGATTGACATTTATGGTCTTTTTTTATTTAGGCTAGTCAAATTAATTTTCGGGCTACCAAAATCTGAAGAGTACCTGCCCGAAGGGCTACCAGGGATTTTGAAATTTTGCAAGCCCTGCTAAGGGCAAAGTAGAACATTCAGTATTAACCTCTTAATAGCTGATTCTGCAATGGTGATTAAAACTCTGTGTACCTCACTCAGAATTACATGCTTATTAGTAATTTGTTTCAGTCATAACTTCATCTGATGCCAAACTGATTTGCCCCAGAGACCAGATTAAAGATCAAATTTAAAGCTCCCTTACTTTCTTTCATCATATGCATGTTTTGTCCTGGCTGACCAAAAGCTTGAGGATGGTCATGTTGTTGTCTGTACTGCTTACACAGACGGAGCGTGTGTAAGCCTTCCCCTGGCCATGGGGACTTGGGGCAAAAATGCCACTAAATTGGACAAAAATACCCCTGCACAAATAAATTAAATCTATTACATCTGTTGCTAACAAAGTAAAAATGAATAAAAAGTGTTGATTGTGGCAATTTCACAGTGTAGACAGCTTCAGTGATTGTAACAATATTTGTAAACAAAGCTGGCAATAGATCAAAGTTAGTGATAATGTCACTTTCTGTATATAATTTATTCGCTGTTTGAATAACTGTAGAAAGGAAACGTTATATAACTTATCAATTTCTAATGTTTTTATTCAATTGTAATCACGTTAAATACAAATTCAGTCCCATTAAACATATTTTATTAGCCTACATGACACCCATGTCTGGTTCTTGCCTAAAAAGACGGGTTTATGATGTTTAACATTTGGCTGCTTTTAGCCTTACCCTGGAGTTTGTTCACCCTCCACCTATGACTGCTTATGATAGAACAAACAGATGTAATGATCTTGGAGTTAAAGGCTTGATTTGAGAGATGCATTTTAGCAGATTTGAATGGGATTAGTTTTCCAGTGATGTTCGGGTTATTATTAATTATTAATAGAGGCCGTCTACAGTTTCATACACTGATTGGGATTGGGATTTCTGTGTCTGGTTGTGGCCTGTGGGGAATATACAGAAGGTAATGTGCTCTGGATATTTGTGTCACAAAACGCATTCAGATGAACAATTTATATATGTGATTACATTACATACATTATTTAGGGGATGATCATACCTCACACGGCTGCTCCAGTGGCCTTTCTGAGTAGTTTGTGAACAATCGGATCTTTTTGTCAAATGGGATTCCAACAGTATGTAGACACCAACTGTTATTTCACTCAAAAGCTGGCAAAAAAAAGTGCACTGAGTAGCACAATGAGAAATTTAGCAGTAGTTAGTTACGGTGTTCGATGAAGGTAAAAATAAATGTGAAAAGCATTATAAATGCATACGTCACAATCTCAGACTCTCCTATCCAGATGAAATTAGATTTCTCAATTTTCCCCAGCAGTTAGTTAGAAAACAGTTTGTATTTAGCCCTTTAGTTTGATGTTTTCTTCATACAACGTTTGATTTGCAGTTAAAATTGCAAAGTTAATTCGAGAAATACGAATTCATCAGACTTCAAGGACAAATATGAAGTGTTGATTGCCGCATGAGGCGTTGAGAGAACTTTAGCTGGCTGGCATTAACGTCATTATGGAAAATAATTCTGATCATAATTCTATAGCGCAGGAGCAGTAGATCAGATTTATGTCCATTTGCAGAGACTGAATTATGTGGCCAAGAGTAATATAATGAATGTGTACCAAGTTTAAATACCCCAGGAGTGATTGTTAGCAAACTTACAAAATGTGTCAGTTATACTTGTTCAGCAACTGTACATAAATGATTTGCTTGCAAATAAGGGTCTTTCACCATCTGTTTACTGATGTGCTTCAATGAGATTTACAAATGAAGTTATGAAATATTTTGCTCAGATAATGCAGCTGACTCAGCTAGAGTGCTGTAAACGCACACTCTTATATAATGCATTTTTAATTTGTTTGATGCATGATGATTCAGCACTTGAAAATATCTAAATGCTGTCTGTAGGACCTTTGATTTATTTGTCCCAGATTGTTTTCAATAACCCTAAAAGGGGCTTGTATCCCTAAAAGGGATACAAACATTTGAGAAGCTGTGTGGAGAAGCAGTGAAAGTGTAGGTCTTATTTCTTGGTTTCATTTTGAAAGGGTGTTTGTTGTGAATATGTAGATGAGGTGGCTTTTGCTTCTACATTCTTTGTTTAGCCCACAGGAAGCATTTAATACTGCATGGCCACGTGTAGTGGGAAATCTACACACCCTTCGATAAAAGTTGATCTAGTTCATATTTACGCATGTTGGAGGGGACTTACCTGTTTAAAAAGCTGTTATTCAGCATTGGCTTACTAGGTTTACAGTGAAATTTTATGAATTAAATGCTTACATTTTTTGTAATCTGGTTTAGGGGTATCAATCAAGATATAAAAACATATATATAATAGAGAGAGAGAGATTTTGTGGCTTGTTTTAGAAAATCAAATCTTTTTGTAATCTTGACAAAACACACATCGTTGGAAAGGTCTGACAGTCAAGGTTCAACTGTTTTGTAATAGAAGTGATATTGTGACAGAAAATTATTGATTTGTGACAGAAAACTAGATCAAAAAAATTTGGTATAGTGCCCAAACAAAATCTCACAAGAACCACAATTGTTGTGATATCAACTTCAAATTTGGAACACAACTTAGTTAGACGTTTGGCTTTGATTTCATAGAAATTTTAGAGTGCAACGCATTTTATAAAATATTTCTTTTATATAAAATAAAATAAAAATAGTATACTACATTATCTTTACTGTCAGTGAATTTAAACCCCCAAAGGGGCGACATTAAAATAAAATCTGAAAGTTAAGTTTCGAAAAAAATCATGAAATTGTGTTATTTGTGTTCCAATAAGATGGAAAACAGCAATAAATGAATTTTCTGATGTCTCATTGTGGTTTTACCCTCTTTGGGGATAAGAGAGCATAGTTTGTTCTCATTTCCCCCCCTACTTTTGGACAGGTTGGTTGCAAATTTCAAGCTTCTCTTGACATCTTGTGTTCTACCATTCTTTTTTTTCTTTTTTTCTAACACTTTAAAGAGTTGTCACAACCAGCAGTTACCTACTATCAGATGTCACTACATGTTATAAACAAGACATGCTTTGGAATAATGTCAGTCACTGGCACACAAATAGAAATGTCAGTTTCTTAATGTTAGACATTTCCATTTCCAGGTAGTCGGAGCCAGAAAAAGACCTGTGATCAGTGATCACTTGTATGGTTTTTCAAAAACCAAACAAAGAATCAAACAAATCAAAACAATATTTTCAATAAGGTGAAGTGAAGGCCCTTGTATTTCACCTGAATAACTCCGGTCTTTAGTTTTCAGCAAACAGACTCAGTATTTGTTTTCTTTCTTTTCAATTTTTTTTGTTTTTTGTTTTATTTTGGGAGTAGTTGCATGACTGAGAGGTCAGTCAGATGTTAAATGGTTAGATTCTGTGACAACCTCTATAGCTTCTCTAAGGCTTACAGGGGAACTGACAAGTGAAAGAACAGCGATTTAATCTCAAGAAATAAATCCTGGATTAGTTTACCCAACCAGAACTTTCTTGTCTGTGGGACAAAAGTTTTATTTTATTTTTTCAAACACTCTTTAAAAATGCCCCTTTTGTGCTTCAGGTCTATAAAAAGTAAAGACATGTCCTGACAGGTAAAAGTAGGCTACTTTCAATAAAAATATGTCCAACATATTAGAAAATTATTTGACTTGAAGTTGAGCTTGCCTGTCGAGAAGAAATGCTGCAAGTTTGTTGTATCAGTTGAAACCCAAACATTCCATCAGATTCCTCCATCTTGTAAAAACACTGTCAGTGTTTATCCTTGTTTTACCCCATTGTCTATCTCTATGTATTTTGGCAAGTCTTTGAATTTTGGCTTGCACTTCTGTGCTGGTATCTGAATTTCTTTCTCCACACTGGCTAAACACCCTCTGGCTTAGCCTGGACAGTAGCCATGCACAAAAACTCTCGCTATTGGGTGCATGGAGGTATTATGACGACAGGCGGTTTAGACATTTTATCATTGCATTTGGACAAATATTTTAAGGTCCTCAGACTTCCACAGAAGCTATTGCTGTCCAGACTTTGAACCAGTGTAAAAAATTTTTACGAAAAACTTTACATATAGGGCTGCACGATAAAGCGCATGTGATATCTAGGGGTGGAACGGTTCAACTTTTTCACGGTTCGGTTTGTATCATGGTTTTAGAGTCACGGGTTCGGTATGTTTAGGGAAAAACTACTGTCAAATAAAAATAAAATAAGAATAATCTATCTAACTACAAGCAACATCACATAAATACAATAGAGTAAAGATACAAATAAAATAAACAGTGATTTTCAGTTTTTTTTTTTTTAGGTAGGTCTATAGCATTATTTGTAGGTACAGAAATTGAAAAAGCAATCAAATGTAAAACAGCATTGCATATTTGACTATAAATTAAAGATTAATCTTTTATTAAAGTTACGAAAGTGATTGTCAAGAGCAGTGAGTGATTTCTTTGTTGTTGCTGTTTGATTAATATTAAGAAAATGCTGTCACTTTAAGAGAATGCACTGATACTGTACATACTGTACATTCAGCCAGCTGTGTCTGTTATAGGATAGTTACCAAGACGGGCATTTTGACACTCTTTGTGTGAATTTGTCCATTCAAACACACTACTTCAGAGAGAGCTTAATATTTGCGCGTGTTCTGAGGACCAGATGAGTGCACGGATGAGTGCACGCACGAGCTTGCATCCTCTGGCTCTTAAATATTTAAACTAGCAAAGCTTACATGAGTTTAGTTTAAAAACAGATATCAACGTGTGCTGTTCAGGTCTCACATGTGAGCGCGTGCTATCAGCACCCGGGTGATGACGGAATAAATGACTGCTCATAATCCAGCATACGGCTGTGTACTGGGAAGCCAGTTAGATGAACCCAGTTTTTTTTTTTTTACATGTTATTTATAACAAACCATATTGCAGATGCTTGTCAGATTTAAGTTGAACCGCGGTCCTAGCGTGCCGAACCGTACGGTTCGATTTTTATTTTTATTTTTTTCCGCGAACCGTTCCACCCCTAGTGATATCCAATGCGCATCTTGTCAGTAAAGCCGGTGTTCTGTCGATTTGTGCTACCCTGTCAGATTTTGCTATCTCCCATTAAAACAGTAGGTAGTACAATTCGACAACGAAAAATGCTACCTGTCAAATTATGATTTATTAATGTCTACACCTACCACAACTGTAAACCTACCCTTACAGTAATGCAAATACTGTAATTATGTGTTATATTCGCAGTTGTGGCTAGAAGGGATACAGCTACCGGAAACCAACAATAAATAATTTTTTCTACCTATTAGATTGTGTTTTATTAATGTCTACACCTACCCCAACCCTAAACCTACCCATACAGTAATGCAGATACATTAAATATTGTTGTTTAGCATGAGAAAAAAGACGCAATATTGATTTGCGCATGCGCAGTAAGCCCTGGTAGGAAAATCTGACAGGTAGGATAAAATGTCAGGACACCGGTTCTGTAATCAGTAGTCAATCAGTCAAGCTGCGCAAAACCACGCAGACGATATCATTAAGCTTGCGCGGCTTGTCAGTGAACAACGCTCTGTGTAGTAAATGCTGCTCTATCTGAAAGCACACACGTGATGGAGATTTACTACTGATTACAGAACCGGCTTTACTGACAAGATGCGCATTGGATATCGCATGCAATTTATCGTGCAGCCTTAATTACGTACCCTAACATTACGTAAAATATGCTAGATCTAAATTATTAATGGTCATAGGACAAAATGCTCACTAGTGGGAGCCCAGTTACAAGCCTGCAGTGGTTTTTCAGAGGGGCTGTGAAGTCACTGGACTCAGTATTTCAAAGGGAAACCAGAGATGAGGGAATCACCCCCACCAGCTTGCATTATAAAAATATTTATTCTCATTGCTGTGTAGCTCCATGTGATCCAGCATGTATTTTCAGACCTGTTACCCAATCTCTGACATGCATAGTAGAGCTATATCCCTCTGCTATTTTCTCTCTCGGCCGAGTGTCGAACAGCATAGCCAACCACAGCACACCATTCTCTTAAACGGTCATTTCCCCTCTACTTGTGGAAGAGACTAGTTCCCTATTTTAAGCTGCACATATGCCTTTTATGTGGATTGCTACTGTTTGTTTGATTTTTAAAGTGGTTTGAGCTTCTGTCTAATCTGCCATGTACATACATAAATATGCACTGTGTTTACTTGTTAGTGGGTGGTGGCTTTCAAATAAGTGCTATAATTGTTCATCATAAAACATTCCTGTGGGTTCCATCTGTTGTTTTTGCTTGCTGACCCTTGTATCATTATGATTATAACCTGATGAATGTTGTAACAGCTGCGAACGACCTTTAAATCTCCCATGACCTCTATCTTCAGTCTACACTCTTGTTTGTAATCTTTTAAACTGATGTTCATTTGTGTATTTATAGATACATGTCATTGGCTACTAAATCACATCAGTAAAGAGACCCTGATCATTAATGCACTTGAATGACCTTCAAAACACTTCTATCGATCTATCTTGCAAATACAGTGCCCCACTAAAATACATTTGGACACTTAAGACACAATTAAAAATGTAAGAGTTTTTTAGGCACTTTCCGGTTGTCAGACGTTAGTGAAACATATTCATAGTTAACGTGATGAACTACACCTGTGGCTGCAACGCCCTGTGTGAACTTGAACGGAAATGACTCCATGGATCCACTAAAAAAATCACAGTGGTGCTGGTTGTTTAGAATTAATAGCAAAAATGACTTTTTGAAATGAAATTGTGTATGCAGTGATATTCATACGTTTACATGTGGCTACATATTTTGTGGGGCCACTGTATCTTGCTTATCCTTTTCTTTTTAGTAAGCTCACGCAGATATGGGTATTACAGAAACAGGGAAATAAATATTTTCGGTAACACTTTATTTTGATGGTCCCTTTTGAACATTCTGTTGACACTAAGTAATGTTGCAACTACATGTCAACAAACTCTCATTAGATTATTAGTAGACTGTCTGCTTCATATCTGCTAACTCTTTATTGTGATGGTCTCTCAACAGACACTCTACTGACTATAAGTAACTTTGCAACTACATGTCAACTTATTCCAACCCTAACCCTACCAGTCAACTAATACACTACTAACAATCTAATGAGAGTTGGTAGAAATGTAGGTGCAATGTTACTTATAGTCAACAGAATGTGTTAAAGGGACCATCAAAATAAAGTAAAACCATCTTTTCTTTTAACAGATATCCAGGAATTTTATGAAGTGACCTTATTGGATAATCAGCGATGTGGGGAATCAGTGAAAGTGCCGGTTGCAATACCCCCAGTAAACCTGTGGGATTTCTCCAGCATTCAAAGCACAACGGTGACTTCAGACACCCTGCCCAGCCTTAGCACCAGCATAGAGGTAAGTGTGCTTCAATTTCTAATCATCTGAATTTGATTGCTGAATAGAGCTCTGATTTATTTTTTAGGTCAGATTGATGCTTTTGTTAAAACTTTGTATGTAATTTGTTGTCTGCAAACACATTTCTAGCATCTCGCAAACATCTCAGTGTAAAAAACATTTTAAGGTTTTTTTAAGAAATTCAGAAAATGGCATGCTGCTTGTTTTTCACAAGTCATGCCACAGCATGGTCATTTAATTATATAGGCTAGTATTCAGATTACAAAGCAACAACCAAACATGGCTTACTGTTGTTTGACATGTTTATTGGGGATTAATGTCAGTCTTAAACTTCATTTGTAACTGTTCTGAATGGGGAATGGCCACATGCTTTTACAGTCACACCCTCTATGTAATCATCAGTCAGGCTTTCTGAGAATTTGATGTCCTGCTTTGCATGCTATCACAATTATCATTGATACTAAAATTGACTGTAATCCATCTTAAAAGGGTCTGCTGGAAATCATGTACAGAATGACACTTTCACAGAAACTGTTAGAAAAGACACTCTGTCTTCCTTGATTCAGGGAGAGCAAATTGGTTTCAGTAGCTGTGCGTGACGTGGTTGAAAACAAATACGGCGAATGAGTCTTTACGCTCCGTGGCTCTTAACTGCAGTCTCTGTGCATGCTGTTTGTGCACTTGAATACTTTAGTAGCAGATGTTCTTTTTCCCTGATGCAGAGGAACAGAATACTGTACTTATGCAGAATATCCTGAAAGAAAGCAATTTTGCAGTCATTAAATGACCTCTTAAAAGCATAACAAGATGGATAAGTTGGTACAGAATTGTGACTAAACTGAACAAGCAGTAAAAATCCATTTTTTAAATGTAGGAGTGGATGTACGGAGACCTTCAGACTTTTGCTGCTTGATGTTTGTTTAAAGTGTCATGAAAACTATTTCAGCACCGGTCATTTCTCACCACAGTTATGAAAAATGTGGAAAACAGTGGACGTGGTAAGCTGCGAATGGGAGAGAAGACAACACAACTGTTGTCTCTCATGGTCAGTTTTATTTCGCATTCAGTTAAAAGTGTAAAAAGTTCTCACAAATGCGTAATGCATGCAACAAAATGAACAAACGTATTATACATAGTCTTGTAAGCTCACAATTCATTATATGCATGCAACAAAATGAACAAACTTATTATACATAGTTTTGTAAGCTCACAATTAGAGGTCGACCGATAGTGGATTTTACGGATACCGATAGCTAGGTTGGACCACACTGGCCGATACCGATTAATCAGCCGATAGTTTTCAAAATGGATACTGAAAGAGAGCTAGTGCTTTACTATAAAAAAAAAAAGCAGCAACAGTACTGAACCATACTTTGTAAATGAATAAAAATATTAATAGTATTTACTATACTGATCATTAAAGTTATTTCATAGTTTGCTAACGTTAAAAGAAGAAACTTTAAAATTTAAAAATGTAGCATGAATGTTGAAATGAAAACACTCTAACAAGGAACAATACTTCTACAGTTTTCATTAATGCTACGAATGGACTCGCGCTTAAAGATGGCCATCTTTAAATATCTACACAAGGCCATAGCATTAAAATTACATACATATGGATATTGTATGTGTAATCACACACTTTATTTGCTTCTATTTTTTAACACTTGATAATTATCTAATCAAAAAAAAAAAAAAAGTTAGTCACACACCGGGCAAAAGCGCAGCGCTGCGTCTAGGAGAACTCAGAAATATCACACACACACCAGACGCTTTGCGTTCAAATCAAGTGGCGGTCTAAAACAATTTATTTAATCACCAAACGGACATAAGTTTGCTTCAAGAATGAACAATGTGGCATAAATGAGTTTGAAGTTCGGTGTTTAAAAATAACCGAGCAAGCGGAAAGAGAACGCAATCTGTATTACAGCTCTCTATATGAAGCATACAGACTTTATTAGAGCCACAGAAAGACAAACGTTTGTCTTTATTAAAAAATGCACAATACATAATTTATAGCCTAGGGTGAAGTCATTATACATTCACAACGATTTGGGACAAATATAATGTAATTTAATAGAAAACTATGTGAATGGCGCTCTGTTCCGGCAGGCTTTTCTGTCGGCTGTATTTAAATGCGAGTCTGGAGTTTCCCGCTCTGTGCAGCGCACAGTGTCACGTGTCAAAATAAACACGTGCTGTCAGTGATTTCCGCCTCTAGAGGCCGCTCTCGTACTGTATAATGCCAGCGGACCCTTCTCAGCCACTCCAGCAATGGTTGCACACCGGAAAACTATCGGCATGGATTTTTGCCAATACCCGATAGTTGTGGCAATCAACTATCGGTGCCGATTAATCGGCAAAACCGATGAATCGGTCGACCTCTACTCACAATTCTTTATGCTCCAATAATTTTATATCTGTAATTTAATGGTAAATGGCAACTATCGCTAGTAAACAGGATTTTTTTGCATTTGTAATCAAACTGCAATTTTATGCAATTATGCACAAAATGTGAATATGAAGTGTATAAAATATAAATTTTTATTAGAGCTGGGTAAAAATATTGATTTCGTACGGGATAATCAACGGCTAGCTGTGCATTAAACGATTTGAATGCACGATGTGCAGCGGAGGGTGGTTGCCTCTGCGAAGTGCATTCAAATCGTTTAATGCACAGCTAGCCGTTGATTATCCCGTACGAAATCAATCCGTTTATGCCATGGTCATTTCCCAGCATTCACATATAAAGATGTTGACAATATTTGTGCTGCAATAGTTGACCGGAACGATAAAAATGACGGTTATTTTCGTCTGTATTACTATTCAACTGTAACTGTATGTTACTATGGTTACCAATGTTTATAGGAAACGCATTAATATAGAACGTGATTAAACTGACCTGGAACTACCTGTGCAGTTCAACGAATTTAATCAACACCTGCCAGCCAATCAGAATCCAGTATTCAGACAGACCATGGCATAATTGATTTTAATCGATTCTCATTTTTACGAAACAATATCTATTCTTAAATCCCAAGAATCTATTAGTCTAGCTAGCCTGCTTTCAGTTAATAAACAGAACATTATAGCGCACCTCCAATCCAATAAATTGCAATAAGCTTTGTGTTTTGTTACTTTTGATATGAAACCGTCTCAGATTTCAAATTTTGTCCATTTTATTACAATATTCGAACAAGAAATGCCATTTGGGCGCTGTTCAATGTGGAGTGACAGATTACTGTAGCACCTGAGTTCAAGAGAAGCAGCAGCAAAATTTTTATCCTGTCTCATGTAATCGCTCAATCAGTGTTTCAACCGCGCAAAGACGTCAGTATAACAGCTTGTAAACAATATGTCAGGTAACGTCACATTTACCTCCAAAAAAACATGTTTTGAGACCGTAAGCTCATTAGTCAGCTAGAAACACGAACTCTAGAGACAGCCACTATTTAAAAGTTTATATTTAAAAAAAACGAAATATTATGTAATTGTAACTTTATTATTATAAGAACTTCATTGAGTGTAGTTTAATTGTTTCTATACAAATCCATTAATTTTAACCTTCAATATTATAGTAATGTAGAACCAACTGACTCTCATGTATATTTTACAGCATTAGTTGAGATTTTTTTTTCTTGAGAAAATTTGGCATGTACTGTACCTGATATATGTAAGCAATAAGGTACTGCAACCCCTTCAGCCGTGATTTATTCACGATACAGCAAGGCCTTGAGTACCTTATTGCTTTTATAAAACGGTCACCACACAATAAAAAATATTAAAACCCAAAATGTATGTATTGAAATGTTACTTTTTTGAAGCAAGTTCGTTAAATGCTGTCCTTCTGCTAAAAAATAGTTCCTGACAGCAACAGTAAACTGATGTTCTGAACCTGCCTCTCGTCTAATGGAGCTTAAATAAAAACAGAGCTCTTATCATCCGCTGTCATTTATTTTTTTAAACACCATATATGATATTTTCTCACACACATAACTTACATCTGCTTATCTCTCAGCTTGAGAAAACTTCTGTTTTCCGTCTTTTAATTTTAAAACAGACCAATTCTTCCACAGTGCGAGTTTGCAAGCGTCATTACAGTGTAAACTGATGGACACACAGAATCATACCTGAAACAGAAAACTAATAAATTCAGTAATATTCCCTCCTCACTTCGGAAACTGCAGTCTTTCACTCAGACGCGTGCCGCACACACATCAACACATCTCCGCATCTCCGCATGAGAAGCGTTTATTTAGACGGGCGGGTTCTCAAAATTAAAGATGAAAGATGCAACATAACGCCAGCAGGGGTCACTCATGCTTCATTAAATAAATGACAGACAGTTAATTCTGCCGAAATGCATAATACATTAAACAGTTTTGATGCTATTGATTGTTTATGTTGCTAAGGGTGTTGCTCAGTGATACACAGAACAGTTTGGAGAAGCGGTCATAGTTGTATCGTGAATAAAACACAGCTGCGGACCAATCAGAATCGAGGAATGGAACTAACCGTTTTATAAATCCAAAATAATTGATATTGAATTGAATCAAATTGGGAATCGAATCACAAGGTTGAGAATGAGAATCAAATTGTGAAATTTGTGTCAAAACCCAGCCCTAATTTTTATACAATGTTATTGAAACTAGCTGTGAAACTAGCTTTCTAGCCATTAATGTATATTCCAAAAATGTTTCAAGTGTCATCCCACCACAAAATGATTTGAAACACTGCAATGACAGAATTCTCTTGTGATGTATGTCCATTGTTGTACGTTGCTAGTAGACAAAATACTGACTGTGAGAAATACACAGGACCATAGTTGAAGAAACACTCCTGTATGACTGAATGTTAATGTTTGTTATGAAATTTTAGTTTACTTGCTGGACAGATAAGCTTTGGAATTCTAAGGTAACTCCGGAAGTTTTGCAGTTTTACTAGAAGTTTTACTAAAGTTTTACCCTGTAAGTTTTACTAAAGTTTACTAAATGTTTTGCGATACTATAATGTCTAACATAATTATGAAGAAACTAAATAGATAAAAAATAAACAAACACTCACCCACTTTCTCATATTTCTCGAAAATTGCATGAATTAATCACTTGCAATAATGAAATTGAGGTTTGATAGCGACTTGTCAGACCACTATCTTACTAGTGTCTTGCAACTGAAAAAACAAACAAACAAAAAAATCATGTTGATTTTACTAAATAAAACTGGCACCTGCTGTTGTCAGAATAATTATGTAACAAAAAATACAGTAAAAATGTAAAACAGCTTTACAGAACAACCTGTAAATATTCACAGCTTAAAAATGTAAAATGAAATAATGTATAACCACACTGCTACTAAACTGTTTTGTACCTTTAACATATACTGATAACCACCATAGTAACACAGGTGGGAAAGGGAAAGCCACGTGAAGAATCAAAATTCATCACAAGTAGCTTTTCCACAAGCTGATGTAAATACTAATATAGAAGGTGCACTGTGTCATACACACCAATGCAAAACAACATAGTAAAGCTGTGGTCATGCTAGACTTTGAGCATACAAAATTTCTACTGACACCACAACAGTCTTAATATGAAGTGACACTCTGTGTAATAATATATGTAATATAATAATATATATTATATATTTATTTAAAATAGTTCAACATATAATGCATTCAAAATTTAAAAATATTATCTATAAGTCACTTTGGAATTCTACTTCTCCAATTCTGCAGATTTAAAGTTAGCATTGTTTTATTTCAGCTCACACAGGTTACACCAATCTAATACTATTGAGTCACACAGCTTCGTGTGATACGAATTCACCAAACTTGAACACTGGAACACACAAAATTTGTGTGAACTTATGTTTCCTGTCTGCTATGTTTGCATGTGTATGAATGGACGTCAGTGGAATGAAAAGTGTAGCGTGAACGAACCTTAAAGATATAGTTCACCCAAAATATAAAATTTACTGGTAATTTTACTCACCCTCAGTAAAGAAGTTTTTAGCTGAAACCATGGTCCTTGGTGAATCATAAAATGCAAGCAGTTGTTTGCCTGATGCTATGAATTACAGGTAATAATGTTGTGAATTATGTTCCGTTTCTTGAACAGACCAATCGCTTCATAAGATCTTAATATATCATAGCCACGGGTTTTAATGTTGTGTTCCTTGATGTGCTTTTTTTATTCTCAAATGCGGTCAGCTGCTGACTTGCATTTTATGAATCACCAAGGAACATGGTTTCAGCTAAAAATCTTCCTTATTGTTCTACTGAAGAAAAAGTCACCAACATCTTGGATGGCCTGACGGTGAGTAAATTAACAACTAATTTTCATTATTTGGACAACTGTCACTTTAACACATGACATAAAATAATGCAGTAAACATGAATTTTACAACATAAGATGAAACATGGAACCCTAATGTACATAACTGATAAGAAGTTAAGCTAAGAAGAAATATTTATTTCTAAATATTTATTCCTATTATTAAGTGTTACATTTTTTTCTTTGTAAATTGTAGGATGTACTGCTATTTTTACTTCCCAAAACGGTACATACACCAGTATTTTACTTTAAAATCTCATTACATTTCCTTTTAGATCTATTACAGTTTTTCACCGTATATGAAAACATTCAAACAGCAGTTAGACTTAGATGGGTGACCCATGTTGATGTAATATGTATATTTGTAGCTGGACCAGTCTGTTTTTTTTTTTTTTGAAGGCAGTTGTCGCAATACCACCACCTGCCTGCAGTGTGTAGACATGTACAACATGAACAGTCACTTTTGAATATACTGTATTTTAGCAAAGCATAATTTGCTCCACACATTAACTTAGTTTAAAAAAAGGACCTTTACTGATAGACTAATATTCCACTAAAAACAATATAACATTTTCAGAATGACCCGTGTCACAAGACAAAATGTTGTTTATTTTTCTGTGGGTGAGTTAGTCACTTGACTGGTCTGATTCTATAAACTGGTACACCTATATATCATTACAACTTGGAAATCTGAGCCCAAAAGAGGTGACTTGGAATGATCTGTCATATCATTAATGCAATAATCACTTATTCAGATTTATTCTCATTTGTCTTCCACTGTAATTTACAGTACTCTAATATTTTGTTGTATACAAACAAAATATTAGTTGCTGCTTTTTTCAGGCGTTTGAACTTCATACTAGTGGAATATAGGTAATTTTAAATAAACTTGCCTAACTTGCCCCTCTGCTGTGTATTTCAATGTCCTTTTTCTTTTCCCTCTTGCTTCTTTCCGTGTTAATAAAATGGCCACTCTCAGGACTCGCCCCTCCTAAATGAAATCCTTCATGTGCTCGCTAAAGCAAAATCCTCCCCCAGTGAGCTGGACCAAGTAAGTATCATACCGGCACGGGTCTGGTGGGTTGGGCATCCCCCATGGCCGCATGTCTGGGCCGCTCATTTCCTCCTACCCTATTTACCAAGCCTCGCCGATGGGGTTTACTCCAAGAATAGAGGGACTCATGTGTCATTGCGCTTCATTCATTTAGGCTCGCTTTATGGATCTGCTGTGGACGAATGTCACAGCATTAGCGATGGGAAAAGTTTTGGTGGCCAAAAGCTGTGGGTGGCATTTTCACAATTTTTAAACTCAAAATGTGTTAGCTGCATTAAATTCTTAATCTCTGAAATGTGACATTTGTTTCTGAATGTAATCAGCCTGAAACAGCTGATAACTTTTTATAATTTGTGGAATTGGACTTAAAAATATTTTAATACAATTGTGAAAATGTCAGTTTGGTGTTTTGGTTTCAAAATCTCATTTTACCAATGTTTATTTAAATCTCTTCTTCAAGGTTTGGGTGTTTTATACCGAAATCTGTGTATTTTGCATTGTTGACCTTTTGCCTTTTGTGTAGAATGATCATACCTTGATGTCCTTGTCAAACTAAATTTCATTATTGACCCATTTCACAAACGGATGACCCATTTCTATTGCAATAAGTTTTTAATATTTTATTTTTATATTTTTACTTTTATATACATAAAATTACTGGTAAAAAAAGTAGTAAACACTAATATAGCTGAGGTAGTGACTGACATGTATAATTACATTTACATTTAGTCATTTAGCAGACGCTTTTATCCAAAGCGACTTACAAATGAGGACAATGGAAGCAATCAAAACCAACAAAAGAGCAATGATATGCAAGTGCTATAACAAGTTTCGTTTTTTTTTTTTTATTATATAATGAATAAAAAGAAAACGGATAGAATAGAGCAAGCTAGTGTTAGAGGCCTGTTTTGCTTATTAATTGTATAATAAATAAAAAGAAAACAAATAGAATACAGAAAGATTAGAAATTATTATTATTATTTTTTTTTTTTAAGAATAGAATTAGAATAGAGAGTACTAGAGTTAGAGGGTCAAATAAAGATGGAATAGATGTGTTTTTAGCCGATTCTTGAAGATGAGTTGGGCAGGTCATTCCATCAGGAGGGAACATTTCATTTAAAAGTCTGTGAAAGTGATTTTGTGCCTCTTTGGGATGGCACAATAAAGCGACGTTCACTCGTAGAACGTAAGCTTCTAGAGGGCACATGAGTCTGAAGTAATGAATTTAGGTAAAGGGGTGCAGAGCCAGTGGTGGTTTTGTATCAAACATTAATGCCTTGAATTTTATGCGAGCAGCTATTGGTAGCCAGTGCAAACTGATAAACAGAGGTGTGACGTGCATTCTTTTTGGTTCATTAAAAATTTATCTTGCTGCCGTGTTCTGGATTAATTGTAAAGGTTTGATAGAACTGACTGGAAGAAATCGAATCAGAAATGGAAAGAGCTTTTTCAAGTATGTTTACACAGAAGTAATTTGTCTTTGGTGATAGGAGCTTCTAAGTATATGGACATACCACAGACATAAGCGAATTAAATAAAATCTAGCACTAATAAATAAAATATTAAAAAGTCATAGAAATGCAATAGTGCATTTCTCTTTTACTGCTGGAGTACTGCCATTTTTTTTTTAATGGTCTCTCATGTACCCCATAGCTCCCATTAAATATTATTATGCAGAAGTTCAGTTTCATGTTCCAAATTTGAAATTGTGAAAAGGGTTCATTATGGAAAAACCGTGGTCACTGGAGATTGTGGGGACTGTGGAAATAGGGGGATGGAATAATGTCAGTTTAAAGTTATTAAAAACATAGCTAATTCTTGTAAAAAATAAGCTAAAACTTAAAGTTGCACTATGCAGAATTTTCAGAAAAAATAACTGTAGACCTATACAAAAATAATCCCTCTCAATCATTGCTTGTGATTGGCAGTATTTGTGTCTGCAGAGACACTGTCCTGTGCCTGTGTAGCTACCAGCCAATGACGATGCACAGCACGGGGGAGTGCCGGACTTTATCGTGAAGTTACCATTTATTTTGCTAATTTCTCCTGTCTCAACACAAAAATCATTAGCTAGTTTTTTTATTGATTTATTGACTTTATGTAAGCCGACTGATTAGTAGGCACTGTAATTGTTTTATGATGATGTGTAATAATTGTTTATTAGTGAGCTAGAAAACTGATCTTTTATAATAGATCAGTGAGCTAGTCTGAAGATGGCTAAACTGCTAGCAAATTACAGCCAGTCATCTAATTGGGGTAACTGTTAATTTAAATAAAAAAATGCTATTTGTGTAAGATAAACATGATATTTTCTAAATGCATCATCACACAGTCGGTTGGACCATGTGTTCTAGTAACTATCACATCAGTGGCTGGGTGCGTGGCTTCTGACAGTGTTCTACCAGTGAAAGGAGTAATAGGTCTCTGCAGAACAAAAAGGCGTTTCCCAATTTTAAGGTATTTTCAAATGGCATAGGCATTTTTCAACCTCGTTACCTGAAATTGACCCTTTGCAAAAACCCACCCTCCTTAGTTACTGTTGCTATGTCCGACAAGCCATGGCGCACTTACTCTACACATTAGGACAGCACGATAAATCGAAGTGAAATCGAAATCGTGATTGGGCAGAAGCAGCGATTGTACTGCGTATCTTTCAGTGAAGCACGGTTCTGTGATCAGTAGTAAATCTTCATCCGAAGGCCAGAGGGCGCTCTCGCGCGGAAACTCCGAATACACCCCGAAGAAGAAACCCAGGAAATGCCTATCGCTGCAGCTGAATAAACCTCTAGGTCCTCGCTGCAGCCTGTAGCACGATGATGTACTGGACTATATCCACTACATAGTGGATGTTTTACGCGCATGCGCTGTATAGGTCTCAAATAAAGTCATATTTTTATTTACATTTAATCATTTTGCAGACGCTTTTATCCAACGCTTAGTCTAACGACTTGGTCTAAGTGAAGTATAACGCAGTACATATAGCAAGAGTTTTTGACCTACATTACAATACGCGATGACCTACATTACATTACAATGTAAAAACTTTGTCTAAATTCATCCACAATGTTTTTGTCTTTACTGGCGACTTCAAGGTTTTTTTTTTTCATTTTATTTTTTTATATTTCATGTTATCGCCAGGATGCCCACATCAGTGCTGTATCCATATTATAAGGATACAATAAGCAACATGATATGAAGAGTTTATTTGCAAAAACGGATAACTCAGTGAAAATTAATCTGTATTGTTGATCCTTTTGATCTTTTATTTTTAAAAAAATCACAAAAATCTAACCTTTCATTGGGTAATAAGAATTTAAAATTGAGGGAAATATCATTATGAAATGAATGTTTTTCTCTAATACACATTGGCCACAATTAACGGCACCCTTTTATTCAATACTTTTTGAAACCTCCATTTGCCAGTTTAACAGCTCTAAATTTTGTCCTATGATGCCTGAAGAGGTTAGAAAACACCTGACAAGAGATCAGAGACCATTCCTTCATCCAGACCACTTTAGATTCCCAGCTCCATGTTGGTGCTTCTTCTCTTCAGTTCACCCACTCATTTTCTATAGGGTTCAGGTCAGAGGACTGGAATGGCCATAGCAGAAGCTTGGTTTTGTGCTCAGTGACCCATTTTTGTGTTGTTTTTGAGGTTTGTGTTTGGATTATTGTACGGTTGGAAGATCCAAACATGGCCCATTATAAGATTTCTAACAGAGTCAGTCACTTATTGATTTTTTTTATCTGTTAGTATTTGATAGAATCCATGATGCCGTGTGTCTAAACAAGATGTCCAGGACCTCCAGAAGAAATATAGGCCCACAACATCAAAAATACAGCAGTATATTTCATTGTACACATGGGGTACTTTTTATCCCTGTGTTCACCAAACCCATCTTGAGTGTTTGCTGCTAAAAAGCTCATTTTTTTAGTTTCATTTGACCATAGAAGCCAGCCCCATTTGAAGTTACAGTCGTGTCTGATAACTGAATATGCTGGAGTTTGTTTTTGGATGAGCTAGGATAATTTTTCTTGAAACCCTCCCAAACAACATGTGATGTAGGGGCTGTTTGACAATTTTTTTTTAAAGGTTTTCTGACCCCCGAGACTCAACTATTTTCTGCAATTCTCCAGCTGTGGTCCTTGGAGAGTCTTTAGCCACTCAAACTCTCCTTCTCACCGTGCATTAGGCGGATATAGACACACGTTCTCTTCCAGGCAGTTTCGTAACATTTTATTTTGATTGGAAATTCTTAATTATTGTCCTGATGGTGGAAATGGGAATTTTCACTGCTCTAGCTCTTTTCTTAAAGCCACTTCACTAATTTGTGAAGCTCAGTTATCTTTTGCTGCACATCAGAAATATATTCTTCGTTTTTTTCTCATTGTGATGGATGATTAAGGGAATTTGGGCTTTGTTTTCCCTCCTATTTATATTTATGTGAAACAGGAAGCCATGGCTGGATAGTTTCATGTTCATAATCACCCTGGAGTGCTCAAAATTGTGAATATGAATGGGATTATACTTCAGAGATATTTTACTCATAAGAATTTCTAGGGGTGCCAATAATTGTGTCCAATGTGTATTTGAGAAAAACATTTATTTCATAATGCTATTTCCCCCCATTTTAAATTCTTATTATCCAATGAAAGGTTAGATTTTTGTGAATTTTTTTTAATAAAAGATCAAAAGGAGCAACAATACAGATTAATTTTCACAGACTTCTTTGATCACATTTACCGAGGGTGCCGATATTTTTGGCAATGAGTGTACATCACTCTGACAGAGTTGGCCTAAATGTCTTTTTTGATTGTATCCATCATGTTTATTTAAATTTAATTGGGGATATTAAAGTAATGCCGATCCATTTTGTTTATTTAGATTTTATATTATTCTAATATAGCTATTACAAACATTTACAATAGGCTAATAATAATATATTTTAAAAAAAAGCATTACATTTATATTAAGACTTTACCTCGCTAATAAAGCCTCAGTCAGGTAAAATAAATGTTTTATTAGTTGCTTTTCACACATCGTCTGTTACAATACAAAACACTCAAAAGTCTCCATAGAGAGAGAGAGTGCTCTCGTAACGGAATGGATGGTGTGTCTTTAGCCATTAGGTCTATCTATCTCCAGGATTTAAATTGCATATGAATAACACACAAAAAAATAGAAATGGTCATCTTTGTTAATATACCTTGTCCCCGACCGTGTGTATTTATTTGTTGGACATAGGATTGACTGTAAAAACCCGGGATAACGGGTCTATTGGCTAACGGAACCCCCACTGACAGGATTGTTGTTTTTTTATTTTTATTTTTAAACTGTCTAAAAAAAAAATACTGCATATTTTATTTGGCCTATAACTTTTATACTCTGTCACGTAGGCCTATATAGCACAGAGAGTGAGAACGAAAAATAATATGTGATTCATGAACGAATTATTGACCGAACTATAAGACTATTATGGAAAAATAAAGACAATAGAACCCATTTTTTTCATAAAGAGCAAACAGAATTGTAATTAGTAGATTTGTATTTCCAAAACGAATCAAACTAATAAAAAATAAACTTTTTAAACCAAGCCATCCTTGGTTAAATAAAGTTTGAATAGCTTGTGAAATCACAGTATACTATAATTTGTGTAAGCCTATGAAACACACCTATATATCTCGTAATTACAGTTTAATTTACACTTAATACTAGCTTTAATGACAGCCCCACTTTGCGCATGCGTATTAAAATCCAATACTGCATATGCGTGTCAAACATCCACTACGTATTGGATCTGATCCAGTACGTCATTGTGCTACAGGCTGCAGCGAGGACAGACTCGAATAAACAGAAGATTTAACTGCTTTCACTGATTCAACGTGATTAATAAACACACGAGTTCGTTGTCTTATAATTTTTATTATAATAAAGTATATAATAATGCAATGCTAATCGACATCGCCTTTATCACTGCTTAGAATACTATGGAAAATATTGCGTGCCTTAATTATTCTGTGTAAGAAGCCACATCTCACAGAAGGATTTATTTTAAACACTCGACTGACGTTATGAAGTGAGTTTGGAGTAAAAACATGTTATTAAATGTCGTATTTTCACGTGCTTTCAGAAGGAGCAGCATTTACTACACCGAGCCGTAGTTCACTTGGAAGCTACGCAAACAACTTTCATAATCGCAGAACAATATCTTCGATTTTATAATCGAGCGATTATATCGTCTTGCGATTATGAACACGATTTTGCGTAGTTTTTCAGTGAACTATGGCTCTGTGTAGTAAATGCTACACCATCTGAAATCAGCTGATGGAGATTTACTGCTGATTACAGAATCGGCTTTAAACTACCAGATGTTTAACATTTTGCTAAATTTGTGCTATAAAAAGCTCCAAGCAGTCTACCTCCGCTCACAATCAAGCATTATCTAAAATTAGCTAACATTCGCTGTTCTATTTGGTGAATTTGTTTGTAATTCAGTTTTAGTTTTGTCATCAGTCATCATTGTGTCTAAATGGTCAATAAAGTAATCCTATTGTTAAAAGTTTTCTGAGTCATCATTTCAGGTCACATTTTCTTTATATTAATGCATGTTACAAGGTCAGTTAAATATCAGTAATAAATATAAAGTTTACGCAGCAAAATATAAAGTAAAATACACCAATGCAATTACGTGCTTCTGTATGTGTTGTTGATATGAAAAAAACAACTAATACACCTACAATACTAACGTTATTAATAACTTGCATTTTAAACCAGATTTAAAGCTGAGATTTAGATTTAAATGAGATTGAAATCAGCTGTGAGAGATTTAATATAAATAAAATGTTCTTCTCGCTCGCTGTTTCTCATGTGCCATAGGTTGTGTTCTGCACTATTCATTTATTTTGAAGCTCATCAAATATTATAAAACACCTTTAGTAGCATAAGGTGAAATGTATAATTG
Source organism: Onychostoma macrolepis (assembly GCF_012432095.1). Lineage (NCBI taxonomy): Eukaryota > Metazoa > Chordata > Actinopteri > Cypriniformes > Cyprinidae > Onychostoma > Onychostoma macrolepis. Next base: position 1,810,961 of record NC_081156.1, read on the forward strand.
TCACAATATAGCTACTGTTTTTAGCCTATATTTCACTTACACATTTCATTTGTCTGACCTTATCCTTAATCGCAATCGCTGAAAAAGAATAAAAAGTAAAAAAAGAGTCAAATGTTTCCATGTCTTTATGAACAGATTTTCAGAATGCATTTTCCCCAGGTTTATGGAAATCCTAGAGGCATGCAGCATTATTATTTTTTTTTATTTCTTGATTTCTCATGATCTAGGCATAACAAAGTAGTTGCAATCATGAGAAAACAAGAAAGAAAATAATAATGCATGGCCTCTTTGGGCTTCTGTTTTTTGATCGGTTTGTTAAAAAAAAAAAAAGCTAAAAAACCCCCGCCTGTCCTGGTTTGAAAAAGACCTATTCTTGGGAAACGCACCCTTTACCTATAGTTGGTATAGTATAGTACAGGGGCCAAATTTGAAATGTTGTATTTGCAAACAGCAATTGAAAATTTCTACATAGTGCACCTTTTAAATGCACAAAGCTAAATCACTCCCATTATGAGCAACAAAGCTAAGTGCCCTGTGTGTTGATGCAACGCTCGCTTAGTTGTCAGACATCTTATTCTTATAAACATTATGATTTGTTATAAAAAAATATAATATTCTATTATACACTGTAAAAAATGGAACGGGCTATTTACTTTAAAAAAAAAAAATGGTAACAATATCACACTTAATATTTTTGAGTAGTTTTTAAGGCTTGTGTTTTTTTTTTTTAATGGAATCTACCTGAATAAATAATGTAAAATCTCCTAAATTAATTAATCTATGACACAATGAATTTAATACAATTTGTGAAATGTGCTCATTTATTTTAAGTTGATTCTCAAAAGTCTGTGATTTTGAGTGAGGCCTTTTTGTATTTGACTTTGAGTTGTTTTGTACATTTTAAAAGACTGTATACAGCCAAACAGCTCAAGTAGGAAATACTTGAGAAATACTGGAAAGTACTGCACTAACACTAGCAAAGCTACCGCTCATTGAACAAGACTTATACCTTAGGAGTAGTACCCATAACCATAAGCTCTACTCTTCTGCACAATGGTAACGATTGCACTGCACAATGGAAACTTCAATGTAACAGAAACTCTTTCAAATGTTAAACATAACTGAACATTAATAGATGTTTCCCTTCACTCAAAAACACATAAAATAGCATTTAATTTCAAAATTTACTCTCCATATCCAGCCATATGCAAAGCATGCTGGGAACTAACAATCACCTCTAAAATAAAGCTGCAAAATTGAGCTAATTCTCTTCAAATAAATAGGTAGCCTTCTTTGCTTTTTAATTTTTTTTGGTTTAATCAGTTCCTCAATTCAAGCCTCAAAACTGCTTAAGCTTCCTTTAAAAAAAAAATGCATCTCTTCGTTTTATTAGTAAAAAGTCCTCAATATTTTCTATACAACACTGAATCACAATTTATTTAATGAAATATACTCACTATTTTTAATTATCACCACGATTCATTTTTTACAGTGTACTGTTAGCAAATACAACATGTACTTTTCACTTTTGTGAATCTCAATATTGTATATTTAACCCAGAGACACTGAAGTTACTTTGGATGTTAAAATGTTTAAAAAATGTTAAGACTGATTCCGATGTGTATTTTTGGACTTGGTAACATCAGCATTCATCTCGCAAGTCAGAGGAAAAGTGGGCTATTTCTAAGTAATTTGTCCCCCCCCCACCCCCCAGCCAAGTACCGGCTTCAACATGAACACCAACACTGGCACTATTTTGTTAGAATTTGGATAAGAGATGTTGATTACCCAGTGTTCTTTTTGTTTCCTTTGATCCAAAACCCTTTATGCAACTGCAGCATGCACTAGTACAGAGGCTGCTTCTGAAGGGAAGGGCTAATCACTGTGCGCATCAAATATTTATTCTTACACTGCATTTCAGGACAATCTACAGTATGAGCTATATAAAGGCTGCTTTTACACCGTCGGCTCAGTGTTAAAACGTGTGTGAGGTGACTGATGGTGGGGCTGCATCTGCTGGGAACATACTTGAGATCTGCCAAAACACTTTCTCTGCGGGGTGTCTGGATTTCTCTCCTGTTGTCACTTTCAAATCTGCACTTGTCAGTCTTTACAGGATGTGAGACACTCTGTTGTGAATGAAATAATATTGCAGTGTAATTTTATATGTCCAGCAATGCCATTAATCAGACAACAGTGACAACTATGAAAAATGTTTGCACTGAGTTATTACCCTTCCGAGGTCCATGCAGATCCATGCAAAGTCATTATAACGTTTTTTGCTTGCTAATGTGGTCTTTCACAAAGTAGCCTATTAAGGTTAGATCTGGATTGCAACTAGATGTCTTTTTCGATGTTATCTGGTGCTGATTGAGATCTTATTAAAGATGTCACGTCACGTGCCACTTAATATTGTTATCTTTATTATACATCGCGAAAACCTACCATTAGTTTTTAGATAGGCTAATGACCCTCTTTGCGCAGAATCCGTAAATGCGGGCATGGATTTCCAGAAAGTGTGAGGCTGTCTCCAGCGCTTTAATTTAAACCGATTTGATGGTCGTGAAGAAGTAAAGGCATTTACTCTAAGTTTAGTCAGTGAGATGCTTGGTGCAGCAGCGAGAGAGTAAAGCAGCGTGGTGTGTTGCAGCGCGCTCTCTCGTATGCGCTTTCGGGATCATTTGGAGACGTGCGCATCTCTCTCTCTCCCTCTTTGTAAACTTCACTGACATGACCAACATGGAGAACAAATACAAACACGTGGATCGCTCTTTTTTTACTCTCATTTCTTAAGGAGTAGCTGTGAGCTCCGCATTTATGAACGGATTCAGCGTGATTCTCGTTAAAGACGAGAGTTGCGAAATGACACGCTGAGAGGCGCGAGGTCTCTGTCCGATATGAGAGAATGGACTGCATTTGTATTGTTACGACCAAGGTAAGCGCACAGATTAACGGTGACTTACTGCGACCATCTGAATGAAGGCGTTTACCGCATTTTATTGTTATTAATAATTCGGTTTGTTGCTGTGTTCACACTATAATAGCCGCACTTTTCTAATACGTAGTTATGGCAGTTTTATGATCTTAACTTGTCTTGTTTGAGCACCCTCAAATGCATTAAATTTGACACATTTGGACCAACTTTCTCTGTTGTTGAAAGTCAATATATCTCTGCTCACAAGACAATACAATGTGATAATGGAAGTTTATAGTATTTAGTCATTTGGTTTCTTTTGACGGTATTGTTGTTTAGCCTAACCAACACTGTAATTAAATATTCAAGATCGTGGAGACAAAATCAAATTAAAGGTTTTAGAATCTGCCATTGAAAACCTATATTGATTGACTGTTCAGTGTCCCTGTCATTGCTTTGTGTTTAACCAGTTCTCTGCATCACCTGTCTGGTTATCTGGTTTTTCTCACCTTTATGGTTTATTGGAAACTTATGGTTTGAGACCAAGTTTGAGGCTATGTACTATTTAAACTCATTTATTTCTTTCATAGCATCCCCATATTTTCAGCCTGCTCAAGTTTTATTTTTCATTTATTATTATTATTATTTATGGATATCAATACCAACGATGTGCTGTCATCATATTACCCCTGGTGTGATGTCACGACACTTTCATGGTTTCTCACTGTACTGTAGTCAAGTTCTTTTATTTCAGTACTTAATGTCATGTATATTTGTTAATATATGACTGAACATGCAATGCTGAATTGCTCATTTTTTGCTGTTTTGTTTGAGAGAAAGAAAGATGGCAGCGGGACGTCTGGACAACATCTGGCATTCTGTATGCAAGTCTTTTCTGCCCTGCTTTAATGCTGTTTATCTCAAGGGCTTTGCTGTCATTTATCTTGACCTTCAGGAGGCTGACGTTCTGTCTTTGATTTCTGGTACTGTCTCTCATAACTGTGAGCTGAAGTGATTCCTATTGTTTGATTCGTGTTGGCCTATGACTCAAACTAATTTATCAAAACAATATATGAATAGTATTTTTTTTTTTTGGTCCATTCTGTAATAATACAATTTTATTGTGTGTTAAACTGATTTGAGCCAGTGTTATTATATTCAAAAATGAAAAGTAATATATTTGGAATACTGCTAGGCTGCATGCTGAGCACTGTGTCACTGTAAGATGTGTCTTGGGAAACAGGGCAATATGAGGCACTCATTGTGACTGGACCAGAACAGATATATTATCACCCATAGTTTGAGATAAGTAACTTCAAGGAATTTTCAAGAAAATATTCCATTGTCACTTTATGAAGCACAGCTCGCAAATAATCACTTTCATATCAAGCAGCTTTCTGTTGGTAAGCTTATCTGCGTGACCAACTTCATAGGGAAATCGTTTGCCGTCATTTGAAATTTCCAGTTGTGTGGATTGTGATTGAAATTACAAAATTTTGCCCATGAAAATTCACCAAACAATGGTAAATCTGACTGTGCCTTTGCAATTTGTGATCATGGCTTATTGACTGCCCCCAGTTGCTCCTTTTCTTCTGTTTTGCAGAAATGAAACAAACAATTTTTAGAAAACTGGTCTCACAAGAAATCCAGACTGTAATCTGGACCTTTGATGACTAAAATAAGTTGGATTGCAATGCAGAGTGCAAGCTACAGCAGTTTATGCTTAGTTTATGAGCAGTTTGGCTCAGCCTGGAGTAACGTTTTGCACTGAACTGAACTCACAAACTGCTGTTTATTTAATTTCTGAAGAGTTTAAGGTTATAATTTTTTTAGCTGCAGCGTACGCTTACGTTTCTGATCCCTAAATATAGACTACTCAAATGACATTTCTAAGTAAACCGATGAATAACCTATGAGCTTCTGTTGTCAGAAATGTTGCAGATGAGGCTATTTCTGCTCAAGAGAGCAGGGTTTGTGTCCCTATTTGGGAATTCTCAAAGAGTTCTCGCTTTCTATATCTTCCCCTTTCTTCCTAACCCCTGACACACCGCCCCTTGTTCAGAGTGCCTGGTTTTGATGCATCACAAAGGATGGGCTCCAGTTGTGTGCAGTGACTGCATGTTTTTTGCATGCATGACTGCTCATGCTCATGTCTCCTCTGGTCTGTGCCAGCCTCAGGGCATGTCAGACTTGCAGTTAAAAGCACATAGATTTCCATGTGGACTTTGCATCGACTTCAACCAGGACCAGGAGACAAAGCCAGGAAGAAGCACTTTTTGTATACACACAAAAGTTTATGATATTATCAGAGTTGAGTATCATTTTCCTCCCTAAACTACCCTTTTAAACATTTTCATTGCCTGCCCATCACATTACTGACCCTACCATCTACGTGATATTTGCTTGTCAACATATTGCCCTCTGAAGCATTTAAATCAGGGTTTACAGTTTATATGCTTTTAATAGTCTACAGGCCTGTTAAACTCAGCAGTGCCAAAGAGCTCTGTAATAAAAACTAGCCATAGACTGGCCTAAGGGATAACAGACACAAGTAATTCAACTCATTTGCGCTTGTGTATGCAGTTTAAATCTGGTTTAGTGGGGCCGTGTAGGAGTCACTGTAGCGTAGCCTGCATCAAATGTCACATTATCTCAATCCACGCAAATAAATGACTCATTGGCTTTGATATGGACTGTTCTCCTCTGGGCATTACAGTCTGCGCTAACCACTTCCTCCAAATATACAACATCTTTGATGTCAGTCTACGATGACTAGTTCTTGATAATGTCTTGAGAGGTCTCAAAGCATTAATATATTGAAATAAACGATGGAAGTTCCATTGTTATCTAAATGTGAAGTACCGTACTGTATCATGTGTCCTGTCTCTCAGGTCCCAGTTTCTCTTGTCATTTTTATGCATGGTGGTGATGTCAAGCTTTTTCTTTCTCCTTGTGCTTTTATGCTGAATTATGCATTTAGTGGCTCTGCGATATGAGGCTGGAACACGGTATCTCCTCTTCTAAAAATACGCTGGTTTTTGGTGCCAAGAACCTACTGGTCATCTCTGATGGAATAATGCCTCTGTGTACTAACAGGCTTAAGGCTGGTGAAGTAATTGTAAAAATGTAGTTCACAAAGCCACATTCTGATGTGTGTGTTCTTCACATCAGCTGTTAGACCATATGGACCCACAGCTCTCGGTGGAGATAGCGTGACGAAAGGCGTGGCCACTGCTGAAAGAGGGAAGAGTCTTCATGTGGTAATAAATCTAATCTGCCTAGTCTATTGATAAAGCCCTAAATTCACTCATAGCGGGTTCTTTGGATTTTGAGTCAGTTTTCTTTAGGATGCAACAATTACTCTTAATACCTTTCATTAGTAAATGTATTTTTGTTTAATGTCTCAAGGTAGAGGTTGACCGATAGTGGATTTTAGTGATGGTGATAGTAGGGCTGCAACAAACGATTATTTTGATAATTGATTAATCTAACGATTATTAGACCGATTAATCGACTAATCGTCGATTATTTCACTGATTAATCAGTAGACTTTGTTTGATTATTCAGCTTTTGCAACTAGTTAAAATATTAAGTTACACATATTCTAACATAAATAAAGGTCACTTCAGCTTTAGAAAAGCATATTATGTAATTACAATTATTATACAATTAATTGGTAACACTTTACAATAAGGTTCATTTGTTAACATTAGTTAACATGAACTAAGAATGAACAATACTTCTACAGCATTTGTTAATCTTAGTTAATGTTAATTTCAGCATTTACTAATGCATTATTAAAATCACAAGTTGTGTTTTTAACATTGGTAAATGCACTGTGAACTAACATTAACAAACAATGAACAACTATTTTTGTTAACCAACATTAACAAAGATTAATAGCTAAATGTAATAAATGCATTTTTCTTTGTTAATACATTAACGTTAACAAATTATACCTTATTGTAAAGTGTTACCAATTCATTATACAAATAGATGTATTTGGCACACAAAATGAGATGACAGACAGAGACACTCTCTCTCACCATTTAATTAGCTACATGAAAAAGTAACTGAGTGACACATCTTTCACATTCTGCCTAACATCTCCTTTTGTAAGTCATATAGATAAGAAACAAAATAAAGGTAAGTGATAAGACGCTTTGGATAAACTATTTTATTCACAACATAATGTCTTAAAATACCTTATAGGGTTATGATAACCAAAACAGTCCTGAGCTAGATCAAGCTTTGATCTCTGTAAACCAAACTATCACTTTAATTAAATTATTTTTTTCCCACTAATAAAAATATTTTATTATTAGCTAGCTCCACACTGGAGAGCTGCTTTACAGAAAATCAAGTTGTAATTCTAACTGAAAGCAACACTGACTCGTAAAGCTGTAAAGCTGCTTGAATTAAGGCTATCTATTGCATAAAGTACTATATAAATAAACATGATGTGACCGGACCTTTACTGGAGTTACGTTACGTTACTGAAAAGCAGAACTCATGCAAACATCCACATCGTTGTAATAAGATGCATTTTTAACTGCTGCTTTCACACTGCTACCAGTTTTTGTTGTGTTGATTTCTTTACTGAGAGGAAAGCGCGCAATATATATTTACATATTCATCCAAACGCCGCTCAAGTTCTGATGCATTTTCTCTGAAGCGCTATGTCTGTCTTCTCATGAATTGCATCCAGGAGATCTGAATTACAGTCTTGCACTATGACATTAGGTCATGTGAGATCAAACGATTACTCGACAACAAAAATATTTGTCGACAATTTTTTTGTTGTCGATAATGTCGACTAATTGTTGCAGCCCTAAGTGATAGCTAGATTGGACTGCAATGGCCAAACATTACTGAATCTTGTACTGTACTTTTTAACTACTAATAAAATTTAATATATTAGGCCTATACCATGATCATTTATGTTAATTCATAGTGCATTAACTAATGATAACAGTTACAACTTTAAAATGTGGAAACACTTGATGTTTATCTAATCAAAACAACAAAATATGTATTACAGTTAGGGCTGCACGATAAATCGCAAATGATATTCATGCGCATCTTGTCAGTAAAGCCGGTTCTGTAATCAGTAGTAAATCTCTATCACAGGCGTGCTTTTCAGATGGAGCAGCATTTACTACACAGAGCCATAGTTCACTGACAAGCTACGCAAAACCACGTTCATAATTGCAGATGATAACATCGATATTATTAGGGCTGTAACGTCCCAGTCGATTAGTCGATTAATTGGTCGATACGGTCTGGTTCGACCAAAATTCTGATTGGTCGATTTTTTGCCGCGCTCATTTCATCAGTTTGGCACTTTATTTCGTTTTGGACATTAATAACATTTTATAATTTTGCACATTTATTAATTTTAAATACTTGTGGATTTGGGCATTTGATTTATTTATTTGGGCACTTTTTTATTTTTTGTATTTTTTATTTGGAATGCGCAATTGCGCTGTGCCCACTGTTTGTGTTAGTTTTGAGCCTAAGATGCTTTATTTTTCAGTTATGCACTTTATTTGGTTTCTGCTCTTGTTTGTTTAATAAATATTATTTTTTTATTAAAGTGGACGCGCCTTTTGTGTTTATTAAGAGTAAAAACTTTAAGTCTATTCGTGTCTCAGCCGCGAAGCTGAGCTCTTATATTCAGCCTCGCTCAGTGCGAGCTGCGCAGAGCGGCTGAAATGATAGTGTCTGACAGTTATACTTATAACATATGACAAAAATAATTTTCTAAATTATGTTGCACATTCCTCAAAAGTTCTTGTGATATCACTAGTTGACAACATAGTACTGTTTTCAGAAATCACAGGCTATGATATTGCGCAGGTGCACGTGATGCACCGCTGTCAGAGACGACAGACTCGTGTGTCAGACACATTTCAGTGCAAAATAATTAGGTCAAAAACGATTTAATATACTGCAAATAGCCTATTAGTTTTTATGTTTATTTATAATTAATTTAGGCAGACAACAAGGCTACCAAGTACTGAGCACAGTGCTCATCTAATTAATGTAACGTACGTTTTTTTTTTCTCCACGTCATTTTTAGTCGATTTTTAGTCGAAAGTTTCAGGACTTCAGTCGACCAAGATTTTCTTTGGTTGATTACAGCCCTAGATATTATACATCGATATTATGAAATTGTGCTGCGATAATAAAGTTGTTTGTGTAGCTTCTCAGTGAACTATGACATGTAATAACATGTTTTTACTCCAAACTCACTTCATAACGTCAGTCGAGTGTTGGAAATAAATCCTTCTGTGAGATGATTGTGCTTCTTACACAGAATAAGGCATGCAACATAATTTTATAGTATTCTAAGCAGTGATATAGGCATTGCATTATTATATCCTTTATTATAAGGAAAATTATAATAAGAAGAACTCAGATAAACCATTTGTCATAGTCGTGTGCTTATGCGTCACTTTGAATCAATGAAAGCAGTTAAATCTTCTGTTTTATTCAGCAACCGCTATAGGCATTTCCTGGGTTTCTTCTGTGGGGCATACTTGGAGTTTCTGCGCAAGAGCACCCAATGGCCTTCGGATGGAGATTTAATACTGATCACAGAACCGTGCTTCACTGACAAGATGCGTATGACTTATCACAGCTTTTGCCTAATATCGATTGCGATTTATTGTGCAGCCCTATTTACAGTGACGATAAAAAAGAAGTGAAATCAGATCTGTTTGCTTTGTCGCATCACTAGCTTTAAAGGGCACCTATTATGCCCCTTTTTACAAGATGTAATACAAGTCTCAGGTATCCCCAGAATATGTCTGTGAAGCTTCAGCTCAAAATACCCCACAGATCATTTACAGTCATGGCCAAAAATATCGGCACCCTTGGTAAATATGATCAAAGGCGGCTGTGAAAATTAATCTGCATTGTTAATCCTTTTGGTCTTTTATAAAAAAAAATTCACAAAAATCTAACCTTTCATTGGATAATAAGAATTTAAAATGGGGGGAAATATCATTATGAAATAAATGTTTTTCTCTAATACACATTGGCCACAATTAACGGCACCCTTTTATTCAATACTTTTTGAAACCTCCATTTGCCAGTTTAACAGCTCTAAATTTTCTCCTATAATGCCTGATGAGGTTAGAGAACACCTGACAAGAGATCAGAGACCATTCCTTCATCCAGAACCACTCCAGAGCCTTTAGATTCCCAGCTCCATGTTGGTGCTTCTTCTCTTCAGTTCACCCCACTCATTTTCTATAGGGTTCAGGTCAGAGGACTGGAATGGCCAGCAGAAGCTTGGTTTTGTGCTCAGTGACCCATTTTTGTGTTGTTTTTGAGGTTTGTGTTTGGATTATTGTACGGTTGGAAGATCCAAACATTGCCCATTATAAGATTTCTAACAGATTCAGTCACTTATTGATTTTTTTTTAAATCTGTTGGTATTTGATAGAATCCATGATGCCGTGTGTCTAAACAAGATGTCCAGGACCTCCAGCAGAAATATAGGCCCGCAACATCAAAAATACAGCAGTATATTTCATTGTACACATGGGGTACTTTTTATCCCTGTGTTCACCAAACCCATCTTGAGTGTTTGCTGCTAAAAAGCTCATTTTTTAGTTTAATTTGACCATAGAAGCCAGCCCCATTTGAAGTTACAGTCGTGTCTGATAACTGAATATACTGGAGTTTGTTTTTGGATGAGCTCTGAGAATTTTTCTTGAAACCCTCCCAAACAACATGTGGTGATGTAGGTGCTGTTTCGACAATTTTTTTTTTTTAAGGTTTTCTGACCCCGAGACTCAGCTATTTTCTGCAATTCTCCAGCTGTGGTGCTTGGAGAGTCTTTAGCCACTCAAACTCTCCTTCTCACCGTGCATTAGGACGATATAGACACACGTTCTCTTCCAGGCAGTTTCGTAACATTTTATGTTGATTGGAAATTCTTAATTATTGCCCTCATGGTAAAAATGGGAATTTTCACTTCTCTAGCTCTTTTCTTAAAGCCACTTCACTAATTTGTGAAGCTCAATTATCTTTTACTGCACATCAGAAATATATTCTTTGGTTTTTCTCATTGTGATGGATGATTAAGGGAATTTGGGCTTTGTTTTCCCTCCTATTTATATTTCTGTGAAACAGGAAGCCATGGCTGGATAATTTCATGTTCATAATCACCCTGGAGTGCTCAAAATTGTGAATATGAATGGGAATATACTTCAGAGATATTTTACTCATAAGAATTTCTAGGGGTGCCAATAATTGTGTCCAACATGTATTTGAGAAAAACATTTATTTCATAATGCTATTTCCCCACATTTTAAATTCTTATTATCCAATGAAAGGTTAGATTTTTGTGAAATTTTTCAATAAAAGATCAAAAGGATTAACAATGCAGATTAATTTTCACAGACTTCTTTGACCATATTTACCAAGGGAGCCTATATTTTTGGCCATGACTGTATATAACTTTAAAATGCCTATTTTGCGTGAAAGCAGAAACCGGGTGTTTATGCATGTATCTTTAAATGCAAATGAGCTGCTGCTCCCCACCAAGAATAGGGCTGTGCCTTTACAGCTCGTACCCCAGATACTCTGCTAAAAAACATCTGTTTGGTTTTGATTGTCTATCGCACTAAAATCATGCGTTTTAAAGCCATATCAGTTTAAACTTCTGATTAAGGGGTTTTCTGAGCGCACACATCTGAAGCACTCGCACAGAAAGCGGCTGTGTCACAGCATGCAAGTACTAAACTAAGATCTCTTTCATGTCTTATTGTGCTTAAACTATCAAATACACACAAGCTTATGTTAAAAACACACATAAGTTACAAAACACAGTCTTATGTCTGTGAAGGTATACAGCTGGAAAAGAAATCGCATGTTTATATTACGTCTGTGTATTAAGTGACAACAGCGTAATATACAGTACCTATATTGCGGTCTATGCTGTTAATATGATCCAAACAATAAAGTAAAGGCAGAAAATCACTCAGTGCTGTGTGATTGGCTTGTTCCGAGACACTGCTTATGATTTATGGGGATTAAAAAAAAAAAATAAGATCGGTGTGGATTTTTTTTATCATTGCAGGATGGTTGTGTACACACATTACCAACACATTTATGTTCAAACAACATGCACAAGTGAATTTTGCATAATAAGTGCCCTTTAAATATGCAAACTTGCTGGATAATGTATGAATAAAAGTGTCCAGTTATAGATGGTATTAATCGCGATATTAAACACAGAATGGATTTATGCAGATAACCGATTGTTCCAGCAAAACCAATCAATCAGTTGGCCTATATTGCATCCCTATCTAATGTCTGTGTCCTACTAAATAAAAAGTGGATCACAGTCATATGTTCAGAGTGTCTATAAGACCCCATGAAATCAATTTTGGACTTGTTTGGATTTTAGACCATGGCTGCATTTCCCAAAATTATCGTATGTCTAAGCAGATCGTAGATCCATTACCAACAATCAACTTATCTCTCAATGCTTTTGAGAGACACAGCCCATGAATGATAGCACAAAGACCATTTGTACGAATACACTCCTGAAAGTTGACACCTTTTAGCAAACTAAAATATCATTATTAAAAAAAAGTTCAGTAATGACAGTGGTTAGGTTTCATGAACTTTTGTGCAGAACATTTGTGTCATTTTGAAATGGACATGACTGAAAGCAACGATAGTGTTTTTCGTCTTTTAAACCATTTGACACAAGTACAGATAGTTAAATTTTTTTTTTTTTATCCACCTTTTTCCTAGGTCCCATGATGCATTTCGCAAATTACGGGAGTAACTTCCATTAAATTGTAAGCAGTCAGTCAAAGGTTTGCTCTATGAATGCAATAATAAGCTTTTTAAAAAACTAGGTAAGATGAGGTGACATTATTCTACTCACCCTTCAACCATTGAACATTAAAAGGAAATTTTTACATGTAAAAGCATCAACAAATTACTTTCAACAGACTATAAATGACCGCTACCACTGTATAATATATGTCTATATTGTCTTACAATACAGTCATTGTCTTAAAAATACTTTCTTATAGGGATTAGAAGTGAAATGCACAGTATTGTCTTTTTCATATTTTTACAGCAGAATACAAAGGAAAATAGAAAATAATCAGGAGGAAAACAACATAGCAGACTGAAAGAGTTTTTGCCATAGATATTCTTTTTATACCATGTCACATTAAAATGTCAAGCATTACGTTATTTTCCTGATGCCTGAAAATAAAACATGAAGGAAAATTTATAGCTCATTCAGTCAAACTGGAAGGATAAGGATTATCAGTAGTGCAACTTTATGATTTTAAATGATTAGTTTCAGTCTTTTTGAGTGGAACTTCCTCAGACTGGAAGTGCCTTCCATAATTTAAAATGCAGTAGGCTACTAGGCTCATTGGGAAAAGATTTCTTCTAGATTGGACCATTGCCCCTTTATGTCATGATGTCATTTTTGCTGTGTTCATATCATATTTCAGCAATTTAAAATGCAGTGTTAGCCTGATGGGACTAGAAAAGGAAGATGTCATTTGCTTTGTTTGCCAGAGGGCTGTTGTGCGTATCATGGGAGTTTGAATGGGACGAAGGACTCTTCTTTTGAGACCTGTGCAGTGCAGCTGCTGGCACCTCCACAGAGACCAGTCCAATATCTTAGCAATAGGGATCATAGGGGTTCAGCTTTGTGTGTATGTGTTTTACGAGTTCAAATGTAGAAAAAAAAAGTTAATTTCTTCCATTCTTAAAGTGAGAAAAGAAGGGTTGGCAAAGAGACATTGTTGTGTTGAACACTTCACTTCTCATCTAAATCTTCACTGTTCCACTAATTGAAATTAAATTTGAAAAGTAGTTTTGTTTTGTTTAAAACTCCTAGTAATCTGATTGAGAATATTAAGTAATTAAAAGATTCTTATATTTTCATGTATTAATTTAGTTGAAAAACAGGAGAACGCAATATTAGCAACCGTATGTATTAAAAAAATATATGAAATTAAAAATAAAAACTATTAAAAAGTTGATCTGAATGGATTTTAGTTTTTATTTTTAGTGGTGTGGCTACTAGGGTAATGATATTATACTATAGTTTGTTGTGAACACATCTGAAAATTAAATAAACAGCACAAAGTGAGCTGCTGCAGGAAAAATGTCCCAAATGTGAGACGTGCTTTATAATAGGAGTTTCAAAATGAATCCGCATACAGTTTAAAGCTACTTGTTGTCCTGACAGATGGGTGTGCTGCTTAATGCATTTAAAATGTGTTTTCCTCAGTGCATAACTTACATATTACTGTTTTGATCCTTATCTGTAAATTAAAGTCATAGATATGTTTTGCTTATATATATATATATATATATATCTCTGAAAGTGGAAGAACTCTTTCCTCACTTACAGCAGCACAGTAAGCTGCAGTATGAAGAGTTGCAGCCGGTTGCAACAGTGATTCCAGGCTTCATTTAGAGACAAAGCAGTTTATTCAGTAAAGTGTTTAATAAAAAAAAAATTTTTTAGAGCGTATGAAAACTCAGGCTCATAGCATTCTTGAGCTATGGATACAGTCCACAAGGTGGAGCTGTGCATTTATTTCTTGCTCCCCAAAGGCAACATCCTTTTCTGCCAATCACTGCATTGCTTTCAGGTGGAGATTTGCAATTAAGACAATTACTTGGTTAGATTGGTGATGTGTATTACTTACCGTTTAAAAAATAGAGACCTGATTAATAGAATTACTTTTTTTTTTGTATAGAGGGTGAATATTAGAGTTGCTGTGTCACAGTGTTGGGCTAGTAGTGAGAATTGTGCTAAATTAGGTTTCACTGGAAGTGCTTACATGCTCATTAGAGGCCGAGTCCCCTGAAACATTCTGAACAATCTGTACCTCAGTTCGTAGCTGACATTAAGAGTAGTATATTAGCAACAATAGCTGGCCAAATAAAATAATATTATCAAGTATTATGGTTAGTTCCATAGTCATAAAATACAGTAATCGTTTTTATCGTAAAGTTTTTATTTCAGGGATTTAGGTGGTTCTTTTTCAGTCATCACAGGTGGTAGCTTTTTAAATATACTTAATAGAGGTCAAAAAAACTGTAGACTTGGGTCACTGACAAGATTATGAAATTTTCAAGCAATCTCAGAACAGGTTGTTCTAAAGCTTCTCTGCTATCTGCTTATTAGTAGTTGTTGAGCTCTAGTAATTTCCTCTCCTTCTCTCCCTCTCTGCTGTCAGAAACCTCTGACCACAGAACCACCCTTCAGAAGTGCTTTCATTCATCTAAATCAACTAAACCTGCTCTCAGAGACGGAGATCTTCCAGAGCAGCCAGTACTATATCAAGCTGCAATTTGGAATAAGCCATTAATAATGGAGGAAAGCGTCAAAGTCCCTCTTTTCCCTGAGACTCGTGACTCTATGCCCAGTGCCTTGAGTAATGAAAATCACCCAGAAATTTTTTGTAGCCACAGAAATAGCATTCTAAAATAAGACTAATTACATCCTTAACTTTGTGCTGTTCAGAGAGCAATGTGTCATATGCATCTCCATGACGCAGCATACGAGCATTTGGGTGATCGGTAACCCTGAATGGAGTTTGCAAGCATTAGTCGTGTTGCACGTCGAGTGACGCATACATATAACAATCTGAGTCACACTTGGACAGTGAGGCATGCTGACAGCCAAAGTAACATAAAATGGGGGTAATTGACGCTAGTAATACTACTGGCTTGGAGCCCTTTGACATTTGCACAATTTGTAGATATGCATGAGAGAAGAATCTCAAAGATCTTAGGGAAATTGAAAGAATTGTACAACGAAATGTGCTGCTTATTACTGTATCATTTTGCCTTGATTTTAAACTAAGATTGCTACACTGACAGGATATAGCACATGTATGTGCACGTTGCGTATACGAACAGGATCTCATTAGCGTTAAGGATTAGATTAGTGTGTATGGCAGCATTTTGCTACATCCCTTTTAGCTTGACTGCTGATTTAAAATTTTCCTGAAGCAAAGTCATAGGAGAGATCTTTGTCATTGCAGACCATCCCCCATGTTGCTGCCTCTTATTGCCCAGTGACCCGAGTGGTTCATCCAGTGTGAATGTTCCACGGACATCTTCATCAAATGGGGAAAAAATAGACTACAGTAAAGCTCAAGTAGCTCTCTGTGTGGCCCTGTCACAGTCCACTTTCTCCATCGTATGGATTCCGTCCAGAAATGGCACCGTTCTCAGAAGGTCACAGCCAGACTGTCCAGTCAGCTGCCAATGACATTCTGTCGTCTTATTGGCCAGTCTCTGAGCTCCCCCTCCCCCTGCACTTTTTCTCTCCTCCATGTAAACGTGCAGGAAGCCACTCCATTAATGCTCCTCCTCCTCCATGCAAGACTGTGCTCCCTGAGGATGTTCATTTGCTGTTCCTCTCACTGGTAACTGCTTTAGCTTTTTTCCTTCCCCTCAATCTATCGGGTGACGTAGAGCACCCACGCTGAGGATGAGACAGAGACTCAACCCAACTCCTGTCTGACGAAGCCCATGTGACAAACACCACGCGCTGCAACAGCTTTACCGTCCCCTCCCTTCCTCCCCTCACATCTCTCCTCCTCTTCCCTCGTTCTCCTCACAACTCACTGCGTTGTGCTCACTGTGCTGTTCTTCACCTCTCTTTTGGGAACGAGGCGGTTGTCTGGTGTCTTGTGTGATGGAGAAGATTTAACTCAAAGAGCCGAAAGCTTGCACTTTCTCTCACACAGCATGGCTCCTGCGAGGCCTCTGTGTAAACATCTCCACCGTGACTGACAGCTGAGAGGTCGCTGGTCAAGAAGGAGAACGACGGAGTGTGGAAGATCGGTAGGAAGGTGGAGAGACAGATTCTTCCTTCAAGCAAGTGAAGCAGAAGAAGAACGGCACTGAGAGACAGCTGAATACCGAAGCTGTGGTGACGGAGAGGGGGGCGTGTGGAAAACTCGCTGGATGAAGGAAGCAGACTGGCTGTCCCTTCCCTGGCGTGATGGAGTGCGACGAGGAATGAGGGTGGATGGTGAGAGCGGGCAGCAGCAGCAGCAGTGGAGGGGCAGGAGGAGGAGGAGGTGCGGGGGGAGGTGGTGGAGCAGGAGGTGGCCGGAGAGGCAGGAGCAAGTATCGCTCGCGGAGGCGAGTCTCCGGCTCTTCGCTGGCCGAGCGGCTCAGCTGCCATAGTGGCGAGAAAATGTCACCCAGCATTAAGAAGTTGGACTGTTTCTCGCCCATGCTGTGCCACTGCAAAGTGGCCTGTACGAACAACACCATCTCGCTCATGTTTGGATGCAAGGTGGGTCGTGGAGCTCTCTGCTCAGTTTCTCTGGTTTGCTTTGTGTCAGAGCTAGAGGACAGACTGTGAGAATCTGTCCAGCATGTACATCCAGGTGTTGCTGCCAAAATTTTCTTCTGTACAGCTGCCAGAAAAATCTGAGGAGTGCAGAGTCTCGAAGGCACATAAGTCAACTTGATGAGATGAGAGAAGTTGAGTCCAAAGTAGGGATATTCTCACAGAGTGCTGACATCCATGTTTCCAACATGAAGATGGGTAAAATGTATATGAATGTATTGGGGAAGGTGCAAACATTGGGTCCTTACTTTTAAGTTACTTTTAGGTTATTTTCTTCCATTTATATGAAAAGTCAAGTGTAGAAATCAAAGTGGGATCAGGGCAGGACCCAGGTGATCCAACAGCTCTTACGTATGTACATACACCATATACATAGACCTTATTGTGTTCACTAGTTTATATTAACACAAGCTCATAAAAGCTGCATGCATAATAATTGTAAAACAATTGTCAAATTTTGTTCAAACTAGTTTTAGATAAAATGTTCCGTGTCACATCTCAGGACGTATAAACTTTCTGAAGGTATTCTATGATAACTCCCAGCATGTTTACAACTGCTTGACTGCTGGTATTAGGGCTGTCGATACACGTCAGGGGTGTCTTTCCTCTATTCACAGCTCTTTCTCTTTTAATCAGTCGTTGGCTTATCTCTGCTCTTACTGTAGTTAACACTCTGCTCACCAGTAATCACTCTCTATACACTGATGGAGATTCCACACATTTCATTGTATTATCTTAGGGTAAAGCCTGCGTATGCTTAATGAGAGCGTGTCAGAGTAATGCGTTAGCTCTGGCATTATCCGAGCACAAGAACCTCCTTATCAAACACTTACAGAATCTCATGTATGGAATTTCTTCATTTTTTTTATACTGAATTACTTGTTGCAGCATGATTGTGAAATTGTAGGTTGAACTATTATTTTTGTAAATGTTATAGAACAGCCGATTGTGATGAATTGATTTCATCTCAATTGTTCTCTCAATGCTTTTTTTTTTTTTTTTTTTACAGTCAAGCCTATGGAGGGATAATTCATTTAAATGATCATGTAGTCACTCAATAAACAGAAGTCTTTGGAGTAGTTTAAGCGACCTTTGGCCTCTGGCATGATTACTGCCTGTATGGGTGCCGTATGGCATCAATGCCACCATGGCATTAACTTCTCAAATCCTTGATGCGAAGCCCATAGGATTACGTGTCATCTCCTCTGCTCAGGATTGACGTTCAATTTGAATTCATTGTCAACTGGTAAAAAGTTTAAAAACATTTATTTTTCTTTGAGTGAAAACCTGAAGTACTGCAAGATCATTGTGAACTTTAGCCATTCTTGAAAGCTCTATATTTTAATCTAAAACATCTTATATAATGGTGTTGAAACTGACATATGTGATAAGTGTAACATATCAACTAATATGATTAGGTTCTATAGATGATTAGAAGATAATTTGGAGGATTTAAGTGCTTGTAAATATTATATTGGTTTAACCATGGAAAAGTTGTTTTTAGGTCATCTTTAAGCAATGACTGTTTTAAATGACCTACGATATTTCTCTGATTAAACAGGAGGGAAAACAGCAGTGTGACAGTGATTTATGAGGGAGCCTATGCTGGCTGTTGGACTGCTGCTCCTGTAAATACTAATTTCTTTGTCAATCATCCTTTGTTCCAGAACACGCTGGCTGAATGCACAGCTTCTATTTTTAGTTTCTTAAGAAAACATGGAAGGTTATGATGGCTTCTTGTCTCTATCGCTCCCTATTTCTACCATGATCCATTGATGTAATAATGGCAAGTCAAGCTATCTATCCAAATTTGTCAGGGGCACAGCATCTCACTCTCGCAGTTAAACCAGAGAAACCCACACATTTGCCACTATCTCTGTGTTCTGTAGAGTACAATTTCTCTGGTCTACTGCTCACAAATTCTCCTTGCAATCTAAGGCAATGTAAAGCATCGCTTTACAGCATTGCCATACAGTCACCATGTAATAACAGCGGGACAGCACTCATCCTGCCAGTTAATGCATTTAGACAAATGTAGAGCTAAATTGAATTATGTAATTGTTACAAGAAATTATACATACAGTCATGGCCAAAAATATTGGCTCCCTTGGTAAATATTATCAAAGAAGTCTGTGAAAATTAATCTGCATTGTTAATCCTTTTGGTCTTTTATTTAAAAAATGCACAAAAATCTAACCTTTCATTGGATAATAAGAATTTAAAATGTGGGGAAATAGCATTATGAAATAAATGTTTTTCTCAAATACACGTTGGACACAATTATTGGCACCCCTAGAAATTCTTATGAGTAAAATATCTCTGAAGTATATTCCCATTCATATTCACAAATTTGAGCACTCCAGGGTGATTATGAACATGAAATTATCCAGCCATGGTTTCCTGTTTCACAGAAGTATAAATGGGAGGGAAAACAAAGCCCAAATTCCCTTAATCATCCATCACAATGAGAAAAACCAAAGAATATATTTCTGATGTGCAGCAAAAGATAATTGAGCTTCACAAATTAGTGAAGTGGCTTTAAGAAAAGAGCTTACATATACTGTTTGTTTGTAAAACATTTTTTTAAATATCTGAAAGTACACTCTTAACATCAGTCAGTCAAGCATTATAATATGACATTTATGATAATCAAGTATTATTTAATGATAGAACTTTAGTAATTAAAATTAAAACTTAGTAACCATGTATGAATGCATAGACATTTTAACTGAATTCAGAACTGGTGGTGGTGCTTTTTTGGTCATTAAATTTTCTGTAAAAAAAAAAAAATGGGAAAAAACTAACAATAATACTGATAAGAAGATAGCCAAATAATAATACAAATTTTGCTAATAAGAACAGTATAAAACACACGAAGGATTAATGAGCTGCAAGATTCATGAATATTAATCAGGTTGTGTGCGTTCACTCGAACTGATTAGCTGAAATCAAAACGGGGACGATAATAGGTGAGCGCCAGCCAATGAGATTGCCGTTTGCCCATTAGTTCCGCCCACTACCAGAAAACCTGGCAGTTCTTAAAAGCTGAAAAAATCCAAAGGAACTCCGTTATTTTGACAGGAAAATACAACAAAGAATATCGTTTACATGTAGCCCGTCTATTCTGCATGTATGTAATACTCTCTCCTGCTCTCTCTGCTCTCACCAAAGTGACGACGAGGTGTGCGTCGTTACACTAGAGCGTACTGTACGCCAAATACAGGTGTGCTGCGCATCCATTGAGAGATGAACTGAAAAACAGCACAGACTGCTTGGCGGAGAGTGAAACTCTGAAGCGCTCGGCCAGGGACGGTGTAATGCCAAGTTCACACTGCACGATTTTAGCACGATTTTTCACTTGCCGGCAGGTTTTGATAAATCGCCGACAAATGCCCGAAATCGGAGGCAAATCTGTGCTTGTTCACGCGAGTGACAATCGCGCAGTGTGAATTATCAAAGGCGCAACCTGAGCCGATGCGTCACCGACGCCCGTGAAATATTTGGCATGCTAAATATCTGGAGCTGTCGGCGATTCACAATCCTGCTGTGTGAATGAGTTCTGACTGAAAAATACATCGGCGATGACCTACAGCCAATGAGAGAGCAAGATACAGGGCAGCGGAAAAATTTCCCTTTTTTTTTTTTTTTTTTTTAGCGATTAGCCATTTGCAAACAGCGTGCCTACATTTTTGCATTTGAATATACAGAACAGGTAGGCTACATGAAGATGAAGAAGGGGCTAGGGGTTTTCCTGTAAATAATATTCTTCTATAAAGGACAAAATATTTATTGCATTTTTCCTTTTCATTTCTTTCAGGGCTATAAGAAATAAACTCATTATAAAATGCACAAAACGTTGGTTTCACTTTCAAGTAGGCTATTTAGATTTATGTAGGCCTACAGTGCCCTCCAAAAGTATTGGAACAATAAAGACAAAATTGTTCTGTTGGCTGTGGAGTCAAGTCATTTACAAATATGATTAAAAGATGAATATGAGACAAAACTACAGAATGTCACATTTTATTATTGGGTGATTCAACACACAGATGTTTTACCAGCTAAGAAGTTCAGCACTTTTAGAGTTCATCCCTCTATCTGATGTGAGCATAAGTATTGGAACAGTTGCCTCACAGGTCTTTCTAAGTGATCAGCTGTGTCCTGTTGCATTAATTCTTCAGATATTAAAAGCAGGCAATGCGTCATATCAGTTATATCCATTACTTTTGCATTTAGAATCTTACATTCGATGATGACACACACAAACCAGGATGAAGATGAGGGAGCTGACTTTGAGAGAAAAGCAAGCGATTTGGATGCTAAAAGAGGAAGTCAATTATAGCTATAGCAAAAACAAAGGGCATGGAGAAATCAAGAGTTTGGAAACCACCAGCGACACTAGCAACCAACAACAACCTGATCGGCTGAGAAAACAACAGTAGTTGATGACAGACAAATCATAAAAGCTGTGAAAATGAACCCTAAAAGATGTGTCTGTTAAACCACCAGCAACTTCCAGAAAGCTGGGTGATGCTCTGACAATCTACTGTCCTCAGGAGACTTTGACACAGAATTACAGATGCTACACAGCAAGATGCAAACCTCTGACCAGCTCCAAAAATAGAAAGGCAAGATTAGAGTTAGAGCACAAAGGTGAGCTAGAAGAGTTTTGGAACTGTGTTTATGGACCGATGAGACAAAGATGAACCTTTTTATCTAAGTGATGGGAAAGCAAAAATGTGGAGAAAAAAACGGAACTGCAAATGATCCCAAGCATACAGCCTCATCTGTAAAGCATGGTGGAGGTGGTGTCATGGCCATCTCAACTTTACTGATGACTTAATGTATGATGACAGTAGCAGAATGAATTTGGAAGGGTACAAAACCATCTTGAATATTCAAGAAAATGCCACCAAATTCATTGGGATGTGCTTCATATTGCATTAGGACAATGATCCAAAACACCCTGCCAGTTCAGTCAAGGAATTTATAAGGGCAAAGAAATGTAAAGTCTTAGATTGCCCAAGTCAATCTCCAGATTTAAATCTGATTGAACATGAATTTCACCAGCTGAAGAGGAGAGTAAAGGCAGAAACTCCCCAAACATGCAAAAATTGGAATTGGCTGCATTTAAAGGCTGGGAAAAGTATTTCAAAGGATGAGACCAAGAGTATGGGTCACAGACTCACCATTGTGATAGTGCACAAGGGATCTGCAACTAAATAATAGCTTTTAATCTTTTATATCTGCCTTATGTTCAACTGTCCTAATACTTATGCTCACATCAATGAGTGGGATGAACTCTAAAAGTGCTGTTCTTTTTATTTGGTAAAATATTTATGTTGTGTTGAACTTCTTAACTGGTAAAACATCTGTGTGTTGAATCACCCAATAATAAAATGTGACATTTCTGTAGTTTTGTCTCATATTCATCTTTTCATCATATTTGCAAATGTCTTGACTCCACAGCCAACAGAACAATTTTGTCTTCACTGTTCCAATACTTACGGAGGGCAATGTATATAAAAATTTCCCAGCAGAAGTGTGTTTGTTAACAAGTCATTCTTTAATTATTGTGTGTTCGGGGACTATTGTAAAGTCATGCATTGTGTGATTCTAAGTAAAAATTAGGTAATTGCTTTAGCGCTTTAGCTTTGACTCGCTGCACAAACTATTGGATGCAGCGCACATTTATCTAGGTTTAATGTCTAAACATTGTTATATGCTTGAACTCTTTTAGTATTTCTATAGATTTAATTTTAGGCAAGTCGTGATGATTTGAGAAGGCTAAATTCATCAAACAGCTATGATCAGCCTGCCTCTGGCCGCTTGGTCGTTACTTTAAGAAAGAATAAACTTATTTAACTAACAAAAAAAATGCTCCAAACGTTTTTCTAAATTAACTTAAAAAAACGAAACTAAATATAATCACTTTGCCATTACATACAAAGCTGAACTATTTTAATAGCTGATTTGGGAGAAGGGGAAATATGAAGTGAAAATATATCTGTGCTAAACTTATACTTAGCCTCCAACTCACACACTGGCGAGTAAAATCTTAGAATTTATCAGCCATTGGCTAATATTAGACATTTAGTCGCCCAGAGTGAAGATTAGTCGCATATGCGAGTGATTTACTCGCATTGTAGAGGGTTGTGTTGTGGGCCTATATTTCTGCTGGAGGTCCTGGACATCTTATTTAGACACATGGCATCATGGAATCTATCAAATACCAACAGATAAAAAAATCAATAAGTGACTGACTCTGTTAGAAATCTTATAATGGGCCATGTTTGGATCTTCCAACTGTACAATAATTCAAACACAAACCTCAAAAACCTCACTGAGCACAAAACCAAGCTTCTGCTATGGCCATTCCAGTCCTCTGACCTGAACCCTATAAAATGAGTGGGGTGAACTGAAGAGAAGAAGCACCAACATGGAGCTGGGAATCTAAAGGGTCTGGAGTGGTTCTGGATGAAGGAATGGTCTCTGATCTCTTGTCAGGTGTTCTCTAACCTTATCAGGCATTATAGGAGAAAATTTAGAGCTGTTAAACTGGCAAATGGAGGTTTCAAAAAGTATTGAATAAAAGGGTGCCGTTAATTGTGG
The DNA here is from genome assembly GCF_012432095.1 of Onychostoma macrolepis. Lineage (NCBI taxonomy): Eukaryota > Metazoa > Chordata > Actinopteri > Cypriniformes > Cyprinidae > Onychostoma > Onychostoma macrolepis. Next base: position 1,834,864 of record NC_081156.1, read on the forward strand.
CCAATTGTAATCAATGTGTAAGAATTAAATTCTTATTATCCAATGAAAATAAGTAAAAGATCAAAAGCATTAACAATGCAGATTCATTTTCACAGCCTTCTTTGATCATATTTACCAAGGGTGTTGATATTTTTGGCCATGACTGTACTTGGTTGTAGCTCCTGGCAGGGCTCCAGACTGCGACTAAAACGGTCACATTTGCGACCAAAATTATTAATTTGCGAGTGAAGTTTTTGCTGAGGTCGCCATTGGCGACTATATGTTTGTCTGTTACTTATCAAAGTAAGCATCAAAGTTTTAGTGGAAAAAAGACTTTCAAACAGCCCTCATCTCTGCCGCACATCTGTTAAACGCATCTCAGTTGTGCAGCGTGAGAGAGATCGAAATGACGGAGCCGTGCAAGTAAAAGTGCAGAAAAGCAGTCTATTTCGTGCACAAATTTAACAAACTACAACAGGTAAAGCTGTCAGCTGTGTGGATATTGGCAATATCGTTAACAATTCTCGTTTATAAGCATTACTAATAACTTCTTCTTATCAAGATAAGAACTTCATAATATTTGAAGCGCAATTGCTGTCCAGTAATCGCAAAAAGCTTTGTGCTTTTTCCAAGTATAAGCTTTGAAATTACGCCAAATTCATAACGAAATTCAGACAATAAATATGGTTTTGGTGCTCTACGGCAGGAGCGGTCGCCATAGCGCTTCAGTTCAAGCGGCAAGTGAACCCATTATATTTTTCTCTTTGCTACTATAGTACATAATGGACATGAATTAACATCAAAAGGTAGGCTATTTTATAAGAGAGCCTACAGTAGCTACAACCTACTGAAATGCCTCATATAAAAGCTCATTCAGTGTTTCAAACTGCGGAAAACGTGTAAAGCTTATAAACATTGCAACGTGATAATACGTTTACCTCAGAATAACCATTCGCCGTCCATAAGCTCATCAGTCAGCTAGACAAATAACTATAAAGAGGAGCATTTTGCTATATTTATGCACTATTGCATATTAATATTTTTACTTAACCTGTTGTCTGCGTGATTCAACTCCTATAAAATTGCATGTTACTAATTAAGAAAAATGGACTGAATGTGAAAGACATATAAACATTTATAGGATGCATTGAGGAGGAGCCCAATGTCCAAGTAATGCTTATGGTCAGTGATATTGGTACAGATTCTGTGTAATGAACAACTCTTTGTGACCTGTATATTTCAAGTTGGAAAAGACATTTAGTTCTCACTTTAACCTTAGTTCCCAGGTCATCTACAAGATGGTTTAAAATGCTGATAAAGTCAAGAAAAGATTAGACATAAACACATGAGAGTATGATTGAAATCTTAAAATGTAAAAAAAAAAAATAATAATAAAATAAATAAAACGCGCTTATTCTGTGGCACCTAAAAAATTATTTGGCGCCTAAATTTTTTCTTATAGGAGCCAATGGCTCCTTACTTGATTTTTTTTTTTTTTTTGTCTGGAGCCCTGCCTGGTTATGTGTGTTTATAGTGGTATTTATTTTTTATCAGTAGAATATGACAGTGCGTTCACAGAACATTTAAAATATGAACATCTTAAATTTTACATGCAGATTCAAATGGATCAAATCTGCCCCCTTATTGTTCTAGCATTGGCACTGGCTGCTTTCCTATATTAAGGAGAAAAGAAGAGTCTGTCTACTGGATTTTTTTTTATCCTAAACCTGAATGAGCTTATGTTCTAGTGAGTGGGATGTTGCCAGTAAAATTTTGACACAATCTCTGAAGCACATGTAAACTTTTTCTGACACTAACTGCTAACTGTCTTTAGAGGTTGCAAACTGATAAGTGATGTAAGCCACTTGATCTGAAAAGAAACTGAAGATCCTTAAGTTATTTGTCCATGTCTTTGTGAATTCAGATTTTTACAACCTTAAAGATTTCTTCTCAAATCAGACATTAGTTTTCAGTTTTTGTTGCATGGTGAAAAAAGCTAGCACTCTATTTTTATATTTTACATTTATATTTATTATTTTTGTATTTTTTACATTATGTATATAATTACAATTGTCATACCTCACCCTGTGAATAGTCCATGATCAGACTCAATAATTAATAAAATATGGAATGCCTGAATCAGTAGGTGCGTTTACATGGAGCATTGCAATCGGTTTAAAAGTCCAATCTGAATTAAAATGCTCCATAGAAACACATTAATCGGAATAAAACCGAATGAAATTGTAATCGGTTTGAGAGGGGTGGGATAAACCTTTCTATAAACTGAACAAAATTAAAATCCTGCCATGTAAACACGTTAAACCGAATACTTTGCGTCTACATCATCATGTCAAGAGGTTGGGTCGTCAGAACGTGAGCGTGATGTCGGCAACGGTACATTCTGTGATTTGGGGACACTGACACTACAGTAGAGACTGAGTAATAGTGGAGGTATAAAGTTAAAATTTCAATTTTACCGTTAAAAACACATCTGCTCTCATGGCCGGAGTGAAAAACGGATCTGAATGAAGCGCAATTTTTTTGCTTTTCAGCTTAGAAACAACACAGTGATGATAGTGAAAGTATAGCTCGACGAAAATAAACAACTTGACCAAAATTTGCCTTTTGTCATTTGTATTTATTACAGAGTCATAATTTCCAATCTGCTTGAATTTATAAGTGCTCACACAATAGCGTACGAAAACACGCTTGGAAATGTTATGTGATATAGCTCGTTGCGATCACTCTCCGTGTTCATAAAGCAACGCTCCTTTGATTCATTGTTCGGCAACTCTTGGTAAGGAATCGTTTATTTGTTCCATTTAAGTACAGTAAAACTTTGTGATATCAGAGTACAATTCATTTCAGAGCTGCATTACAAAGTTTCGTAGCCTACTGTTATTTTATCCCTTAATTCTTTAACATTAAGAAATTAGGGTGATATGATGATATGTGTTGATCAACTGGCGGAGATCAAGCTATATTGGTTCTGTGTGTGGTACGATAAAAGACGGTATGACGTTTGGCAACTCGAACCTTCAGCTCCCTCCACAGATTTTCTATGGGATTAAGGTCTGGAGACTGCTAGGTCACTTCAGGACCTTAATATGCTTCTTGAGCCACTCCTTTGTTGCCTTGGCCGTGTGTTTTGGGTCATTGTCATGCTGGAATACTCATCCATGACCCATTTTCAATGCCCTGGCTGGCTTCAATGCCCTGGCGGTACATGGCCCCGTCCATCGTTCGTTTGATGCGGTTCAGTTGTCCTGTCCCCTTAGCAGAAAAACACCCCCAAAGCATATTGTTTCCACCTCCATGTTTGACGGTGGGGATGGTGTTCTTGAGGTCATAGGCAGCATTCCTCCTCCAAACACGGCGAGTTGAGTTGATGCCAAAGAGTTCGATTTTGGTCTCATCTGACCACAACACTGTCGCCCAGTTCTCCTCTGAATCATTGGCAAACTCCAGACTGGCTTGGACATGTGCTTTCTTGAGCAGGGGGACCTTGCGGGCGCTGCAGGATTTCAGTCCTTTACGGTGTAGTGTTACTAATTGTTTTCTTGGTGACTATGGTCCCAACTGCCTTGAGATTAGGGATGTACGATATTGGATTTTTGCCAACATTTTTCAACTCATTTTGACCGATACCGATATATTTCCTTTTGGTTGGAAACAACACCAAGTCTCTCCTGTGCAGAAATTATAAGCAAAATATTTTTTTAATTTTGGTTAGTTTTTAACAAGAACTTATTTGTTAGAATTAAATAAACAATAATGAATGTTTTTTGACAGTACATTGAACCTTTGAAAAAAACTATAAATAAACTATATATCAATCGCTGCATTGTTTTCTCCCAGAAAGATGCAGTTTTAACCCTGACATTTTATTTTAAGATTTAACATTTGTAGATTGTTTAAAGCAAAAGTTGTAAAAATTCTGAAACTCTTTTAGAGCTTATTTGTTTAAAAAATAAAACATATTACACATTAATGAATAAATCGGTGTATATATAAAATAATTTTTTTAAATGAAAGATTTTTAAAAGTTTTTTTTTCATGTAAGCTATAGCTTCTGACCTTTTAAATCAAAATATACTCATTATTTTATGACATCAACTACTGCTTTATTTAATCAGAAACAGTTTAAATGTTACTTGTGTAGGCTATTTTACTTTTAATTGAATTAGTAGGCCAACAGCGCCCCCTACAGATTAAAACTCCTTACTAAGCGGGCATTAGGACCCGGGGGAGGCTGTCACTGCTGCCTGCTGCTGCCACTGCATGTGCTATTACTGTTTATACACCTAACGCGTAATTCTGTACCTGCTTTCATAAATTAAATGCAGTAATCCAAAAGAGTTAATCTAATAGTCATTCCGACAAAACTTTGCTTCAAAAAAGTCACAATGTTGACGTGATCTAATCGCTAGCACACCCTGAGCACATGAGTTAAATTATGCCAATATGTCTTGCCGATAACCTTTTCATATCGAGCCAATGCCGATATTTACATTTAAATGTTACATTATCGGCAGATTCTGATAGCAGTCCGATAATATCGTGCATCCCTACTTGAAACTCCACAAGGTGAAATCTTGCATGGAGCCCCAGACCGAGGCAGATTGACAGTTATTTTGTGTTTCTTCTATTTGCGAGTACTGTTGTCACCTTCTCACCAAGCTGCTTGGCGATGGTCTTGTAACCCAATCCAGCCTTGTGTAGGTCTGCAATCTTGTCCCTGACATCCTTGGACAGCTCTTTGGTCTTGGCCATGGTGGAGAGTTTGGAATCTGACTGATTGATTGATTGCTTCTGTGGACAGGTGTCTTTTATACAGGTAACAAACTGAGATTAGGAGCACTTTCTTAAAGGGAGTGCACCATTTAGGCACCGGTACTGTTTTAAAAGTATCGATTTGGCACCGGTATCGAAAAAAAAAACCAAACGATACCCAACCCTAGTTACCTGTATAAAAGACACCTGGAAGCTAGAAATCTTGCTGATTGATAGGGGATCAAATACTTATTTCACTCATTAAAATGCAAATCAATTTATAACTTTTTTTTAAATGCATTTTTCTGGATTTTTTTGTTGTTCTGTCTCTCACTGTTCAAACTGATTATTTCTTTGTCAGTGGGCAAACGTACAAAATCAGCAGGGAATCAAATAATTTTTTTCCCCAGTGTATGGTTGTTTTTTAAAAATTCAGTTCTACTTAGTGTTTGCTAGCATCACTATTTCTATTGCTCATACTTAAGGTTAATGATTTGCGCAACTCCCTAATCCAAAGTATTAAACATTGGCACATAACTTGTCTCGCAGTGTTTGTGCCACATTAATGGACGATACAATAGGTAATTTTTTGATGTTTCATCACATGAAATTTAAACCTGTGGGTAAAGCATTTCATCTTACTGAAAAATTGCCACGTAAAGCAGGTTATTGCAGTGTGTGTTCTTATTTAAAGCTGTGAATATTGGTAAAATGTGCAGAGGTGGAAACTGGAGTCAAAAACTGGAGTCAGATTTGCGGAGTCGAAGTATCCGGTGTATCCCAGGAAAGCTCCAGATTGAATAGTGAGCTGCTTACCTCAGCCACAGAGGACCATGACTCAATAGTGAGTGGTCGTGGTTGCCAGGAGATCCTCCTCCTCATGCTCTCATCAGGGAAGACTGTGAGCTCTCCTCTTCTATCATGTGCTTCCGCCCACATGCTCTACACATTGAACACCTACAAATCAGTCTTAATGATAGCAATTCTTTATGCTAGTCTTGCTGATATTTCCATTTATGGATGTTGGAGGAAAATTACGTAACATGGCGGTATTGTTAGGGAAAGACTTGTGGCCAGATGCACAAAGAAAAAGCTACGTCTTTGGACACCTCTGTGACTTTTGAATGTTGACAAGGCTTAGTCACAGTGTATTGTGTAATTGGATTGCTTAGTGTCAGTTCAACGAAACACTGCAGTTATAGGTGGTTGAGCAGTGTTTAGACGAACTGTTTAGAAATTCCATCCGAAATAGCTTAATATGTTGCTGCCAAATTATAAAGTCACTTACAGTTAAACGCAAATGTAAATATTCATGTAAATATTACAAATGTTTGGAATTTATGTACATACATACTGTAATCTTGAAAGTACTTTTAACAAAAAAAGCTCAATTACATCCTTTGAAACGTTTTGATACCAGGAACCCCCTTCCTAAAATATAAAGGCAGCTAGGTATTTTATGCATAGAAAATAATGTATACTCAAAACATGATAACATAAAGATATGAAATAATGTTCTATAAATATGTGAAATAAATAATATTCCAAATTTAGGGCTTTAAAATATCCCAAAAAATTTGATGGAACCCACAGCGCCCTCTTGTGGTCCCATGGGGGTCCTTGAACTCTGGTTTGAAAATCTGTTGTTATACGTTGTGCATTTCTGGATACTCTCTCAGGCATATGTTCATCTCACTTAAAATCTCTAATAAATGGACAACACATTTCATTTCTTGACATCATGCCTTTATTTGGGATTGAGGCTTTGACCATGAGGGAGGAAGTAATGCATGTGCACATTTTGCACAGATAAGCGATAGAGAAAATTGTTTAAGAATATGATGATTGCTGTCTGATGGACAGATGATTTTTAATAAGCAAATGCAATGACTATGTAGAGTGAGAGTTAAGATGGTTATCTAGGTCGACCTCGAAGCTTATTATTACATTTTCCAAAGCATTGTCGATGATATAAAATTTCTCTTATACTTGCTTAGTGGGAAGAAAAACAAACACTTTTCAGTGTCAATTCCTAATTGCTCTTTTTATGCAAATGCATAAATCTAAGTGGGTAAACCAGTACAATTGAGCCTTGTGCTATCTTTAAATAAGGCTGCTTGAATCACTGGCTTACCTGTAGTGAGAAGTAGTCTGTATCTGATAAACCTGTTGGCATAGCAACTGTGGCCATCCTCCGCCTGTGTGGAAACAGCTCATCAGCTACCTTTCTGTGTAAGCACGTACCACTGTTTATTTTAGAGGAAGGGAAACCCATTAATTGTCATGTGAAAGCACCACTGTAGTGCAACGGTATGTATGGTTTGATCATTTTCAGTGTTTCTAGAATTAAAATATGGATAAATGTAGTTGGTTACAAGATATATGATACTTCAAAAAATATATTGTCTAATGTTCACCTAAAAATAAAAATTGAGGGAGTATAAATTATTTACTTCCTTATTTTTCTTTAAAACTGTATGATTTTGTTTCCCCCCAAACCATTCTATCCTTTGAAGAATGCTGATGCCTTTTTTTCCCATGCAAAGAAATCATACAGCATCAGGATCTTTCAGGCTCTAAAAATGCACCATTAAAGAAGTCTATTAGCAGTAAGTCTTCATCACCTGCTTTCAAATGGAGCGGCATTTAATACACAGAGCCATAGTTCACTGACAAACCGGCTTTGCTGGCGAGATGCTCATGATGCTCATGATCATCGCGTTCAATATATCGCATGGCCCTAGTCTATACAACTTAAAGGTGCTGTATGTAGGATTTTGACTCTACTAAAGCATAAAAATACCATATGTATGCAGATATTTAAGAAACATGCTAAGTTAACATACTTGTTTATCTGAAAAACAATGCTACAGTCAGTTATTCTCCTTTGAAAATGTGCATTCCGGCCCGGAATGACTGTTTGTTTTGGTTTGTGAAACCCGCCCACTGCCAGTTTACCCAATTGTATTTCGGCACCGCGGGTTGCCAGTGGGCGGAAAACACAGCGTATTTAATTGTCTTCATCATCGTGTGCGCTCGTTCCTGTTGATGTCATTAATCTGGCAACCTGCGTGTGCGTCAAGCCTGAGGAGGAGGGGGAGGGTGAAAAAAACCGTCTCCAATATTTTGAATTTGGACTGCAATACCTATTTCAACCACTCGGTGTCAATCCTACATACAGCACCTTTAATATTTGGCTCATTCTTGGGTCTAAGTCGTCCTGGGTATCCTATGTCTTCTGAATACAAGTCCTTATTATCCTTAAAATCTCTCCTTCACTGGAGTTCTCACATCTCGTTTGTGTTTAGTCTGTTCATTTTCAGGTCATATCCAAGTTTACATATAAGGCCATAAGTATTTGTATCAGCTAAACATGAGCTTGCTGTCACTTCCCTTACAGTCCTTTAACCAGACACTTCAGTGCATCTCTACTTTCAGTCAAAGCTTTCCATAAATTTCAGTATTAAAGTATCTGCCATCCCTAAAACCAAATTCCTTTTCCATCCTTTTGCACTCACTACATCGTTACTATAATGAACTAAAACAAAAACCTCCAGTCTTTTTTAACGTCTTCCACATTTCATGTTTATGATTGTTTATACACGTCTCAGATATTTAAGCTCTGTTCCAAAACTTAGTGAGATGCCTTGCTGCCTACTTTGTAGAGTACAATCCCCAAACAATTTTTTATTGTAACTTCTGGGTATTAAATTAAATAAGCTTGGAATATTTCTCGTTCAACATTTTGGAATTATTTTTTGTCATAATGCATTTTGGGATTGCCTTCTCTAAAAAGGCCAAAATGGTCTTTGGAGGCAGCATAATTAAGTAACCTACCTGACATGTGGCTTAAAATTCTACCTCTGTAGGAAGGTCATTTGGTTTTGGAATATAGGGTTTTTGTGACAAACCAAGCAGTTGTCAAAGGGAAATGAAGACCTCAAAAGGTCTCAAATCTACTTACAACATGATATTCATCTCATCTTATCTGACTGGTCTCTGTTGTTTTCTGCAGAAGTACAGACACCATGATGAAGACACAGGATCTCCACAGGAGCAGAGCTCGCCCCAGTTCACTGATGAGGCTCCTGGGCCAGAACTGGTCCAAGTGGCTGAGAAGAACCTCTCCCAGATTGAGAACGTCCATGGTTATGTGGCACATGCACATATCTCCCCAATGAAGGTAGGTCCTGGTCTTGGAATCTAGACTTCTTGATCAGTTCAAACATTTTAACATTTGCTGTGTTGTCAATCACCTCGTTGTCCAAATTCTACCATACAGTTTGTTATAACTGTGTGTGCCTCAGTCTTTACACACACAACACACAAGCACACCCTTTAGGTTTTTAGAATGGTTTCCCCTCCTTGGATTATTTCAAGGAAACAGTCAGAAAGCCATAAGAATTGCTTTTGTATGGTCAACTTGTTTTTTGATTTCAGGGATTAAAGTTCTCCATCGCTATGACGGATTTCCGTTAATTGCAGAGTTCCCGCCTGTCTTTAATGTCTTAAATGCACTTTTCATTATTTTAAGGCCATAAATAGGCTTACATTTCTCAAACAGTGTAATAAATGTCTTATTTTTAGTTTGAATAGGTCTTAAATTAAGGAAAGTCGAGGTGTATTCAGCCTGCTGAGGGAGATGTGATCAAAGCCTGGAGTGGAGTGAAAGCACGTTCCTCTCTCTCCGCTCTAAGCGCTCTGTATTCACTCCGCTGTGCATCCACTCCGGGTTTTGTGCTCCCACTCACTGAAAAACTGCTGCGCGTTCACTCCATTAGTTATTAGGGATAAATGAGGGGAAAAGAAACATGTAGCGCATTGTTGTTGTTCTGCCGGCACACCAAAAATCATCCCCGCCACGGCTGCAACTTCTCACTGACAACAGTAACGCCGCTCGCATCATTCACAGTCGGGTTATTATCAGAGAACAGAGCAGAACTTGAATTTCGGCGCGGGATTGCGGCTATTAATAATCATTCTACTCATTCCTGCAGGTTCCGACGGAATGTATCACATTTGCACCTGCTTTTGAGTTTTGAGAACTCACTCGCGCGCTCTGATTTTCTGTGCACAGATAAGGAGAGTGACAGCTTTTAATAATTATTAAGGGAGTTTGCAAATGTGATATTGATTTAATACAACAGATCAATATCATCAACGAAAATAGTTCCAAATAAAGTAACAGCTGAGCCGCTGCTCATCTCTAAAAGCAAACACAGGGGTTACTGTATAATTTCAGTTATTTAAATCATTTAATAGTTCTGTATTCAAAATTGTATATTTAAAACATTAATCTCCACATGAATTTAATTTCACTCATGCCACCTCTGAGCCTCATTAAACGTCTGAAAATGTACCTACAAGCCACTTTTGTGTTCTGTGCCACCTCTGTAGTACAAATTAATTTCTTATTAATACTAATTTCATATAATTGGTAACTTATTTGTCTCATTCTACTTCTTATTAATATATTTTTTTAAATAGAAATTTTAAATAGCTTATAAACATAATTTTTTTAAATTTGACAGATGAAAATGATGCCATTGCAAAAAAGAAAATGCCCTGTAAGTCACTTTGAGTCAAATGTCACCTCGAATTAGGAAGGCTAATTTTTTATCAGAATTTTTGATAATTTAATTAGGAGCAGCTTCTGATAAATAAAGAGGACAAAGCTCCTAAAAAGAAAAGCAAGCATAGAGCCATGTGTAACACATTAGATCCATGCATGAGGTCTTAAAGAGACAGCAGCCTAAATAAACCTGCTGCTGTCTTTCATTATACAGTGAAGACTATCCAGTGTTATTTTACAGTTGAATAGATTATAGTTAGACCTAACTGAAAAAATTGAAGTACTGATAATTTAATTTGTATCTTGTTATTATTTTTGTTTGTGCTATTGATTGTCATTAATTTATTTGTTCTTATTTTATTATTTACTAAATTATTCAAAGACATACTACTTTTTTTAGTTAAAATAAATTTGATTCTGAGTGCAGGTGATTCTTGGGTGGGGAGGGGACATGGTCCATGGGAAATAGTCCTGCCACCACAACTGGAAAAAATCCTAGAGGAAACACTGCATACATTTAATAAAATTAGAAAAATGCATTTACAAAAGTAAAAAGAAAATGCCCCTGTAAATCACTTTGTCAAATGTCACCTCGTATTAAGAAGGCTAATTTTTGATCAGAATGTTTTATTATTGATTAGAAGGTGCTCCTAATTTTTTTTTTTTAATTAGGAGGACAAGCGCTCCTAATTACAAGAAGAAAAACACGGCTCTTAAACTGGGTGTGTGACAGGTATGGCTGTGGATCGGGGTTTGGCCAAGGAAAAATTTTCAGTCAACAGTTGTTTTTTTGTTTTTTTGTTTTTGCTTTAACCCCTGTGATTTTCTTCTCATGCGATCAAAACAAATACTTTTGTCTTAAGCATACTATTAGGTCAGGATGAAAAAATGCTGAATAGAATGATAGGATCTTAATCTACCAATGCACTTGGTTCAATGGAAATCTCATTATTAGTGTCCAAAGTGCTTTATAACGCAGAGGGGTTTGCAAGGCCCTTTTTTTATAATCTGGTGTATTGCTGAATGGACATCAATCAACATGAAAGACTGGCATAGTGGATACAAAGACATGTTTTGCTACCCTCACTTCTTTCAAAGACTTGACGTTTATTAGAGTTATACATAAAACATGGGACATGTATTTAATGCTTTTAGATGAGCGGCTTTGAAATGCATATTGTTAGTTAATAGCATGTACTAATGTTGTTCCAAACCTGTATGAATGACTTAGAACTTAATTCTCAAGTTCTCAAGCTACAAAATGAAGAAGAAAAAAAGTGGTCCATATTATCTGAGCACTATATTCCAACTCTTCTGATATCAGAAAAAGACTGAAATGTAGTTTGTTGTTCATTGAACATTTTTGCACAGTATATGGGTGAGTAAATAAAATGGGGGGGGGTTGAGGAATTGACCGTTCACAGGGAGCTTGATTGACAGGTGATCTGACCAATCAGAACGCGGATATTATGTGTCGCCACTGCTATCCGCCATCTTGCCCGACATCTACAGCCGGTCTCCATACAAATCCATGTTTATCCAACTGGGTAAAAAAGATTGATTTGAATTGAAACTTTTTCAATATAAAGAAGTATAAAAATGTGAGCAGGGTTGCTGTGCTGTTTTTGGCTGCCACACTAATGGTAATAATCTAAGGAATTCCTTTTAAAGTACTTGTTTTGTGCACCAGAAAACCTGTCATGTCCGGCTCTGTATACACAGCTTGCAGCGCTTAAGTTAAAATACTGAGTGTTAAATAATAAAATAATATGTTAAAACATGTGCTCTTATCATTCTGTGGACAAATCCCGTGAACTTCGCCCCAAATGGGAGCTGCATATGCACTCATCTGTTTTCAATGCAGCTATAACCTCGCATCGCTTCATATCATCTTCCCACTCAGTAAACTATGACAGGTCCTTTACTGCAAAAAGATGGTCTTTGCGACACTCTAAAGTGATGAAACTATGGCGCCATGTGCCTTTTTTTGTTTTTTAAAGGGGTAGTTGACTACTATTTTTTTCTAGGCTGGTGCCACTATCAATCTTCTTATCAACTGATAAGCGTACTGTTGTGCATGATAAATACGTATTAAACGCCAAACACGCCAAAAGCAAAACTAAATATCGCTTCTCGTTTGAAACCGTGGGTCGTACAGACATTTTATCAGCTCAGCTCAAAAGAAAAGAGAGTGCAGTGTGAGCTACACTACGCAGACCAGTCACAATCACGAGATCACTAAACAGTGCTTTGAGATCTGGTGCTCGCGTTCAGCGCAGAATTCTCCAGTACAAATCACAAAGGTATGTGATTTAAACTAGTTTAAAGACAAATAAATCAGAGCTGGATCATTCTGAACAACTGATGCGGAAACATCTGTGCAGCAACGATCCAGTTAGAAGGCGTTTCAGTCTACAAATCACCAACATTTACCATGGTTTTACTGTAGTAACGTTGACCGTAACGTTGACCGTAACCATGGTATTGTGGCAGAAAAGTAGAATATACATATTGAATTTTATTATATTAATGTACTAAATATATTGAGTGGGCTAATGGAATATAATCACAGTTTTTGTTATCAAGTCATATCAGTTGTTTGTTGTGCATTTGTATTTATACTGAATGTCTTCAGGTTATTGTTTTTCATATCAAATATAGAAACCATATAGTTAGGCTAATTTTTACCACGGTAGTGAGGAACCTGTGGTTATCATGATCTACAAATGTATGAATAAGGCTGTTATAATTTTCATAGATGCTCATAGAAACAGGTAGCCTACTTTGTTAATGGAAATAAATGTACATCTGCATCCCAACTCAAGCTCCTGCTATTCTCAACTCAAGCTACTGTCAAATGTGCATTTCTAAAACTTGTAATATTATGAGTATAACGTGCATATGGTGGGGGGTGATATTAGTGAAGAGGATCGTGCAGAACCTGTGTAAGAACGATTCTTAATGGTATGTTTTTTTGTTTGTTGTTGTCTCATACTTTTAGATACGCTGTTATTTGTAAATACTATTGCTTCTGTTAGCTTTTAAAATGGTTTTATCCTGATTAAAGCTTTAATACAGTTCGGCAACTGCACATACGTCCATATATAACGCTTCTCATAGTAATGAGATAAGTGTAATAAGTGTATAAATGGAACAGTTCATTGTTGGAGCTGAGCTGATGATCTGAGAGAGAGAGAGAGAGAGATGCAGAGCATGTGCAGAACTGATGTTTATTTATATATGAATAGGTTTTTACGTGCACCACTAGTTTTCTTCCTCTTCTCTAAAGCAGCGCAGCATGGCCTCGCCCACTTTAGTGCATGTTCCCAGGGGTGGGGAAGTAACTCGTTGTAGTCCCTACGAGCCGTTTTTGTAGGCATTAAACTGCCAGAATTTTAAAAGACGATATCTCTGTTTGCATTGAACTTTCAGCGCCGCAACTTTGCAGATATTGTTTATGCTCAAACAGCAACATTACACACCAACTAATGTTAAAAAAGTTAAATCACAATCAACCACCCCTTTAAATCATTTTCATATGTTTCACGTTATATTGTTGGCTCAGAAAATATGTAAATGCACATGCCCAGGAGCCGCAGCTGTATACCTTCTAGCCTTATCCCCAAATCAGACAGGAGAGTAGATTAACTTCGGTGGACTCTGGCCCCGTTTACACTAGTTCGTTTTCATTTTAAAACAGCGTTTTAGAATGAAAACGATCCTCGTCTACACTAGCGTTTCCACTGCGTATCAGAAACGATCTCCGTCTACACTACACAACCGAAAATGCATGTCACATGACCATTCATGCAGGTACAACCATAGATATGTATAGGTAGATCCGAGACCCTATTATTTAGATGGTGGACGTGTCTACGTACTTGGAGTGGTCGAATGGGGTATCTACCTAATCTATGGGTACAACAATGAGCATGATGTTATTGTTTACACCAGCGGTGCTTAATTCCAGTACTTGCGTACCCCCGCTCTGCATATTTTGCATGTCTCTCTTTAACACACCTGATTCAGATCATCAGCTCGATAGAAGTGAGCTCCGTGCATGAACTGTTTTCCGATTGGTCCCTACACCAGTGTCCATTGCTCCCTACTCCCTGAGCACGGGAAATCCACTTCGGAACATTCATTCACGGGTTTGCGCTGCGCAACAGCCTGCAGAGTCTTCACACACAGACGAAACTTACTAGAGAAGCGTGAAGTGTGACGTAATATACCTCTGTAAATAAATACAATTTAAATTCACGTCTCGCACACTTCAATGCACTTTGAATGGAACATATACGTTCGCTTCGAACTGGAATCATGGCGGAATATCCTGTGATATCCACTTCGCAGGGCACTTACAGTCGAATAGAACAAACGTCTGAAGCGATAAGAGAAACATACAAAATGTGCAGAGCGGGGGGTACGCAAGGACTAGAATTGAGAACCGCTGGTTTACATGATCGTCAAGGATACGCAGAGCGAATGTGGGCAGCCACGCCATCGTTTTCAAAAGTCTCCATTTTGCTCCGTTTACACTGAAATGCAACCCTGGAGTTTTCAAACTAAAACGGGGTCTGAAGCATTTTCAAAAGTCTCCGTTTTCAAGTGTCGAAAATGCCGGAGTAGTGTAAACGATAGGCGTAACCGTAGCAAAAGTTATGCATTTTAAAACGAAAACGCACTAGTTTAAATGTGGCCTTAAACTTGAAAAATAGTGTGTTCCACGTTTGAAATAAAATACTTTCTGATGTTTGTTCATGTTCATATCCTGCTTTACGTAAATATGAAAAGACGATCGGTTCATGTGTTTGAACTGAGATAATACAGTGATCTGTCACGAGTCACACATTAAAGAGCCACAAAACGGTATTTATTGTTTGAATTTCTTTGAAAATGACTAAATTTGAAAGCTGAGAGTCCTGAGACCTTGTTTCATTCCAGAAGTAACCTGCTCTGTCTTGTCTGTCGGCATGTTGTCAGATTCCTTTTTGCTCTGCAATGTAGCCTATTTTTCACTGCGTGAATACATAATGTTTTGTGTGAGAGCGGAATTGTTTGTCGGGGATGGCAACAGAAGGAGGACGGGTCTTTGCGAACGGTCAGTTGACCGTATGCACAGAGTGCTATTTACTGTAGAACTTCCGGATAAAGATAAACCAGCTTGTAATCTTCTGGTGACGCTCATTTTATATGTGCTATATAGAGACTCTCACAGAAACCTCTCCTTCCTCATTCTTATCAGAAACTGAGAAACAAAATAATTGCAACAATGTAAATAATGATAGCGGAATTAACATACAGTTTCATGTTATTAAAGAACATATAATTTTATATGCCGAGTCTGGTAATCCCAGGAAAGTATCCAGACAATGCTGAGACATAAACACTATCGTGACTGTTTAGGCAGTTAGGCTAATCTCTTAAACAACATCGTAATGGTATTCTCATAATCAGTATTTTACCTTCATAGCCATTAACACATTTTTAAAATCTTATAAAATTTTAAGCTGTGCAGTAAAATTCACTCTATTAAAGGTTCACTTTTCATTCATGAAGACGACATGAAGAAATGTGCCAAAAACATGTCTCTTGGCGAAAAATAAAGACTTTTTAAGATGAAAATGAAATTACCGTTATAACCAGGAGATGGCAGCAGAGGATCAATTATTTTTGATTTATTATAAAATAAATATTTTAACAAATGTAATACTTTATCGCACTGAAGTGTAAAGTAGAGCAAGAGTAGGAAGTCACAGTCACTTGTCATTTAAAAAATAAATAAGGCCATACAACAGATAATGCTGAATTATTTAAATACCTATAGTTAAATACAAATTAAATAAGTTGGTAAAACAATTAAATAATGCATTTAATATTTTGACGTTTAGATTTAATTTAATAACTACATTGTTTTTTTTATCCAGCACAGACTTTGTTAATTTAGTCTGGATCATTTGTCTGAATTTAGTCTGATCCATTCATCTGAATCAGCTCTATTTTGACATGAGCTCATCAGATGATTCATTCCGTTGCAACTGTCAATCATAGCAATGACTCGTGGCATGATTTAACGGATTCACTCACGTAAATTTTACACTTGCTGAAACGCAAGATGACATTAACTTTCTGCTTGAGCAGATGAAAATTGTAACTTTATGAGAGTATGACAACAAGAAAATGAACGTTTTGTCTTCATTGGGATTGGGGTTGAATGCTTAGGGACATTTTGCTCTGTTTTGTTTGGGTTTAGGAAATAGAATAAAATAAAATACCTGGAATCAGTGTTACAAGTACCCCAGGCACATAATTTTTCCATTTTTGAAGCATAAACCCCATAAAATCGATGTGAGCTTCAGATCTTCTAATGTTTCTCTATGGTGCTGAAACCTTAAGATGTCTGAGTTCCGCTCCCCGTGCAACTGATACTCGACTGCCATTGGCTAGTCTGCGTTTGAGGGGAGGGGCTTACCGATAGGTCAATTCTATCTTCTACTGATTTGCATTGATTCACAAATTTCAAAAATTGATTTTCTAAAGTTTTAAATTTCTTTAACTTTGCGGTAGTTCTTAAAGTTATTGACACGCTACAGTGATTAAGAAACATGCCAGGTGAAACACCATTTCTGTGTGCTGAGTGGAAGGCAGGTAACTGTGTCCAGAGACTATGAATTTGCTGTGAGGTGGAAAGTAGTTATGTATGTGTGAACATTTACAAGCGCTCGTCCTGCTCCTGTTGTGCTCCAGTGCTCTCTTCTGCCTTTAGATTTATGATCCCACAGCTCCCCTCAGTCTTGATCCGAGCCTAAGCCAGAAGCATGCACATAACACCTGCCACTTCTCATAACCTTTACTGCTCACACTTAAACTGGCACCTTTTCATTCCCTCAGCCCCTTCACAACCTGCCATCCATCTCAGACACACCCTTACAATACAGTTATGGCCCAGGCTTATCTGTAAGTCACCACCGTATCTCCTCAGAGACCCTCTAAACAGCACCCAACCCGTCCCCCATATGTGGATATTTCTGGTATTTGTGCTGTAATCATTTAATATATTATATTAACCATGATTGACTTTGCAATTCAAGAAGTTCTGTTCAATTTTCCAGAAATCTATGTTCTTCAATAAAAAATTGGAGAAAATAAAAATAAATATCAGAGAATATTATTTAGGTAGATTATTGAAATATATTAATAACTTATTCATTTGTATACTTCGTTGTCCTGCGGCTCCCTTGGAAATTTGCTTAGGCCCCATAGTTAGTCCTGGCCCATTGGTTGAGAACCACTGCTTTAAACGGTGCTCCTACCCTGGTATTGTCTATTAATATTGTAACAACTGCAAACATTGTGTTGAATGTCTACTGAATAAGGCTAAAATGATTAGTTGACATTGACAATGTCGACAATTAAAAAAAAAAAAAAGTTGATAAATATTTTTGTTGTTGAATAGCTGTTAGATCTCATATGACCCAATGTAAAGGCCTGCAATAATGCGGTTTGACCACTGTGACGCTGTAGCACAAAACTGTAATTCAGGCCACCCAGCTGCAATCCAACTGAAGACATGCTTCCAAAAACTTTCATCCACAAAATCAGAGCCATGTGATTCAAACAAAATGGAGAAATATGCAGGGAAAAAAAAACATAAAACAATAAAAAATAGACCATTGCCACCCCTTATTACTGTGTTAAGGTTCTTAAAATATAATAATTTCAGAATAGTTCAGGTTGTAAAATGTCATGTGATGCATTTCCCCATTTGTAAATAATTATTAATTAATGATAGTGGTAAAATATATATTCTTAAATTATATTAAGGTGCAGTAAAGGCACAATGGTATAAAAGTTTTTCAAAACCATATGAAATACAAAGAGTGCATTTCTAAACATCGGCACTCATTCTGAAATGTTTTTAAATATTTTAATTTTTTTATACTGTGGACGCTCTTAGGTATTTTTACCCCTGTAATTTATCATATAACAATTTGGTAAGGATACTTTGTGAGGAAAACATTTAGAGTTTAGTTCATCTGTGGTGGATTCCATTGCCACCTTGTGTTGTGTAGTAGTCATTGCAATTGCACATGCTGTTTCTAGTGGTGATGTATCAATATAAATACATTTGCTATGTGTTCATGCATTAAAGCATTGGTCTCAATTCTCAAACTCAACTCCTGGAAGGCCACAGCTCTGCACAGTTTAGCTCCAACCCTAATAAAACACACCTGATCCAGCTAGTCAAGCTCTTCAGGATTACTAGAAACTTCCAAGCAGGTGTGATTTGGAGATGGTTGGAGCTAAACTTTGCAGAGCTGTGGCCATCTAGGAATTGAGTTTGAGACCACTGCCTTAAAGGGGTAGTTATTCCCCAAAAATGAAAATTGTCATTTAGTTATCCACAAGTTGTTCCAAACTTGTATGAATTTCTTACTTTTGCTGAACATAATATAAGATATTTTAAGAGATATATTTTGAAGAAAGTGGGGAACCAGATTTATTTTATTTATTTTGTTTGTTTGTTTGTGAACTGTTCCAAACTGTTCTTAATGGTTTTCATGGAGGTGGGAGTGATATTGGCATTTCATAAATGAATGTAAAGTATACTTTTGTCTTCTGTCTTTGATCATATATGGTCTGTGTTTCATCAACTTAAGCATCCTTATCATTCCACTCTCTGTTTTGGTGACTCTCAGGCTTTGTCTCAAAACCTAGTGAGCTTGCCTAGTCTAGGGACTGCATTTTTGGGTATCATAGGCCTTCAAACATGCATATGATGCCCCAAATTTTGTCAAGGTGAACATTTCACTAGCTCTGATCCTTACTTCCCATTTGTTCTATTGTCTGTCTCTCTTTATCTTCTTCTCGTGATGATGTAATTGTTGCCACTTTCAAGTCAAGCTTGTATTGTAATACAGTGAGTTCATGCCCCTCTGTAGGTTGAGTCGCTGGAATGCATCTTCGATGGGCCATCCACTGTAGTGAACGAGGAGAGTCCTCCGCCTCCTACTACTCCTCTCTCCAACCCGTACCCTCAAAGTCCTGTGACCGTCCAGGTAACAGTCTCTCGTCTGACTTGGCAAGCATCTTTATGTGCTTCTGATGTAGTACCTGCAGCTTGCCAATTCTGTGTTTGTCATATGGCTGTCAGTCATGTGCGGTCTGGTGTCGGTCATCTCCATGTGATCAGCATGACTGGTCGATGCAGCTTTTCATCGTTTCATGATGATTTCAATACATTTGATCAGACAGGCTTAATGCTGTCACTAGAGGGTACAGTACAGCTCTTGCATTGTACCTCTCATTGTCCTTCCTATTTGTATTTATGCAATATTTCATTTTGATAGGTGCATGAGCCTGCTAGAATCTACACACATGGGTTCTAGTTAAATGATAGACTTGTGTTTTTAAATGCAACAGTTGTTTGGCTTCATATGCTGCAACGATAGCTTTGCTGTTGCATTTGTTATCTGTTGGTGCATGCCGCCATGCGTGGAAGCACCTTTGCTTCCATAGCGCATGGCCAATGTTTTTTCGAGCTTCAGGATCTTGTGCTGAAGATTTCGATTAAAGCGTGATTACTGCATGAAATGGTCATTATATAAGATGAATAGCAAATTCCTCGTTGACTCCTTTTCTGAATGACTTTTCTGGTCTTGGGATTTATTAGGTGGATGTGCTTATTCAGGCCTTAAAACAGTTTGCATTTTGTTTGCCACACGCATCTAAGAATGAGGCGCTGTTGGTATGGGTTTGAGGTGAGGCTGTGTCCTTCAGTCACTTTTCTCATACAAATCATGAGCCTTGAGCTGCCTCCCATTTCCCGTCAGTGACGTCAGTCCTGATATATCTCCCCATGTGGCAAAGTTGAATGGCTTGATCGCACATTCAAGGAAGCATCAGGAAACCACGACGAATGCAAAGAGGTCAAGGTGCTAGAGCGCCGTCCCCTACAACCCAGGAATTTCCACAGGCACAGGGAAGGATGTTACCCTGCCTCATCTCCAAGACAACGTGAGGAAAACATCGTCTTCTCTTTTATCACAATGTAGCAAATGGACACTGCAGCCGTTTGTCAGAGAGGCACAGCATTGGAGTAACGTCTGCATCGCAAGCCTCTGGACTAATTTCTTTCAGGCAATCAGAGAGGAGCGCAGTCAGTGCTAGCCAAGTCAAGCACCCAGTCTCACTCTCTCAGCTTCCTGCTGACTCATTTTGAGCTGGAAGACACGAACGCAGGCACCTGCAGCCGTCTGCACTGAGCTCGCATCCCACCACTGCACAGCCGCGATCGCATCAGCGTGCCAGGAACTGCATCAGCCACAGCAGTGAGAGAGAGAGAGAAGGTGAAACGAGTAGCGTTACAAGGGGCTGCACAGATTGTGAAGCGCTTTATTTCTGCTGCAGTTTGTGTACGTCAGGCAGCCTGTTTTTTTTCCTCTTGCCCTGCGTTCTGTTCTTTGTAGCTACCTGCACCGTATGTTTTTGTAGCTGGCACGCACTATGTGCAGAAACTGGCTTTGAGATGCCTGCGTAAGAAGAGGTGGAGGGGGGCAGGTCAGAGTCGGGAAACGAGTTCTATTTCACCGAAGCGTGAACCCCACACACGCACACTCCAGCCTCAGCCCACAATGCTCAACTCGGTGTGGTATGCTAAAAAGATGGGTCGCCGGATCATGGGTACCCTAAGGAGAACCAAGAGGCGACGTCTGCACTTGTTGGTAGGTCTGGAACTCCGCAACAAGAAAATGCTGCGTGTCAATCACTGCAGTGAATACAGAACTTGCTCTCTGTAAAGCAAATGATGAATGCTTAAACTTAGTTTTCGATGTTGACGTAAGTTGCTTGATTTGCTTTGTATAAAACAATTTATTGTGCATCATTTAAGTAAAATGTCCTTCCACTCAAAAGACTGAATGGACTATATAATCACGCCTAAGGTTGAGAAGCTAGGTGCATTAACAAAACAGAGGTGCGTCATTTTTTTTGTTCGTACGTCATGGAGTCTGAAAGGCACTGATTGACAGACCGTCTCACAAGGCCAGAGTCAAGTCATTTGTTTTGTTGCGTGAAATATGAGCATTGTTCTGCATTACATTGTGGCAGTCACCTGCGTGAGTGTGTGATGTCTGGCACGTCATTGTGTTTCAATGAGAAAATGTGAAAGCACATATCTCTTCCCTCTGCTGCCTGGCAACCTGCGTGCCTCTGTCATGCAGCAGTGCTTGCAGTGTCTTTCACACACGCGCACACACACACATGCGCTGCACAAAATGTGTACGTTCCAGACATGAATGGCAGCGATGCTTTGCCACTGATCCGATCATGGTTGTTGAACACATTGGAATGCTTAAGCTCATTTAACTGGTCAGATTTACCGTTATGGTCCCTAGTCGCCAAATGAAGCATGTAATTTGTCATCAAAGGCATGTTACATGTTTAAATACCCACATGATAGCTTGGGCCGTACCTATTGCTGGGTTCTTAGAAGGTACTGTTTGCTTTTTTTGGTGCATATATTCCAGTCCTATATCAAGACACAGATACTTTGCAATTGGCCTCTTTACATTTTAGTCATTTAAATAATGTAACTGCTACATTATCTGGATAATAAACCCTGTAGATAACAAGTCATTGTTCAGGTTGAAGACGTGAGTAAATGTAACCTTAATGGGATTTCAAAGAGGATAGATTAAACATGTTTCATTTAGAAAAAGGGCAATAAACAATCCCAGTGTTCGGCTGTCCACAGATGCTCTGTTAGCATTAGGCCTCTGTGGAATCTGCACACACAATTCCTTACAAAACTCAACAGATATCCACATAATTGGGATGTGTGTCATTAAGGGATGGTTATCGATACAGATTTCCCTGTTTGATTCTGATTTATAAGCTCTCTGTTTGATGTGATTTTTATTTTTTCAGATTCATTAGGAATATTGCAGTTTTCTTTATGTAAACTATTCAGGGAAATATAATATAGGTGTAGCATTTCAATAACCAACTTTATTTTTATTTTTGGAGCCATTGCCTTGTTTACAAGTGCAACAGCGCTTCAAGTGACACTAGTCAGGGTCCCAACTTGTGGTCCTTTCTTGATTGTTCTCCCCTCTCTTCTCCTCCATCTCTTCTGTTTCTTTTTGATGTTTTTCTCAAATAAAGACGAAAAGAGCCAAAAATGTCATTTTAAAAAGATGTTATTAGTATAGAAATCAATAATTCATTCTGTGACTCAAACTACACTGGTCACACGCAAACTACATGTTTTGATCCACTAAAAAAGAAACTGCTCATAAGTTATTTATTCATAAATCAGAAAACAATGATCATGTTCCATGTTTTTTCATGAAATGCACAAGGAAAACATGTAGAAAGATCTAGAACAGGGCTAGTCAACTAGCTTCATTTGAGGGGGTGGGGGCCGTCCCAATCTCTTTCTGGGGGGGCCTGTAAAATTAGAAATTAAATTGAAATGCATATTCAGCAGTAAAATGAGCTAATATTACCAACACCAAGATCTATAAAAGATTAACAGAGTGCTGTCTGTCAATCAATTAAAAAATAATCACATTTTTCTGTAATTAATCATAATTAATCACATATTTATATATTTATATTGTCATAATTTCACATTGAAACTACAAATTAATGTAGAAACAACATAAAGATAGTATATTTTAAATACGTGTTTAATGGCATCTTTTTACAGAGTAGCCTATTATTAATGAAGAGTTGATACCAATGCTGCCACTGGTGTCTCTATTAAATGCATTTTCCCTCAATTTTACCTATTAATTATATATATAATAACTTTTAATTTGTGATTTTAAAACAATCTTCACACAAACTATAAATTGTATATGCATAAACTATATTGGTTAAATTTTATTCAAGCTACAAAAGTTAATCAGCAACTAGAGCAGTCGAGTGATTTCTCTTTTTCTTTTGTTCTTTGATTTAACGTTACATCAATGACGGACTTCAGCAAGTTTCACTTTAAAAGCAGCGCTGTTTCTTTAAAACCTGATGCACATGACACGGATCTGACACGTTTTCCGATTTTTCTCCAAACGCTTTACGGTCATTTAAGGCTTTGTAACTCAGTTAAGACTACGTTTACATTTTTACGTTTAAATTTTGACACAATTGTTTGTTTTTGTCAGTTGAAGCGCTACTGGTGCACTGCGTCTCAGCCGAACGCGGAGCCTTTCAAACTATACTTCATTTGATGATAATTTTCGTCCAGTGTTTGCTCTATTTCTCGCCAGAAGTTATGACCGATAACACTGAGCGATAACACCGATAACGTACATGGTTAAACTAGAGTTGTGGATATCTCATATCTCCCTCATATATCTCCGTAAATTGTTGTTGTTGCGTCTCTTTCTTTTCATTTGGCCCAGGCCAGTGTTGCCACCTTTGTGGACAACAATTCATGGCATATGTGCGACCTGTGCGTACTTCTCCCTCGGGCCGGATGAAGATGATTGGCGGGCCGCCAGTTGACTAGCCCTGATCTAGAAGTATCTTACTATAGTTAAAAGATCTGTGAATGCCAATTTTTAAAATGCAAGAAAAGACTGCAGATTCTGACTGGTGGAATCTGCCTCCAGTTACTACCTGAAAAATGTTGTCTTCAAAATGCTATCCTTAAATAAGGAGCTTTGATGGAGAAGCTACAGATAGGCTGCTAAAGTTCTGAATATATATCTATAAGGGATTATGTACACTCAGGTGATCTCCAGATGATCTCAGGTGATCTCAAATTAAAAAAAGACATTACAATTGAATTAACTTTTATAAGCAGATAAAATGACATTGTCACATTGCTCTTCAATATATTTCAGCTCTTCAAGGAACTACATTAGACAGTGCGTTTATTTGAGTTGGGAACCTGTTAAATATGGATTGAGTTTATGGATTGAGTTTCTCTTTTGATAAAAGAAATTTCATGAGTCAAGGTTGTCATTAGCAGCAGTTCTTTCATGTTTCCCGAACAGAAGCGTTTATCAGACACCAAATCAAGAGAAAAGGTGGTGACAGGACTAGCCAAGACAACATCTATGGATCCTGACCCTGCTTTCAACATCTATTGAGAAGCTGACCAGCAGTCTGACCCTGTCAATAGCCAGCCTAATTTGTGTTCCATTGTGTGGCCTATGGAAGATTTGAAAACTGATATCCAATGTTAGTTGCCCATTGTAGCTGTAGAAAGAGCCGGTACCTTCGTGCAGTAGCTGTTACAGTTGCACCAACACATTTTTTGTGTTCATCTCATTCTTTTACTCTTAATGTGTTAACCTGGTCAGATCCATCCGTTATTACTACTGATGTGGATTTTCTGTGTTGCTCAGTGCTGCATCGTGCTGGTCTAAATGCCAATTAGCAAGGTGACAGGCTTGGTTCTGAGAGGCAGCTCTAAATGGGTTTTGCTGGCATCTCATTAAACATGCACACAGTGTTTTCAGAGGTAATTTGGAATGTATTATTGATGTCCTGCCATATCTATTGGCAATCTTTTCAGAGGGAGGAGCTTTAGCGTTGTTGTTTGGGATGTCATCTTATACCCTCTAGATCAATAGTTAAAGCTAAATCCTGACAAGCCAATTCTTCAGTTTAATTCACTGGTGTATGTGCAAACGGCTTTATCTGATTACATGGAGGCATGCACGACTATCACAGTGCTCAAGCCAGCATGGTGTTGACATGCGAATGATAATGTTTTCGTACCATCCAGTCCCTGCTGTAGGCTCTAGTGCACTAATGAATATGTCAACAGATGAAGCCGAAGAGCATGTTTACTGTGGCTTCTGGTGCAAGACAGGGGACCGGAGCCTGCACGGGAAATCCTGCTGGCTCTCTTAGATGTGCGAGCAGTTGCCATGGCTTTAAGCTCCCATGGGAGTGGAGGCAGAGCCTGGTGAAAAAATCAGCCAACTCATCCGGCACCTGTGGCACATCTACGAAACTGCTGTATGGAAGAGGTATCTTCTGAGTGCCACTGTTAAAGGTCGGGCACTGCATCCACATCAAATGGTATTCCGGACCTGGAGAATACTACATACCTTTCTGTGTTTTTGTGTAAGACACTTTTGATAATATGGGAAAGCCTTTTTGGAAGACTGGAGATTGAATGTCATTGCAGAATGAAGCATGTTTGGGTCCAGTTTTCACTTGGCCTCATTTTTTGACACTCTGAAGCATTGTTGGTTGGGCAGAGTGACATTCCCAACTGGATTTGGACAGGCAGCTGTTAATCATCTGATGGCCTTTAAATTTACTATCTTGGAAGCTCTTTGAATTGCACAGATGGTTTCAGTGGAACAAAGTAGTGCCAACTCGTAATTTGTCCAGCGACTGATCGGCATCTTTGAGTTTGTATCCCCAGCATCTTGAGGCTGAAAAACAGCAGCTAGCTTTGTGTAGAATATTTTTCTTTCTTCTCTTTTCTTCATTCTCTCTGGTGCGTCTGAATCGAAGCCGTGTTGGAAGGTTGTTGCTGTTTCATGGAGTAAGTCTTGGGCGGAATGGAGTATCTAGGGTCATGACTACACAGCACACTTGAGGCCTGTCCTGATGAAATCCCCCGATATGTCTGGCACAGGAAGCCACACTCATAATTAAGGAAGTTGTTTGGAAAAGCTCTTAGACTTTGGCTAGATTTGTTTTCCTGTCTTTGTCATCAACACACTCCTGAGAAGTGACTGGCGTGCATCCATAGTGCATTTGCTGTGATGAACTACATCTTCGGTGGAAACACCCTGTACTCCAGGGGAAGTCGAGGCAGCAGCACCAGTTCGGCCCATGGTGGCTCATCTGGACCCAAGCTCAGACATTGGTCCATTCGTAGTTCCTCTGAGGAGACTGCAAAACAGACGCCGTCCCGTTGGCGCCGTGTTCTCGCTACCCTCACCCGGCTCAATACCTTCACTGATTGCATCGTATCAAGGACAAGTCAGGTAAGTTCTGCAGGCTCATGCAGAGGTGCCATGGGACACAGACTTCAAGTGATAATGTTAGCTTTCAACTCATATGTGGCAATGACAAGTTCTCTCTATCAAATTAACTTGCTTGCTACGCATGTGCATTGCAGGGTTTACTGCCAGTCTACGGTTTTCAGTCATGATTGTTACAGTTGAGCTAGCAGTTTTTGTTTTGCATATTTTTTTTTTAAATTCTAAAAATTCTTAAAAATACTTGAATATCAAACTTCTTAGTTTCATTGCGTGGATTCAAGTCCGAGCTCTGTGGTATAACAGTGACTTTGAAACAAATGAGGCTGAAAGCGGAGAAAGTTAGTTGTCAGATGACAAGCTACATGATTAGCTATCCTAATAATTGTTTTTAATCAGTGAGCTTTACCTTATATTGTGTGATCAGCGCATATGCTAATATGCATAGATATGCCCAAACTCTTGTTCCTTTGTAATTGTAGTCCGCTGAATTAGGATTGTGCTGATAGACGATTGTATCGTGTTTCGATGATAGTCAGAGATATCGCCTGTGCATGATGCCTTTGACCACTATAAGACGATTATTATTATTATTATTATCAGGCTAGTAATGCTATCTAATTAATATTAGGGCTTATTTGTTGCATTATATTTCTTTTTCCACGTTTTTACAGTGTTGTGCATTATTATAACCAATCACACGATTATGCTGAGTTTATGAATGCAATGGCCAATCAGAGGCGTTCAGATGAGCCATCGCTGGAACAGCGGAGTTCCGTTGTTTAGCGCGCGCTGACTGAATTCTGACTGGCGAGTTCTCTCATAAACAACAAATTGCAGATGTATGTGCGATGTAAGTATAAGAGATTTATTCATCATACAGTGTAGATTCACTGATTATAACGGGAGTGTTTTTAAAGTGCATAAACTCGTGCTAGGCCGAGCTTGTGATGATATTCTTTGGTAATGTAATGTTCTTTGCTTGTTTTCTGTAGCTGCTTTTTGAATAACTGAGGAAATGTAAGCATTATAATTAGTAACTTACGATGTTTCTATTCATTTGTTATCATGTTAAATACAAAAACATTAGGCTGCTTTTAATCTTACGCTGGAGTTGGTTCACTTTCCGGCAATGAAACCAAGTAAATAAATAATTAAATAAATTTGCGCAATAATATTGTGTATCGGCGATCTCACAGGCTGACGATATGAAAATTGAGTATATCGCCCAACACTAAGCAGAATATGACTTTATATAATAGCAGCAGTTCAGCTGAAGGTCAGAGAGAGAAATGAACAGTCGAATCCCCTTTATACAGTCTAAAAGGATCAGATAAGTCTCTAAAACGTGTAAATATTATGACATGACCTTCAAGTAAGTAATTAATCAATTTCAAATAACTTTTCAGTTGAACTTCTTAGGAGTGGACAATATGACCAGAATCTTAAATATTGTAATTTATATGTATTTTATTACCTGTGACAGTGATGCACATCATCAACAAATAATTATTAGGATTGTCACTACAACAAATTGTTATAAATGGAACAAAACGTTTCGTAATCCCTCATATGGT
This sequence comes from Onychostoma macrolepis, assembly GCF_012432095.1. Taxonomy (NCBI): domain Eukaryota; kingdom Metazoa; phylum Chordata; class Actinopteri; order Cypriniformes; family Cyprinidae; genus Onychostoma; species Onychostoma macrolepis. The sequence continues at coordinate 1,862,721 of NC_081156.1, forward strand.
GATATGCACACAAACAAATATCTTACCAACATACAACTACAAGTATGTCCAATTTATCTGCATGCATACAGCACACTCACATAAAATAATAAATACTAAACATAACATTGTTTATCTTTGCCAAACTATAGCCCAGTTCTATTTTTTATTTTTAAATATAGACAACTATTGTGAACATAAATTATTTTTCAATAAAGTACTTTGAAACTAAGAGTGAAAAACATTTTACAAATAAAATTGACTTGTGAATCTCACTATGGTAGTAGTAGTAGTAGTAGTAAGTTATGAGTAAAAAAAAAAGAAGTTTATTACTGTAATTCAAAAATGTGTAATTCTTCATAAATAAATCAAGTGATAACAGTATGATGTTTAAAGTATTTATATAAAAGTAAAAATCATTGTTCAGACACGAGTTTCATAACTGTATAAAGTCACAGTATAAAAAAAAAAAATAATGTTTCTAAAATAGGTTTGATCTTTAAGCTAAATTGATTGCTTAATGTTCACCCTAGTATGTCATCTGAAGTGATTCCTAACAAAATCATGATCCTAGCATATGGGAAACTGTATACTTTCTGTACTTTGTATGTTCTGTGTAAAATGAACAGGTGTTGGTGTTATCTGTAGATAGTTGTGATCATCAAAGCAAATTTGTCCAAGAACTTTTTGTTGGTTGTGTGGCCAGTAGATGGCACTAGAACTGTGTTGTACAGTTGATCCAAATCCTAACTACATTTTTGCAGTTTTGGATTAAAACCTGCACCTATAACTAGAAGTTGGTTAAAACATGGTCTACAGAGAGCCACAGAATTATTATTAATATTACCATCTTAATATTATTATAATATTTTATGAAGCATTCAAAGGGTTAAAAGCAGCGCTTTTCAAATTATGAATGAATAGACTGATTCTCTCTTCTTCGTTCTGAAATCTAATGCTTTGTGCTTGGCACTGTAATATTACATTATTAAAATGCACTGCTCATTGTATTCAAGTTCATCCCAGCTGACATGCGTATTACTCTAAATGCTGAAGCAGTGGTTGTTAACAGCTTGGTTCACTCACACTCATCAATTCAAATCCACTTATAAAATCAGCCTCCAATCCAATCACCATGAGTTGTCATGTCAACGCATCTATTCTAGGCCATTTATCTATTCATAATATTCCCAAAGGAAAGATCCTTTGCATCTATACACTATGGCAAAGCCATCTGTCACAAAAGTGGTCATATGCAATATGCATTAGTTTGTGTGGTGTTTTATATGATATCTTTTCTTAAGTGACCCTGATTGAACAAAAATAAATTTCAAACATCAAAATCTATTCAGATTAATTCAATTATATAGAATATCTAATTCAACCTGACTATGGTCTCACACAACAACACAGAAAAGCTTCCCCTTAAACGTCATGCTGACTCGAGGAACGCGGGGAGGTCAGATATTATTAATTATGTAGGTGAGGAGCTGTTTACTATATGGATCCCCCTCACACTAGGTTACAGTTGCTCTGTGTGTTGGCGCTGTTTCAGCAGGCTGGCTTTGTATGTGAATCGGAGCTCAGCATTGATTATTCATGCCAGGAAAAAGCCACTCCACGCCTGATGCCTTTGCCCATTGGTGCTCTCTAATTGGCATGAGAATGCAAAGAGATGAAAGGATGGGTGAATGAGAGAGATACAGAGAGCGCAAGAGGATCATCGTGCACACAAACGTGTGAGAGCCTGGGCTGAATTTCTCTCCGTTTGTTTGTTGCCAAGGCACTGCACCAAAATACAGCAGCCTTCTCACCATCGACCTGGTTGTCCTAGAATTCAACGCAGTCTCCTCACATTTAGCTCACGTGCTGACCATGACGACCTTCTACTCCAGCCATGAGTACGGATGCCAGAGAGCGGACAGCTGTGAGAGGAGGAACGCCTCTCATGTGCGGGTCAACCTCAGTCAGAACCCGCCGTCCACCTCCATCCTCAAGCAAACGCATCTCCAGCAGATGGTGACCCAGGAGGGCTCCATCCACCCTGTCTGCTACAACTCTTGCACCCTGCCATTAAACATAGGAAAGACCAGGACTAAGTTTCTCAATCTGCGTGACAGTGTGAAGAAGAGCCCCACTAAGAGCACGGCCAAAGTGAGCGGACCGGGGGAGAGGTTTTCTCTTTGGCCCTCTGTGTCATTTGATAAGGTAAGATAGAGCAGAGAAAGGAGCAGCTTCGCGTTTAGACATTCTTTGATCATTGGCTCAGGATGCTTTTCTGCATCTTGATGTTATTAAATTGGGTTCCTCCTTTAGACTCATGACTGGTGTGCTCTGTCACATTTTTGTTGATCTTGATGACTCAGACATCTCTCTTTCACTGGTTGTGTGGAAATTGTGGTCTTCCAATGGTTACTTTCGCTCTTTAGTGTCTGTCTTTCATCGACAATACTGGACGTGGTGTTTGTCATCAGACTCATCGCATTTGTGTTTTGTTTCGTTACTGCATTTCTTTGTGGTTTTCCAGTCCTGCATTCCTTATATTGTCTTAGCATACAGGATTGTTGTGTATTACATATTCATCTTTTTTCCTTTTCGAATGTCAGTTATTATCAGGTTCGATGCCAAGCTTTTTATCTGCTAATGTGTTGTTTTGTTCCATGTTAAAATCATTTAGAGCAATTAATCCCAGAATTAAAGGTCTATAGAGGAACGTTTAAGTGGGACTCCAGTCAATGCTATTGACAAACTCTAATTTTAGTTTCTGTGCAAACCGTATGTTTGGGGTTTAGGCACCACAGCATCTAAAGTGCCATCAATATTGTCTAAAATCAAGTAAACCCAATGTTTGTGTGTTTTTATACACTACAGATCAAATTTTGGGTCGATAAGATTTTTTTGAAAGAAGTCTCTTATGATATAAGGCTGCAATAAAAACAGTAGTATTGTGTGAAATTACAATTGGAAATAACTTTTCTATTTTAATATTTTTTAAAATGTAATTTATTCTGTGATGGAAATGTTGAATTTTCAGCAGCCATTACAGTTTTTGTCGTATGATCCTTCAGAAGTCATACTAATATGATGATTTAGTGCTGAAGTAACATTTATTATTATTCAAAACAGTTGTGCTGCGTAATATTTTTCAAAATATTGTCCTAATTCTTTGATCAATAGAGTTCTATATATATCAATTTAATGCTTCCTTGCTAAATAAAAAAACTGACAAAACATTTGTACTGTAGTGTGTGTAATAATGTAATTATGTAAATGCATATTGGTTGACTAAGGCCACGTTCACACAGCAGCAGAATACGGTTGTCAGTCCTGTATTTGAGTCCGTAATACCGGTTATGTTCACACGCAGTACGGTTATTTACGGGCATGACAACCGCATTCTGGAACCGAACTCACACCTGTAAATTTTCAGCATTCTCGGAAAACACGTGCTGTGTTGTCTGTCACGTCATACAGTGCGCAAGAGAGCCGCTCTGCTGCACAAATGCACGTCTACTGTGTGTTACGAGTTTTCATGTGTGATTTCAATAACTTACAGTGACGGAGAAATGAGCTGTGTGTTATCTGAAAGTTTTAGATCCCATCAGTTTTGTGTTCTGCGCACGATTCAAATGTTCCACTGTCCACCCAAATGTAAATGCTGCTGTTCGGTTAATAATGATTTTACAGATGAACTTGCGGCTCTATTGGACTCTTGTCGTGTCAAAAAGTGATGACATGCAGTTTTATGGACGTCGCCATCTTTGATTTTACTTTGGTCACTGTCACTATGTTTACTGGTAAGGAATACAGGCTTGACTCTCGTTGCTCGTTCATACAGACAGTATTCTAAACACAACTGCAAGCGGCTGTGTGAACGAGACATTTCGAGACTCACACCTGTAAAGAAAATGCGGTTGTCAGTCCCGAAAACTGACAGTGTGAACGTAGCCTAACTATAATTGTAGCTATAGGCCTACTTTTGTTAATAACTGTATTTGTGACTATGAAACTATTAAAACTTAAGAATGTTTTCAAAATATTATAGATCATTACAATAATCGGAAAACTTAATTATCAATTGTAAAATATTATATATATATATATATATATATAGATATAGATATAGATTGATTGATTGATTGAAAGCTGCATTCAAAATCCACTTGGCTCAAAAATCTGAGGGGGCATGTGTCCCCATAGTTTGAACAGGCATAATTCCTCTGATTAAATATCAACATACCTGTCCAAGCACTAGAGGAGTTACTCCTGAACAATCATATGCTTAGATGTTGTTGTTCTGCGTAAAATGGAATCACTGTTTCAGATCTGTCCAAAGGGATTCATTGAGCCAGTTCAAGCTGTTTTCCGTGGTAAAATGTCAGTGTATTTTACTGAGAATTAAAAAAGACGCATATAAGTCCTGTAAGGCCACACTTCAAAGCTTGGCTGAGTGAAATACTTTCAAGCGTTCTTTCTAGATGGAGAGTTAATTGTGAAATCTCTGCATATTGTACATCATTGGCTGAGTATCGCCTGTGGTGTGCGAGTGTTGTGTCAGAGAAAGCCAAATTCCTCCAAGCCATTCCTCAGGCTGGATGTCAGAGTGTGGCGTGGACTTCTGCCATCATAGTGTTACAATGTGTGTTTTCTCACCCATGAATATGTAGAGAAAGTTCATCCCTCTGCTTGTCATCACACAGCTCAGAAAACAAGTAGCACAAGTCTCAATAACAGTCTCAGTAACACTCCACAAACTTATGCAAATACACAAATGCAGCCGCTTAGCAAGCAAGCGCCCCTTGTAACCTACTTATCATGCGTTCCTCTGGTACTGTGGTGTTAACAAACCTCAATACTCAAGGTGGCATTAGAGTTGACATCAACTGTCCGTGCCAGTATTCTGCTCACTATGAATATGTTGACAGTTTAAACTTTTAACTAAAGGTCATTGCACACTTTTCGCACGTTGAAAAATAAATACGACCTCATGCTGTCAATCACGTTGACACACTGCCTCCAAAACTTTCGTCCATTTATAAAAAATTTGGATCGGGTTTGATTTTCTGCATTTTTCACATCCGTAGCAAGCATTTTGAGAGGGGTTTTGACAATTCAGAGCCACCGTACAAGGGAACGTCAAAATTCAGAATGGCGATTGTCAAGTTCGTCCACTTCGTCTCGCAGCACAAAGCACTGTTAAGATCCTTGCACACTGAGTTCACAGAAATTGGTGGTCTTCTTTTTAATATGTGGCTCTAGTATCACTAGCAAAGCATCAAACTGAGCCACTGACATCCTGAAGTAAACTTTGAATCGCCCGTGACAATCCTGCTGCTCCTTGATAAGGAGAGGGAACTCTTCTTCCTCTCTATATCTCAGGATTGGATGGACCCAATATTTCCTTTCTTTTTCTCTTAAGAAGCGAGAGGACAACAAAATCATCCTCACTGCTTGAAGACTCCATTAAGTACTGTTTTGCGATTGATTTGATTTTTTTTTTTTTTTCCCGCAACGGATTAATACGCATCAGACTCAGTGTGCAAGGTTTCTGTTCGTGACGAATTTTTAGGGTAACACGCATGGAAAAAACACATATGAAAATTTCGGACTCAGTGTGCAAGGACCTTAACTCTTTAAAACTTCTTCTGCCAAGACAATAGTTGACCTAAAAAGGAAATTGATGCTAATTCCTGCTATGGCACCTGTTGTTGTAATTATGAGAATGCAAAGCGTGTTTGCATTGTGTTATGAGTTAGGTTCTGCTTATATTGCTAGAAGTGTTTGCGGTTGCATAGAGTAGGTTCCAGACCTGCAACTTCATCTGCATCTATGTAGGACTAGAAGGTTCCATAGCAAAGTGCCCCGTGGCTCAACATTAAAAGGGATATTTCAGACAAAAATGAAAATTCTTCTGTTATCAATTACTCTGTAATACTTCTGTTTATCTTTGAGAAAACTTCAAAGATTCAACGCACAATCAACTTCAGTCAATCAACGCACATACATAGAAGAACACATCAAAGATGGTCAGTGGCAGCTCAACTACACTTGCATTGCACATGAGAAACCTCATTAGTTCCTGTGTGTCAAGCCAGCTCGTTTCATCATATAAAGTAATTGTGTCTCTTCAGTGGACTTAAACTGGGATAAGGCCCCGTTTACACTAGTGTGTTTTCATTTTAAAACGGCGTTTTAGAATGAAAATGATGCCCGTTTACATTGCCGTTTCCGCTGCGTTTTAGATACGATATATATAGATATATTTACATTACACAACCTAAACCGCATGTTACGTGACCATTCATGCAGGTACTACCATAGATATGTAGATTCCTTATTATTTAGATGGCGGACGAATGGCTTGGAGCGGTCGAATGGGCAATCTACCAACACATATCTATGGGTACAACAATGTGCATGATGTTATTGTTTACATGGTCGTCAAGGATACACAGTGCGAATGTGGGCAGCCACGCTGTCATTTTCAAAAGTCTCCGTTTTGCTCCGTTTACATTAAAACGCAACCCCAGAGTTTTCAAACTAAAACGGGGTTTTCAAAAGTCTCCGTTTTCGACCTCGAAAACGCCGGAGTAGTGTGAACAATAGGCGTAACCGTAGCAAAAGTTATGCATTTTAAAACGAAAACGCACTAGTGTAAATGTCTGCATGATTATTCTTAAGCTTGAACATTTTGGTGGAATGGATGGATAATTGGGTGAACTATCCTTTTTTTTCTTTGCAATTTTTCTTCATAAAAATATTTTTTGTTAAAATATTTTACTTGATACAATCTTTTTCTTTACAAATTTGTAACAAGCTGAAAAATATGAATACAGGTGCTGGTCATATAATTAGAATATCATCAAAAAGTAGATTTATTTCACTAATTCCATTCAAAAAGTGAAACTTGTATATTATATTCATTCATTACACACAGACTGATATATTTCAAATGTTTATTTCTTTTAATTTTGATGATTATAACTGACAACTAAGGAAAATCCCAAATTCAGTATCTCAGAAAATTAGAATATTTACATTTTTTATTTGTATTTTTTACGTCTGAGCGTGGTGACTCTTGATGCAATGACTGCAGCTTCATCCTGCTAACCAGGTCTCGTTGCTTCCGGTTCACGCGTTTTGCAAATGCCCCGTTAAATATGAAGCTGTTTTACTCAAGATGCCTTCAAAGTAGACACTAAAGATAATCATAACTAATGTCCATCACATATTTGGATTGATTATATAAAAGTTTTTTTATTTGTATTTTTTTCAATAACATTTATATATAAAAGTCGAATAAAACATCAGCAATAAAAACAGCTAGCTAATTTAACTGATTACCTAAGTCCATTGATATCGCCATTATTTAATACTGCTTTTAATACGTTCTCTGACAAGCGGAAGCGATGTGACCTGTTTTCCAGGTTTGGTCAGGTGACGTTCGACACATACCCTATAGCAAAGACTTGTGACAGTTTTATTTTTGTTCTGGAGCTGATGATCCTGCGCTCTGCTGCCACACTGGACAGGGGTGGGAATTAGGGTTATAAATTACAACAGATCACCCTCAGTATAATCTGTCAAAGTGACAGACTGCCTTCAGATTTTTTGTTTTTCATTTCTGGTTAACGCGACCTCTGTGTGGAAGTTGCATTGCACAGTCTAGCCACAGATATATGTGGCCAGTTTGTTTTCATAACTGTACCATGTGCAGCTATGTAGATTATGGTCTCATTATCATTCACATGCTCATTTCCATTCTCTCCTTCCATTCTCCAATAATCACAAACGGAGCGTCTTGCAGCTCCCCACTGTGACAACAATCCCCCGGATTTGCTTCAATCTTGGTCACACACTCATACAGACACCCACTTGCACCCATCCCCCATGGTGATTCCAATGCAGTGCTGTGCAATGTTATGTTGTTGTGTATGTATATGTGACCTGATCTCTCCCCTTCGATGCTATTGTTCAGCAGACAGATGCTGTCCCACCCTCCACTCTCATAATCCCTGTGATCCCAATCTCCACTGTCCCTGCGGAGCCCGCTGTCATCTCTTCATCAACGTCACAGGTCTTTTTTTTTTCTTTCTCTATTTTCTCTCTACACCCCCTCCCTCCCTTATTTTTTTGCTCTCTTCCTGTTGGTCATTTTACTTTATCCCTGCCATTCCACTGCTCGTTGATGGGCCTGAAGGATTATCAGCCCCAGAGTCGGGTAAAGTACCACGGCTCCCCTTGACTAATAGCATCTGCGTGTCAACCAGCCGGAGGAAGTGGAAAGCCCCACAGAAATACAGACAGAGAGATTGAGCAAGCAAGCGAGAGAGAGAGAGAGTGGATTTAATTTTAGGCTACTTTTGGCTCGTAATAGCATTCATGCTTCAGTATTGCATGTTCTGCAGTATAAAATGCCATGTACGTACGCATGCTGGCAGCGCTGTGTTAATCTGGTGTGAGTGCCAGTGATGGTATATGTAACGTCATGAGGAGAGTAAGTGAACATACCTTTGCTATATAGAATGATGCTTAACATGGCTTTTTCTAGTTACCTTATCTGCTAAACGCAACGAATGGAAATGGATGGAATGGGAAATGTGCTGAAATCCATGCCTTAACTGGACTGTTTTCTCTTGCAGGCAAATCCTCCCCCTGTGGTGGTAAATACAGAGAGCTTGGATTCAGCTCCATATGTAAGTGTCCTTTTCACTTGTTTACACTTTTTTGAATTTTCACATTTTGGAATTCTGAATTCCCTCAGATCAGCATGCCACATAGTTCTATCGGTTTCATTTTTATAGCTGTTATTGTCACGTTACTTTAGGTGATGCAAACAGAAAAATGTGCAATAGATGAGCAGATTTGCTTTGTGGCAGTTTGAATTCAACATGAAATGGCATTTCCTTTTTACTTATGTAATGTCATGTATTTTCAAGGGAAACTACATATTTAACAAGAAAAACATATATAGGTGGCACTTTTTATATCTTTTGAACTGGATCGAGAAAAGTAGGCATCATATGCCAGAATGGAGGATAGAATGTGATGCCTAAATCCAAGTGTGTACGACTTGAAGCTGCACAGACTGATCGGTGTATGACGTCAAAGTACAGCGAGAGCTAATAACCTTTTTGTAGTGTTATCTTAGTGGTTCCTTATTTTATAGTAATATTGTGAAATATTATTAGAATTTAAAATAACTTTATATTGTTTTATAGCAGTATCCTATTTACGTCCTTAAGAGTACATATTACTACTCAAGGTTACTAATATGCACCTTTTAAGGGTAAATAAGATACAGAGTTGTCCCATTAAGGGCACTACCTGAGTGACAAACTGTTGTACCCCTAAAAGTAAAATTTTTGCACATTTGTTTCTTACAGTGTACCTATTTAGGCATTGGATTCTATTATCCAGTAGCCTATGTGGCGTAGGTGACTTGAGTAGAAAGTCGCTTCAGAGTCCAAGTAAATTATTTCATTTTGTTGAATGACTATGAAGTCAAAAATGGGATAATGTTCACTGGTATCTTAGGTGCTTTAAGCATGGAAATTATTGTAAATGTTCATTAAGGAAGTCAATATTTTAAACACATGTTGGCAAGATTCAGTCATGTTTTTCACTGCACTGCTTGTACCAGGGTACCTCTGGACCTCATGTTAGCGTAGAGTCTGGAATATAATTTGTAAGGCACATTAGTCAAGGGTGGTGTTCATTCAGCACTGAGTGAAATGACATCTCTTGGGTTTGTTTTCCGCTTCATTTCCCTTGAGTCTGCCTGTGGAGTAGCGAGGTCAGTAGTCTTGATTGTGCCACTCAGGAGCACTACATCTGTTTTTCTTATCAAGCACCACACATTCAACCTTCACTTCAGCCTTTGTGCTGTATCAGCAGTGCCGCAGGTTCTGGGTAGCGTACGGGACTCTCATGGGACTCGCCGCCGTTTTGTCATATGTGATTGGGGACTGTAATTGACTCGTGTGGAAATTATGTTGTGAAGGCAAGCGGGGTGAGAATAATGTTTTTAGGTTGGTTTGTTTAGAGGAAACTACATTAAGTATGTGGGCAGTGTTGCTGTGGCTCAGTTAAGATGAGAATTAATTAAGGCTAATGACTCTGTCTCTGAATTTATTGAATTTGTTGTCATAATGTTGAATATTTATTTAGAATATTTATTTAGATTTATTAGTTACCAAAAGGAATCTGCACACCTAGTAATAAAATTAAATGGCAAATTCAAAGTAAAATATTCACTATCGTTTAAAGGTTTGGGGTCATTAAGATTTTTATTTTTTAAGTTTGTGGTCGTTAAGGTTTGTTATTTTTTCAATATTATTTGTTATTTCAATATATTTATAAATATAATTTATTCTTGTGATTTGCAAATCTGAATTCCCAACAGCCATTGCTCTATTTGTCAGTGTTACATGATCCTTCAGAAATCATTTTAATATGCTTATTTCATGCTCTGTATTTACTAGTTATGGTTATGTATAGTTATGTAATATAGTATATACACATGCGAACCCAAAAGGTGTACGTTGTACAAACAGTTAAGTCCTTTATTTTAAGTACTAAATATACTCAAAAATATACCATCTGCAAAACTACCAATTATAAATTAGTAGAAATCACTGAGTGGAGTCCTATGTCCTTGCTCATTAACTCAGTGTTCAGGACTCCGGCAGTGTGGCACTGTCCATGGAGACCAAACCAGACGCAGCCAGCCACAGTGCTAATGAATACGTAGGCCCAATCCCTCTATGCATTACATAATCAAAGCGGAGTTATTCTGGAAAATTGCTTTGACTGCAGTCACATATTACACCATCATTGGATAGACACTGCAGTTTAAGGGTCATCTTTGTCTTTTTTATTGTTTCGTGTCATAAGGTTTAAATCAAAGGAGAATTTATTACAGAGCTTAGAAGGCGACTTCAGGTTTGGTTCTAACAACAACAATCAACAGCAGTTTGTGAGCACTATTCATTTATAGCACACCTTTAAGCTTACCTTAAAGCATATAAAAACTCAGTGTACACTTCAGTCTCTGGGCTCATGGTGTTCTGGACACCAATCAAAGATGAATCACAGGGTACTACAACACATAATGATGTCAGATTTAACAGAATTGCACTAAACAAATCCCATCAAGGTTAATATTGTTAGCTGTATTTGCATTCTGATGGACCACTTTATGAGTTTTAGCTGCGTTTGCTTGTACGGGTCTCAGCTGCTCATCATCTGCTTTTTGGGGCAGTTTAATGGGTTTATTCTTATGTTTCAGTGTCTGCTGTTAGCCAGCCATGTCACCGATTTCATTTAATAGCTCTCTGCTCCGACAGTCTCATCAGTCACACGTACTTACAAAGATCTGTCTGTCTGTCTGTCTATCTATCAAAATTATTATTAAACTGTGTCAGAACAAATTCATCTTGATAATGCCATCCTTCTGTTAGACTGTCTCACAAATGAATTAGGTTGAATAGCTGTCAGCTGTTAAATTTAAGTACACAATTAGATAATACCAATTTAGGTCAACCAATTACCAAGCAATGCTTAATTTTGTTCAGTCTGTGGTGTAAAAAGTTTGCATTAACAATTAAAGAAAAAACACGCAAGCAAAACATGGTCAGGTCAAAGCGTCTGAATAAGTTTTGGTCCCAAATATTTATCAGTTTTATTTAAAATATATGTGTAAAATATTTTATTGAATATTTTTAAAATATATTTAAAAATATATTGACTGCTTCACTGATTTCTGGTTGATGTTAGTGATTGTTTTTAAATGTGTATATATATTGGCAGATATTGGCTATATAATTGTGCATGTTTATTTTAGTTTACTCGCCAGACTATATACATTCCAAAACAAATCAGCCACAGCTTTTTACAAAGATACATTCGTTACATGATCTGAAAGCATAACAGCTTCAATTATAAACTATCATTTTTGCTCATTTAAGTTTTACCTGAATGGACACTGTATCTCATTGCTTTTCTTTATACCCAACATACGAAAGTCTACTACACTCATTAATTTTTCTGCTAAAGATAATAAATTGTTGAGTATTGAAATATGTAAATAGTCTCTGACATGTTGTTTTGTTCACAGGTTAATGGTACTGAGGCTGACTTTGAGTATGAGGAGATTACGCTGGAAAGGGTGAGTGGAATGACAAGTGCTGCTGTTCTGTTCTTTCTTTTGTTCTCTAAGATTTCCTATAGTTCCTATAGGCCACTAAGGCATAGTACTTGTGACAGAATCATCTGCAGGCATGATTGGGGACAGATACGCCACTATTCATTTTATTGACACAATGTGATGTTTTTCCAAGTGAAAAGGGATTTTCTGTGAAGTATAGACTGTTTCATCGGGCGCATGCACCTGGCCCGAAGTTAACTTCCAGTCTGTGTTTGTTTATCGGTCTGGCTATTGGCGCCAATGACAAATGCAGTTAAAGTTAAAGTGATCTCAACTGAAGTTGGGCTCAATTTCCGCCACAATATCAAAACTGACCACCACAAATAACATTAGATTTTCCAAAAGGCTTTGACTTCATTGAATAAACACTTCATGTTTCAAAATCAAAACGCAGCGCGGGTGTTTTTATATCAGTGTATAAGGACATTAACTGTCTTCAGAAAATTTTCGATGTTGTTTTCATTTCGTCTTGCCTGTAATGCCTGATAAAGCAGTGTTTGTGAGCTCAACGCTGCTTTGAGTACAGCCGTAACTGGGGAAGCCTTTATCTCTGCCGCTTCAAAAGCACCTCCTGCTGGCAGAGAATGAATTTGCATTTTCAATAAGACTGTCTGATTTACGCAGAAAACATATTTTGCTTGTTACCAGAACTAATCTACTCTAGAGGGGTGCTGTTGTTATTGTTTCTTTGCAGAAGTCTACCGGAAGTTAAGTTTGGGCCACAAAAGCGCGTATATGCGAAGTAACGTTTGTTAATGTTGTTGCCGTTGAAACCGTTTATAGGCAGAGATTCTTCATTTTATCATATAATAAATTAATTGGATTGTGAAAAGTAGCCATTATTACAGATTGCTGGAAGAGAGAGGAGTTTATGGCTTAAATGGCAAAAACTGCATGTCAGCATTCATTTTAATATAATATTACAAAGACAGACAGATTTATTTTTTAAGGGGGTCATGACACTTACACTGGGACACTTACAGACAAAATTTGATTTGGTATTGACTAATGACAATTTTCTTTGCCTACAGGGCAATAATAAACTGCAGATTAGAGCTTAGCAGTGTGTATCTGAATCTTTTTAGTATTTTCACAGATCTTTCTGTTATTTTTCCTCTGAACAGCTTGTGTATAACACTGACCCATTGCTAAAATACAAGCAGCCACACAGCCAAATCTTTAAATACTCCTCTGCAGCGACTCCATTTACCATCTCAAAGGCTGTCAATTAAAATGCAACACATCAGAGCCGTCAGCGCTTGAGAAAGCATAAGAAACAGTCTTCTGCCTAACCAACTCACTCTATCTTTACAGACTTACCAGGGAGGAAAAAAGAGCACCATCTTGCCTTCCACAGTCAAGTCTTAATCCCTGACTCTGCCTAAACCCCCCCCCTTCTCATCAGCCTTTTTGTGACCCAGTTCAGCACTGCTCTATAGTGCACATTTATTAACTCTGCATAAATAAACAATGCTCCTCCACAAGCTGTTGTCAGCCCAGCGTAAAGCTTGCTTCTTATTTGCAATAATGTAATAACTCATTGCAATCCACAACTGAAGACTAAAGGTGTTTTATAGTTTGTGTATCATTTCTTCATATCAATTTATAAGAGCATTCACCTAAATGTGTTTTGATAAGCACTGTAAAAGATAGTCAGATAATTACAGTTGTATTAGTACTAGGGGTGGGAATCGCAGGGTGCCTCACGATACGATATAATCACGATACATGGCTCATGATAACGATATCACGATACAGCGATTCTGCGATAATTTATATATTTCTAGTAAATCCTATAATGATGCATCACGATATCGGTCTAAACAAAATGCCTGTGAAAAGGTTAAGTTCAAGTTTTCTTTCTTTATTCAAGTCCAAACTGTTAGAAAACAAAAAAAAGTTCTGTAAATCAATTTTAACATGTTGAGTAGGCTAAACTAACTAATCATTTTATTCTTGGACTTATTAAAAGCTTACACTTTTCTTTTTCTCTGTGTGTAAACGAACACATTTAACTGCTTATCAAACTGAAAAATAAACCTAGATAGATCGATATAATATAAACCTGGTACATTTCAAAATTTACCTGGAGTGCTTTCTCAACCTTTCTACTCCTCTCATCATAAAAAACGGAGCCCCACACGAAGAAATAGCCGTTCACATCGCTTCTTTTGCACGCTCAGGTTCGTTATTTCAAATGTAGATGTGCGGCAAGCACACACTGCACACTTCTGCGCCGCATTGTGGCTCTGACAAGGTTTTGTTTCGTCCTCCCTGCCATAGGTGCTGATTTATGTTTCTGCCAGTTGGTGCCCACTGTTCACACTGCATAACGCGCACTTGTAATATCTGAGAGAGAGGGAGAGCATCCAGTTTTGTTCACATAAAACTGGACTCACCTGCGACGCTCTCTCTCTCACTCGTATAGTGAGGGAAATCCACCTGCAATCCAAGCGGAGCGGTTAGGCTACTCATGAACTGAATATGCGCTCTGCAATAATAACGTGATCATGCCTATGGTCCACGACTCCACGCTGATAGCTGTTCCGGGGCAGTTTTTTAGTTTTCATCTCCATAAACATATATATATATAGCAGTAAAGATAATACAGTGGCTGTAAATCTGTTTATCCTTCAGTTCCTCGTGCTTCCCCATCTTCATAGAGAAAGCGGCTCATGGAACTTGCTCCGAGTCAGAGCGCTTTTGGAAAGCTGGAAATGGCGTGGCCGCGATTTCCACACATTTTTAAACGCTGTGAACAGGGAAATTTATTTAGAGCACCTTATTGTATTAATTAAAATATCGATATTTGGCACCAGATATCGATTCTTTTATCGCATGGAGAAGGATCGCGATATATCGTCATATCGATTTATTGTCCCACCCCTAATTAGTACTATTACAAATGTTGCTCAGTGCATTGTAAGTGACTGTGGGTTGACTCTAACTGTGGAAAGAGCTATTTCTCTGTCTAGGGCTACAACAACTAATCAGTAAAACCAATGCAAATCGATATGAAGCTAGCTGACAGAGCAGAACAAGCTGTAGCACTCTATTTTGTAGCATTTATTTTAAACTTACCAACAGTTATACTGATTATTTCTTAGATTTTATAATTATTGCCAATAAATGTAGTATGACACATTTTGCAATGCATTGAAATCATTTATTTGAATTTTCATTTTGGAATTGTGAATTCAAATACAGAAAGGCACTGCCATCTGCCTTATCACAATTTCCAGTTGAATTTGAACCTGCTTTATGCTCAAATAGTCATTGACTAAAGCGTTTCAATTGATGTGCTTCCTGACTATAACCCAGACTCAGCTTTTCTTTCACCTGCTGTTTAGGGGAATTCAGGCCTGGGTTTCAGTATCGCCGGTGGCACAGATAACCCTCACATTGGTGAAGACCCCAGCATTTTCATCACCAAAGTCATTCCAGGGGGTGCTGCCGCTCAGGACGGGAGATTGCGGTAATGCTGGGTTCTTATCTGTTTCCTGCTCTTTTCCTGTTGCTGTTCATACTCTAAATAGTATGATAATGTTATGTAATCTAATGCAATGACATCTAGAAAAAATTTAAATGTGACTTCATTGCAAGATATGAGATTGAATTGTATTGACCATTGAGCATAGTAATAGATTTCCTCCTCATGCTTTGTTGTTTGTGTTAGGATGGATTTGTCCTGTTTTGAATTGGTGTTACTAAGTGATAGAGCCCTCCAGTGTCTCAGTGCTGTCAGAGGCTCATTAAAGCAGCACTACTGAGGTCCTGACAGCATCACACTGACAGCTCTACACAGAGAGAGAGAGGGAGAATATAAAGAGCCCTATCATCGGCTGTTTGCATTATTTGTGCATTAAATTGCAAAAAAGAGAGAGAGTTAATGATTGTAGGTCATAAAGACTTTGGGACACTTACAGACCATGTGATGTATAATTGTATAACTTTAGTTTGTTTGAATAGGCTTGATGACTTTTATAGTTTTTAAATTTTTTGTGCCCAGTAAGAGCTGTCACTGACAAATGAATTGTAGTCTAGGTCAGTACTCTATTCTTGTGTGAAGGTGCTAAGATGCTGTGTTGAAGCCAATGTTGCTGTCAGACTGGTCTGGATGCTCAAACAGCAATGTTTTGATAGCGTTACAGGCCACAATGAGCGCAATTACATGCACATTTTTAAACCAATTATGCTTAATAAGACGACAACATGCGTGTTCATGTAAATGTGTAAAATAGTTTTCCTTTTATTAGCAAAAGGTCATAAATGGCTTAACAGGTTTTTCAAATTAGGAAATGAATTATGATATTTATAGGGAATTTTGACAGAACAACTGTTTTTACGGCTGATCAACTGAATCAGCCAGCAATTTATTTAATAGCCATAACTATCAGTTCTGCAACTGATATTAATATCAAAGTATACTGAAAAACACTATTTATTAACACGGTAACAAGATTGGCAGTTTAAGACATGATCTTGTAAGCACAAAACACAAGATACTTCTCTTTTCAATACGAGCAAGACTTTATTGGACAAATCTAAGACATAAACTAATCTAACACACAAACACATGCACTGTCTCATTCACATAAGATGCTGAAAGAGAGAAAGTGTGGAAATAATGTGAAAAAAATGTGAAATCCCCAGTTTATAGCAATATGTGAAATTGCTTAGACCTGAACAACCATCAGTTATTTAATTTAGCCCTTTTTAAATGAGGCTATGAAACTTTATATTAAATGCACCAGTTCAGAATCTGGAGGTTTACTTGCGTTGCCTATGTTAGGGGAAAGAAAGAAAAGAAAAGAAGAGTGCAAGTAGACTAGATGGCTGATCTCCTCAGGATGGTAGAAGAGCAGCAGGCATGCGGGCCAAGAAGCCAAAAAGCCCAAAAATGTGACACAGGCATGCTTGAACGAACAAAAACAAATGAACACACAGAACTGTTCATGTCATCTGGTCTTAAACTTGGCTGTTAGACACATCCCTAATGGTGTTAGCTTGGGGTGTTGCTATGTTTCTCCTTCCAATACATAAATCAACATGTTATCTTAGTCACATGGTCCAAATTTTCCAAGTCTTGCAGAGTGTAATTTAGACATGATTTCTATAAGAAGAATATAATTATTTCTATTGATAGAAATGTCTTAAGCACAAATTATCAAACACACACATACCAAACTCGAATATAAACCTATAAACTATTCAATATTTATTCAAAAGGACTTGACAATGGACAAAAGGACAATGAGTGATTAAAACATGATCAATGTGTCATGTCAAATGTGTGAGTTACATATGTGATATGAAGTTATGCAATGGTATAGGGATGTCACGATACCAAATATCTAGTAGTTGGTACCGATACCACTAAAAGTACACAATACTCAATACCACGGGAAACAATAACAGTAATGGCCTTCAAATAACACACACACCTCTATACTCTGAATGCAAGCATTAGTTTAAATTCACATACTGGCAGGCTGAAAATATTTTTGTAAACCATTAACATTAACAATTATTTAAACCAGTAATATTAGCCAATAATGTTAATAAGGATAATCCATGTACGGATACACAACAAATGAACAAGCTGTAAGCTGTCAGTCAGTGTGTGTGATCATGCGCAGTGCTTGTGCTTTCAGAGCTGCACGCTCTCATTTAAATCTCACACAATCATATTCATATATCGTCACCATCTTCCACGTGTAGTTCTTCTGTGTGCTTGCCTTGTAGGCGTTTTTCTTTTTCTTTACCCTTTGAGGACCGACTGAAACACTTCAGGCGTGTGCTCTGCCTGCCTCTGTCAGTTCCGCAAGAATTGCAGCCTCGCTAGTCGCTACTTACGCTGCTGAAGAAAAACAAGTACCGGCAGGATTTTCAAATGTTTAATGGTCGTAGTATCGGCATAATTTTTAGCATCGTTTTAGGATGATTTGATTGATTGCATTCATTATATGTAAAGGCAGCCTCTGTGCTGTTCTCTGAGTGCTGAAGAATTCAGTTCTGTGAGGAAGAGGTCAAAAAGGTCTTAGGGTTCTGAGTCTGGTCTCTGTCCTGGGTGGGGGAAACTAATCTAGGGAAGCCTTTACTCATGATTTTTTGTCTCTTTGACCCTCCCAGATTTGACAATTCTCTTCCTTAGGATTCTTTGTTTCAGCTGTGAAAGAGTTGGTTGGTTAGGTAGCTTCAGTCTTATTGGCTCTATGATCCTGGACAGATTTATGGTCATCCATAATATGATCCATCCATGATATTCAAGTATAGTTTTATTTATTTTTTGCTGTAAGTAGTAGTAAAGAGGAAGAGTTCAACAGTTAATGTGCACCCAGCCCTTTTGCTTGAACATTGAAGAGTATGTAACTTCTCCTATCCTATCTTTATACTAGTAATGCACCAAAATTGTGGAGACCTTTTCAGAATATTTTTGGTTGCTGAAATTTTGGTGCATCACTAGTATTAAGCTAAGTTTGTCCATCTCTAGAATTCGCTGTTGATGGACAGTTTTACCTTTTTTTTTGTTAGCTGCACTTGTAAAACAACTTTTTGTTGTACAATGTAACAAAGATGTAACGCCCTCAGTGTCAGATCATTTCATGATTCTTGAATGCTGTGTACACTGTGCAGTTAAATGAGATTGATATGTCCGCACACTGCATTGTTGCTTGTGCATGTTTGACCTGTGCTTTACTCCACGCAGGGTGAATGACGTGATTCTGCGAGTGAATGAGGTTGATGTTCGGGATGTGACTCACAGTAAGGCTGTGGAGGCATTGAAGGAAGCGGGGTCGCTGGTCAGACTGTATGTCAGGAGGAGAAAGTCTGCATCAGAGAAAATCATGGAGATCAAGCTTATCAAAGGACCCAAAGGTAAAGTAACACCAGCCAACTCATTATCGCTGTTGATTTTTCATTGATGTAGTTTTTGACATTTGACAGTGTACCTGGGATTTTAAAAGTCATACCAATTCTAAATGTTAGGTTAGTTTGAATGTAAATATTTATGATCTGTATTAGGGCTGGGCGATATGGGCAAAAATTCATATCTCAATATTTTTTGGCCGATTTGCTATGTACGGTATATATCTCCGGTATTTTGGTTTTTGTATCTGGATTTTTTTTTTTTTTAAATCTGTATTTAATATACATGTACAGTCATGGCCAAAAATATCGGGTCAGAGGACTGGAATGGCCATAGCAGAAGCTTGGTTTTGTGCTCAGTGACCCATTTTTGTGTTGTTTTTGAGGTTTGTGTTTGGATTATTGTACGGTTGGAAGATCCAAACATGGCCCATTATAAGATTTCTAACAGAGTCAGTCATTTATTAATTTTTTTTATCTGTTGGTATTAGCTAGAATCCATGATGCCATGTGTCTAAACAAGATGTCCAGGACCTCCAGCAGAAATATAGGCCCACAACATCAAAAATACAGCAGTATATTTCATTGTACACATGGGGTACCTTTTATCCGTGTTCACCAAACCCATCTTCAGTGTTTGCTGCTAAAAAGCTAATTTTTTTTTAGTTTTATCTGACCATAGAAGCCAGTCCAATTTGAAGTTCCAGTCGTGTCTGATAACTGAATATGCTCAAGTTTGCTTTTGGATGAGCTAGGAGAATTTTTCTTGAAACCCTCCCAAACAACATGTTGTGATGTAGGTGCTGATTGACAATATTTTTATTTAATTTTTTTTAAGGTTTTCTGACCACAAGACTCAACTATTTTCTGCAGTTCTCCAGCTGTGCCCCTTGGAGAGTCTTTAGCCACTCAAACTCTCCTTCTCACCGTGCATTAGTACGATATAGACACACGTCCTCTTTCAGGCAGTTTCGTAACATTTTATGTTGATTTGGAAATTCTTAATTATTGGCCTGATGGTGGAAATGGGAATTTTCACTGCTCTAGCTCTTTTTTTAAAGCCACTTCACTAATTTGTGAAGCTCAATTATCTTTTGCCGCACATCAGAAATATATTATTTGGTTTTTCTCATTGTAATGA
This sequence comes from Onychostoma macrolepis, assembly GCF_012432095.1. Classification (NCBI taxonomy): domain Eukaryota; kingdom Metazoa; phylum Chordata; class Actinopteri; order Cypriniformes; family Cyprinidae; genus Onychostoma; species Onychostoma macrolepis. The sequence goes on from NC_081156.1 coordinate 1,882,919, forward strand.
ATGATTAAGGGAATTTGGGCTTTGTTTTCCCTTCTATTTATATTTCTGTGAAACAGGAAGCCATGGGTGGATAATTTCATGTCCATAATCACCCTGGAGTGCTTAAAATTGTGAATATGAACGGGAATATACTTCAGAGATATTTTACTTATAAGAATTTCTAGGGGTGCCAATAATTGTGTCCGTGTATTTGAGAAAAACATTTATTTCATAATGATATTTCCCCCCATTTTAAAGTCTGTGTAAAGTGATATTAAAATGAGTTTTTCACACAACAGAATGTGTTATTAACCACCCTGCCAAATTTGAATTATAAAAAAAAAACTCGCCAAGTAACTAAAATAAGTTATCAAAATCTTTGAAAAATAAGCAGGACTCTGCTCTCAAACGCTGAGGGCGTGTCCGCTGTCGGCACTGAAACCACGCCCACTCGCGGGAAAGCGGCTGTCTCTCTCAACTGTCAAAAACTGCTACAACCTGAATGGATGCTACTGATGCTACCTCTAGTAGCTTAATTGCATTTATACAGCCATACATGTTTGGCGTGCAAGTTATTTAATTGTAGACACGCGGCAAGCACGCTCAACGCGCGTCAGCGCTGCAATGAGTTGAAACCAAAGACTATAGAATAAGAGACTTTGGTTGAAACCTTTTCGTCGTCAAAGCGAGCACGGCTCATGGTTGCTTGGCAACAGCAAACACCACAAGAGCGCTAGCTCCAGTGCGCTTTGAAAGAAGAAAAAGCGATACAGCTCGCGTTTTGAATGCTCCATGTTTTTAAATTGTATGTAGGCTATTCTGCCACATATTGATGTCTCTGGGCTAAGACCATTCACCCTAGAACCGTCCCTGCCTAGAATCTGTATATCTAACATCACAGACATTCAAAAAGACAAACTAAGAACTTGACCTCTCAACATAGTTATTATAGTGCTAGGGGCGGGGCCACACTCGGTGGCTCCATTGTGTCATCGAGCCACCGTTTTAGCCCTGCCCAATAAATCCTGAACCCAGAATTTGTGAAAAACTGTTTAACGGTTTAGCTCCACAATTCAGTACTACATAGTTCAGAGTCTTTGTAATGTTTCAGCAATACATTTCTAACATTTGTAATGTGTTTAGAAACTGTTCTCAGAATTCTCTTTATACGGACTTTAAATTCTTATTATCCAATGAAAAGTTAGATTTTTGTGATTTTAAAAAAAAAAAAAAAGTTCAAAAGGATTAACAATGCAGATTAATTTTCACAGCCTTCTTTGATCATATTTTCCAAGGGTGCCGATATTTTTGGCCATGACTGTATATTTTAGTCATAATTTTGCACTCCTATTTCATTGCGCTTTGTCTGTTTGCGCATGTGCACGGTGGCGCTTGTTCACTGAAGTCTGTGAAGTTTAGCGGAGATTAGCAAAGAAGGCGGCTCGTGCACTCCTGACAGCAAAATGGAAATATTTCCATGACTTTCTCACATTTAAAGACGGAGAATATACCTGTAAAATATAAATTATGCATTAAGGAAAACAGCACATCTCAAACACATTAAACAGCTCAAGTAGAGTCTCTGTCAGCCTCAAAAATTTAAGATTATTTTAATCACTTCATAAAGAAATTATTAATTCATCAACTCATTCATGACGTGAGAAGACTTGTACCGGTGTTGTACCCAGTTCTGACCCCTGCCAGATTATTACCCCCCTAGTATTGGTAGGTTTAGCGTTAGGTGTTGGGGAGGGGTTACGATTAGGGGTGGGGTTAGGATTAGGCAATCAGGTAGCAATTTCAACGAGGGGGGTAATAATTTGGCAAGGAGTCGAAAATGGACACAACACCGGCAAATGACGACTTCTCACCAGTGATTCCCGATGGTTTTAGAGGACAATTACTCCTCATCGCCCCCTGTCGTTTCAAAGAATAGTACAACAGCGAACGCGATAAGCCTCATCAGTTTGGGAAGGTGTGCGCGCAGTCACCGGAGGCTTGCGAAGCGGAGCCGGGAGAAAGTATAAATCCCGCTTCACACGCAGCCATTCTGTCAGAGAAACAAAGCAACTTTGGCATCCAATCGCAGGCCTTCCTGCTCCTTGAGTTCTCTCCAGTGCTGGAAAGCTGATCCGATATTTACACGGGGTCCTATTTGTTGCCTTATTGTAACACTGTGTCTACACCGGACGCGAGCGGCGTGGCGCGACAAAATATTATAGAACTCATTATAATCAGTGATGCTGTCTACACTGGATGGGACACGACAAATCCCCGACAGTAAACTGCTGCCGCGTTCTATTTAAGACGTATTGACACAAATTGTGTAAGCCTTCTTTTGTTCTGCAGACATTTTTCTCTTTTGTTTTTTATCCGCCATCTCTATCTTCAATGTCTGTCCTGTGCACTGAGCACTCTCTCCTCTGCATCATGAGTAGACACGTCCTTTAGTGCTGATTGGCTACAAGTTTGTTTTAGTACTGGGCCCGACTCAGTTTCCTAAAGCGTTTTTGAAAAAAATGCATACCCCACCTTTAAGCTGCTGTTGTCATGGATACATTCCTCTCTAGCCTTTACACAGAGTTTGCAGTTATCAGTTTCTCTCTCTCTTTTTTTTGTTTATTCAAATTCAATTCAAAAGATTACAGGATAGCATTTTTTGTTGTTGTTGTGTGTGAATGTTCATTATGGCAGATAGTGTTGATTTATTTAGCTACTGTTAATTTTTCTTATGATGTCTAGTTGGTTTTTTTTTTATGTTAAGATGTTTTAGGAGATATGCAGCTAAATCTAAGTTTTGCTGTCACCACCAAATAATGTTTTGTTTTTGTCTGTATCTTGGTTTGTGCCAGGTCTGGGTTTCAGTATAGCAGGGGGTGTTGGGAATCAGCACATCCCGGGGGACAATAGCATCTACGTCACTAAGATTATTGAAGGTGGAGCTGCACACAAAGATGGGAGGTTGCAGATAGGAGACAAACTTCTTGCTGTAAGGAAAAAGTATATTGCCTATTGTTGATGACTGTGTGCTTGTTAAATAGATTAATGTCTATGTGTGTGTCATAGGTGAATAGCTCCTGCCTGGAGGAAGTTACCCATGAGCATGCCGTGACTGCCTTGAAAAATACCCCAGACGTGGTCTACTTGAAAGTGGCAAAACCCAATAGTGTCTTCATGAATGACAGTTTTGCCCCTCCTGACATCACCAACTGTGAGTTCCACATGGGGGGAGAGTATGGGGGGTAAGATAAAGTGTCTTATTTGTACAGACTGTTGCAGTGTGTGAAGCCCATGCCCGGCAGTGGTCGTATTGATCTGTGCTCTGTTCTTAGCCCTGCCAGCAGGAGCACTAATAGGCCACAGAGGAGAGGACTAAACTACTATCGATTGCTCTTGTCTGAACGTGCCGCCCTCGCAGCCATTAAAGCTTACGTTGTGTGGGAGAGGTGAAGGCACTGCTGCACAAATGCCCCTCCGTGTGTCTTCCTGCCCTTAAACAAGGCACTAATGACTCAGTAATGCTGAGGGTTGTGATCTGTCTGAACTCTGTGGAAGTGTTTTTAAGATAGCCAAACTGGAGGTGTTTCTCAGGGGGCATTTACATAGAATGCATACTTGTGAACAGCTAAACCATCTCAATATGATTTTAGATTATGGTTCTTAGCAGACTTTTTTTTTTGGAATCTTCGTTCCCTTTATGGTTCAATCCCAGAGATATGGGGATCTCAGTGCAGCTCCATGTCCCAGTTGTTAAATATTAGCCATTTTTAATGGTTAAAAACCAAATGTGGGTCACTTTGTATACAGCTGATACTTATTGTATTTAAAGGGAATAATTTTGAAACTAGAATTGTAGCTTGTTCCCCTCTATCAAAACAGTTGCATAGAACATGTCTGAGTGCTTAAACTAAGTTGAAATGGTCACATTGAGGCTCATTAACTTGATCTCAGTAGTCATTCATAAGATTCTATATCTAAATATATTTGTATATCTGGAAGAAGGAAGTTTGTTAATTCAAATATGCAGTATCATAACTACTTTCAAAACAAATTTCACATCCTAGATAAGTGTGATTGCTCTCCCCACACATTGTATTCACATCAATAAACCAAGATTTTCCTCACCTGGGTTAAGTATTAGAATTTCTTATTTTTATAACATGAAGCATAGTCATAAATCAAGTAGTATCCAATGTTAAGGGGCATATTTGGTGGAATAGTACTTGAAACTTTGAAACATTAAGAGATCTCGCACTTGAAATAATTAACACTGTCATTTTAAACCCCTGCTAATCTTATTTTGTTTCACGCTTTATTAATCCTGATTATTAATCTGATGCGTCACACTATACATTCCAAAACACTAGGTTACTGTTATTATTTGCATATTTGCAGTGTCAACAGTCATGACTGGATAAACACAAAATCACATTTGGATTTTGACCATTGAAAATGGGTGAAATTCAACAATTTGGACATGGAGTTGCATTGAGATCCTGTTATTTCTTAACCATATAGTGCATTATGAAGACAAATGTTTCTTAGGAACCAGAGGCCCTCTTTACATCTGGTATTAAGATGTGTTTTTGTCGATCCAATCAAAGGTAGACTATGCTAAATGTAAACTGTCTGAAAATACAATCCTGTAAACATAGCCTAATACAATTTTTTTTTTTTTAACTTGTAAAATTCAAGAATCTGGACATTGAGTCACCTTGGGCTCCCCATGTCTCTGGGAATGAATCATATAGGGCCTTAAAAATGAAGGTTACTAAAGAAAAGTTTATGAAGAACCAGAATTTAAAAGGATATAGAGATATATTTAAAACTTCTAGGCGGTACAAGCATTCAAACTTTGGAAAAATAATATTTATGGCACTCGGACAGGTATGTTCTATGCAATTGTTTTGATAAAGGGAAACAGGATACATTTCTAGTTTTAACAATATTTGTTCTTCAGACATTAGTTTTTATTTCTTTAAAGTATCATCTTTGTCGGCGCTGATAGCCTAGTGGGCACATTGTGTCGATATAACGGCATTGCGTTATGGGGTTCTGAGTTGGAATCCCGGCTCGAGGACCTTTCCTGATCCCAGCCCCCTCTCTTTCCCACTTCATTTCTTGTCTGCTCTCCACTGTCGTATCATAATAAACATAAAACACCAAAAAGAATCTTTAAAGTATCAGCTTTATGCAAAGTGTCTAAAGTTGTCTAACACCTAAAGCATGAAATGCTATTAACATGCTAATTAAAACTGCCAAAATATCAAAAACTAAAAAAGAAATCCAGAAGAACTAGTCCATCTCAGGTATCGACAAGTCAGTGGCTGGACAACTAATTTGCTTGTCAATCAACGTGATCCATTCCTTCAGTTATCAGTCAACATGATTTATGTCTTGTTATGGAAAACCCAGGATGAGGCCAGGTGAACATGTCTTTAACGCCTTTAAAAACCCCGCCAATGATTATCAGACAAATAATGATTCATTATTATGTAGCTGGTGGCCTGATCCTGTGCATTTTGAGTGCATTAAGTTTTACGACACATTAATTGCAAATATGGACTCAGTATGCTCAAGATGCTTATCCTTTCTCCACATTCATCCGTTTGGAAGTATCTTAATAGCACTGAAAAAACAGTGGTGGCAGGATGGTTGTCATAGATGTTCATAGGAATGCGTCAGACAATGACAATTAAAAAAAAAAAAAGACAATTAAACCATTTCGCTGATGAAACGTGTCTAAACAGCCCTTATCTGAAGTGTTGCTCATGTGGATGTCAAAGCACTGTAGGATGCTTGTTTTAAGAGATGTGAGCCTGACGCAAGTCATGTGAAAGGGACTTTATGCTTTGTACTGTAGCTTCAAAAGCCCACAGTACTGTGGGGACTACAGCTTTTGACCTACAACATTTAGACTTTTGAAGAAAGAATAATTTCCTAGTAAGCTCAAGTCTGTCAAAGAAAGTTACCTTAAAGTTATTGTACATTTACATAATCAACCACCCTCAGTCTCCACTGCTAAGCCCTTCAAAGGCTTTTAACCCCAGACACACAGTAACACACTTACAGACACAACACAACACCACACCACCAAATCAGACACGCTTTAGTCATAAAAAGCTCTTGATCTCTCTGCCCCTTCTGATGCACCCCACACAACTCCCTTAAGACACACTCATTTTTAATCCTTAAACAGGATGCTTGCCATGTACCCCAGTACGATGAAGGATGACTCCTGTCTCAAAGTCAATGCCTGCACAACTTTGCTTAGCTCTGATCCCCCCTGTGTATGGGGCAATTAGACAAAACCACTCCATATCGGTCACAATTTATGACCTGCTAGATAAAGAAATCAGTTCAAAATCACTAGAACAGAGTTCAGGTTTGGTGAACTCTGACCTGCAAATTTGTATCATGTAAAAACTTGTGACCAATAGATGATTGTCATAGCATCACCATTTAGCTGAGTTAAAAGTTTTCAATCAACAACAGTTGATTAGAACCACATCCCAGCTCTACTTTTTTTTTCCTCTTTGATAATTAGTTTTACTCAGAATCATAATTGGGAAGAAATGATCTGTCACTACCATTACATTGCGACTTTAGGACAGGATATTACATGTATCCTTTGCAGAGGCAACCCCATCATTAATTACAAACTTTCATTCCTTCATTTAGTGGTACAAAGTGTTGATAGAAAATAGCTAAATAATTCAAATCTACTTTACCCAAATTGTGTTCATTTTATATGTTATGCCTGTTAGAGAATTGTGATGTTCTGATGTTGTATTGACATTCTCCTATGCATATGTGACCCTGGACCACAAAATCAGTCTTAAGTCGCTGGGGTATATTTGTAGCAATAGCCAAATACATTGTATGGGTCAAAATTATAAATTTTTCTTTTATGCCCAAAATCATTGGGATATTAAGTAAAGATCATGTTCCATGAAGATGTTTTGTAAATTTCCTACTGTAAATATATTAAAACTGAATTTTTTATTGGTAACATGCATTGCTAAGAACGTCATTTGGACAACTTTAAAGACAATTTTCTCAATATTTAGATTTTTTTTTGCACCCTCAGATTCCAGATTTTCAAATAGTTGTATCTCAGCCAAATATTGTCCTATCCTAAAAAAACCATACATCAACGGAAAGCTTATTTATTTAGCTTTCAGATGTTTTGTGGTCCAGGGTCACACATTTGTTTGATGCACAGAGTTACTGCTTTTGTAGCACATTTCAAATCAGTCACTTAGGAGGTTTCTTTCAAGTTCTGATTCTTGTAAAGACAGCAAGGCAGTTCATTGGGTTGTGGAAGATAGTTAGGATTGATTTTGATGCGTAATGGTGGAGCCAGCAGACAAGGTTGCTTTTCTCTACTTGACTTGAAAGACAAATCACAAATTCAATCATGGCTGGGATCACATGGTCAAGTCTGTACTGCTAATCCAAGCAGCAATATTTTAATGCATAGAGGGCAGCATGTGGAACGATGGTACACGGGTCTCAGAAAGCGAACCTGAGTCGGAGTTAATGAATGAGAAATAATTTTGTTAAGTGTGCACAATCATTCAGCAGCCTGACTCAGAATGGAAATAACACTGTTTATAGCTTGTAGATAGTGTTCAAGTGCTGTTCTTTTTTTTTTTTTTTTTTTTTTTTGAGCTTGCATTTTGGGCACACTGATCTGCTTGATTTGGTTAGTGTACTGCAGAGGGGGGAGCCTTCGTGTCAGTAGATTATATTTTTGTCCCCATGGAGAGCCATAAAGCATGCATTTTACCATCTGTTGGGCTTTTTTTTTTTTTTCGTACCACTCTGTTCCACTCTGCTTCGCCTGAGGGTAAAACGAGGTTTCTGCAGCTAAGCCTCTCGTTCTGTTATAGGCTGTAGTGCAGTATTGTAGGAGAGAATGCTATTGCCACTGCTGCTCCCTGCCCAGTGGGCCCAAAATATACATCTCCCAACCATCAGAGAGCTCATATCAGAGGACAAATTGTAGAATAAGACCTGAATGGATGCACAGATAGTTAGTAAAGGCCTAACCATGGGTGTAAAGCAGCTCTAAAGAAGATAACAGTGTTGTTAATCAGCTCAGTTTAGTTTAATAGCACTCATCTTGCATCTCATTCATGGGGTGTTAATCATATTGATTATATAAAATATATATATGTATATATATTTTATATATGTATATATTATATATGTTTATAATATATATTAGGGCTGAGCAAAAACATTTATTTTTCGATTAATCGTTTTTTAAAATGACGTCGATTCGATATCTTAAGATTCAATGTAACAACAATAATACTACTACTACTACTTACTTTTAATTTTAACAGTAAACATCTGCTGTGCAGCACTTTGTTTGCCAAAAAATAAAAGGGTTTGATTTTCAATTGATTAGGATAAATTAAATTAATGTTTTATGCCTTCATCTGATTACCAGAAAAAACCTATACAAATTTGTAAAGTGATGTTTACTGTTAATTTAAAAAAAAAAATATCAATAGCATTTGTATTAAAACTATATTCACTGATTGTAATAAAAAAAATCGAGAATCGAATCGAGAGCACATATCTGGTCTCATCCCACTAAAGATGTCGTATCTCATCACGAGTAAGAGCAGTGTTTCATGAAGTGGACACTATAGGGGTAGATGAGCCATATAAGAGAAGTTTCACCATATCACCATTGCAACAGTTATCACATTTAAGCATGCATTCCACACTGGTGACATTACAACAGTAACTGCAGATGGCAAATACTGACAAACAGACAAAAAAACTCTTTGGGATAGTTGGGACAATCATTTAATACTTATACTACCTATTTTACCATCATTTTGTGCTTATGCAAGTATGGATCATATGACGATGCACCGATACCCGGGAAGCCTATTTTCATGAGCTCAGCTAACTGTCTGCTTCAAATGAGACCTTTACAGAGAGACAAAGACGGGTAAAATAAGGATAGTTTAGACTCAGTTTCACCCTGACCCCCAGGTCTCTTTCCCCCACATGGATATCTTTGTAAGCGGAGCCGCAGTGGAGGCCCAGGTGCTAAAAGCTCATCCCAGGGTATCATTTACTGTCAGTGTGTGTCTGTTTCTCATACGGATGCAAACTGAATAGCATATAATTGTGCGTGTCTGGAGGATTAGGTAAAAAGAGATCTCGGAACTCTTTGGTGCAAGCTTTTAGGTAATGCAGTTCAAGGTGTTTGAGGCTTGTTTCTGTGACCTGTTTTAATGTTTGTGCCGGTTTTCCTCTTTCCCAGCCTATTCGCAACACATGGAAAACCATATCAGCCCTCCAAGCTATCTGAGCCAGCCGCTGCCTCCGGTGCATTCCGGACGCTACTCCCCAACCCTGAAAACCACGGTGGGGGATGATGATGTAACCAGGTATTGTCAAAAATTGTCTACATAAATCTACGATGATGCTCATACTTTTTTTGCCATAATGCAATGAGAAACGATGCAATGCTGTCTGTGTGATCTCAACGTTTTACTCTTTTACAGTTTTAAACAAAACTGATCCTTATTACGCCTGGGTATTGATACAGATTTCCTGATTTAATTCCAATCTTTAATAAAAGAATAGTTTGTGAGTCTTATTCAGTGATTAATTAAAGGGACGGCTCATAATATTTTTTTTCTGGACTGCATTGATAGTGCTGTATATTATTTTGTGCAGCTCAATAGAAAGGTGTTTTCCTGCCATTATTTTGTGGTACACATAGTATCATCAGATGAATATGGATTAATCTTGTACTTATAAGCCTAATGTTTGAGTTCAACAAAAGGGGAGCTTCAAGCTGTTCATGATTTTTATAATGTGATGCCAGAGCAAGTCCGTGCTCTAAGTCTCACGTTTGATGTTCAGGGTGATATCATGACCCGTTTAGTAGATGAGAGGCTCTCAACTTTTTTGATATAGATCACTGGAGTATCGAATTGCTTTTTACTTTTACTCAGGTCAGTTGGCCTAAGCTGAAATGCCTCACTGAGGGAGTTGTCAATTGTGAGGGCAGATGGCAGTTCCCCTTTCAGAATGCCATCCATGTCTGAGAAACATATGTGATGATTTTACAAGGTTATATCTATTTTAATTTTAGAGCTGGCCCACTTAAGAGAGCACAATCAAAAATCAGACTGGTTGCAAAAAAGCGTGTGGTTATACCATTTATCCAGATGTAACATCAGACACTTAGACAGATAGAGAAGTCTGACCCAAAACGACACATCATTGCCGATTTAGCAATTTGATAAGCTCCAAATTTAGCCCATCCACGTCATGTGTGGGTTCATTTTCATAAAAACCGCAGCGCATCATCAAGCCTCTTAGCCAGCTTGCCAGAAAATGAATAAACAAGATTGTCGTAATCCAGCAGAACAAACGATTGTATTAATCTGACCATTTAGGTACACTGGAGGATTTGAAGTTTAGTGCAACAATCAAACATACAGTACAGCCTGAAAGAAGCATGTGCCCCATTCTAGATGTCATTGTGTTCATTGTTGTTTTTTATAGCAATGCCCTATTTAATAGGCAAGAGATGATGTGATAAAATGGGGTTTGATTTTACATTATCAGTATTGTAAGTTATCCACAGGGTTGTTTTGTGGCTGTGTGTAATAGAACTAGACCAGCAGTGCCTCCAAGAGGTCAGTTATGTACACTGACCTTGTACTCTTAAAGGAATGTTCATTTGTGGAACAATATTAAAAATAATTTCAATTTGCCCCTCAGTTTGTATATCATATATACAGTAATGCACTTACAGAAGTGGGCGTACAGATCCAAGCGTTCAAGGCACCTGAAAGCAGAAATATGATGCTCATATATTATACTATGTTAAATATTTTAACATAGAAAGCAGTTATTTTAAATGAATTAAATATTTCACAGTATTACTGTGAAAACAATACATCAGAATTACTGCATAAGAGACTTCTTTTTTTCACAGGTGGCCTTGTCAAGAATGTTTCTGTGTGACATGTACAATACAGAGAACACAGCGTACTTTCCTGATTTAGGGCAGTGTAATAATTTTTGCTGTTTCAGACAAAATGAACAGTTTGTGTATGTTGCTGTGATTCTGAAGGGGTTTTTTTTGTTGTTTTTTTTATGTGGATGTATAAGGATATGTTTTTATTTTTTGCTTATGCAGGGAACCCAGGAAGGTGGTGCTGCATCGAGGCTCTACAGGGCTTGGCTTCAACATAGTGGGTGGAGAGGACGGAGAGGGCATATTTATTTCCTTCATCCTGGCTGGAGGCCCTGCAGACCTGTGTGGAGAATTGAGGAAAGGAGACCGCTTGGTGTCTGTGAGTATTACAGTGGGCACTGAAACCTTGCCCTGTCACACTGAAGATGAGCATCTAATTAGGAGTTTTTCTTACAGTATTCAGCAGACACACTGAGCTCAGTGCTAAACAGTGTGCAGACCACTATCATAATGCTCATCCTATTTATATAAAAATGGCTGTACCTTTCTTAGGTGAATGGAATAGACCTACGCGGTGCCACTCATGAGCAGGCTGCGGCAGCCCTGAAGAACGCCGGACAAACAGTCACCATCGTTGCCCAGTACAGACCAGAGGGTGAGTCTTACTTAATGAAAAACAGTGCCATGTCAATCATTTTGAGCACTCGTTAAAAACAAACCAGAAAGCAATCAATGATCAGCAGGAGTCTCTTAGCTGTGTTATTGCGAGAAGTAAAAAGCTAATAAGCCAATACTAAGGCAATTCTATTGCCATTAGGTCAGATCAATCAGGTCTCATAAAAATTCAAATTTGAATATTGAGTCATCCAGGTCTGACTGTTCAACCTGTCCTACAGACCATTATTATACTTTTAACAATGATGGTACATTTCTGATGCTTTGTCAAGTCACCTTTATTTATATAGCGCTTTTAACAATACAGATTGTGTCAAAGCACTTAACAGTATCAAATTGGAGGATAGAGTGTCAGTAATGTATAATGATAAGATTAAACACTCAATTTTCAGTTAATGGCATTTCATTATTGAATTCAGAGATGTCATTGTTTAGCTCAGTTTAATTTAAATAGTATCTGTGATTTGTGCTTTGTCTTTCACTCCGCTTGATAAACACAGATAGGCTGTTTTAAAGTATTGATTCTGACATTTTGAATTTCTTCTTAGAGGGAATGGTTGTTTTGCATCACTTACATTTGTACGGCATTTACGCCATGTGAACATTTTTTAAAAGATTGAAAATTAAGACTTCCATTATGGGGCATAAATTGGTGTCCAATTGCTACTTATGACAATGCTATTTGTATGAATATTTGTATAACTTTGATCATGTGCTTCATTGATAACATTGTTTTTATGCTCAAATATTCAGCAACACTCTTTTTACATGAGTCTTTTATTTTCTCATACACACAATTTCTCATGAGGGTGATATTTTTGGCCTTGTGTTTCAGAGTACAGCCGTTTTGAAGCCAAGATCCATGACCTAAGAGAGCAGATGATGAACAGCAGCATCAGCTCAGGCTCAGGGTCCCTGAGGACCAGTCAGAAGAGATCACTATACGTCAGGTACTGGACCAATATCTACAGTATTCTACAAGGAACTGAAAAACTGCATATAAAGTCACTATGAAATCAATTAATTGACTATTCTTACTTTTTAATTTTCCCTTGTAATATTATTAACTTCCCCTCCCCTCGCAATGATGTCCCTTTTCTGATGATATGTGTACGGCACAAGAGCTGGTCAATAAAACCTCCTCTCCAGCAACCTGTCACTCACATGAGATCACAGCAATTAGCTGACAACAACGATCCAACTGTCCAGTCGATTCCTGATGGATGAAATCAAGTCCTACTTTTTTACTTGATTTTACTTATTCAAGAAACTCTTTCACATGGATATAGGTCACTGTATGGAAGAAAAGATCACAATTTCCATTTCATGCCAACTTTAAATGCTGTTGTTTTTTTTACTAAATTGCTTATTTGGAATAAGACATCTTTTTACAATTTACACACATGTATCAAAATGGTTCAGCGGTTTTTGAAGCTTCTGGTCAGACTTTACCATATGCTCTCAGATAATGGAGCAAGTGTCTTTTTCCTTTGGTCTTACTTGGACTGTTTTCTGCAGGGCACTGTTTGATTATGATAAAACTAAGGATTCTGGGCTTCCCAGCCAAGGCCTGAACTTCAAATTTGGGGACATACTGCACGTGGTGAATGCTTCAGATGATGAGTGGTGGCAGGCACGGCAGGTCACTCCTCAAGGAGAGGTAGAGGAAATGGGTGTTATTCCCAGCAAGAGAAGGTGAGAGATTGAAATTAATAAAATTACAAAAATAATTATTGTTTGCAGGCACATTTAGGCTGGTAGGTTTACTTGGATGCAGGTCATGCAGACTTGTGTTGTGTTTGTATTAAATGGTACAAATAGATCCCCCAGCACCATTCCACCAAAGTCCTCCAGATTTCTTTGACCGGACCTGAGTTTGTTATCATGTATGATTAGCTGATAGGTTACTCTCAGGAGTGTCAAGTGCATGTCTAAGAAATATTCAGATGAAGGAGAATGAAATGCAGTGTAACTGATTAATAGTGAATAACAGCTAATGTAATACGTGGTCCTTATGTTTTCTCTCAAGAGTGGAGAAGAAGGAGAGAGCAAGGTTAAAGACAGTTAAGTTCAACTCTAAGTCACGAGAAAAAGGGGTGAGTGAATCTTTTTATACATGCATACCAACAAAAATTTGAACAATACTCTGTTCCAAAACCAAGTGAGTTGCTTTTCTGTCTACTAGCTACATGTCTTTTAAGACCGCATCCTGACTGAATTGGAACCTCGCAAGTAACTTATTCACCAATTTGTCTCCTCTGCGTCAGTGTAGCGCCTTTTTGGAGAGTATCCGCTGGAACGCAAACTGTGTACGCTGTTCTGTGTCAGCCGCACCTCATGGTCATTCATTTTGGGGTGGAGTAACCCTTTAAGTTGTGTTAGGGTTTTCTAGCACAGCATTTCTTCAACTTGTCTACCAGTCTTCAATGTCACATGATCCTTCAGAAATCATTCTAACATGCTGACATTCTAACGTGCTCAGGAAATAATTTTTTTAATTGTAAATGTAGAAAACCGATGTACTGCTTTATATTTAATAAATTTAATAAATATTTAATGACACTTATCAGGATTTTTTGATGAACAGAGCATTTTGTGAAATAGAAATATTTAGTAACATTATAAGTGATAATTTAATGCGTTTCTTTCAAAAAAAAAAAATCTTACTGACCCCACCCATCTGATTAATTACATTGGCATGCTGCCTTAGATTTTGGCCAAACGAAGCATCCTAGAAAGCAGCATTTTAATATGCTTGCTTCCTTCCTTATGGAACAACCTTTTCATCAGGAGTATGATGTTTTAAATGCTTTAGAAGTTGGCAACTCACTAGGGACTGGAACAAAGCTCCTATAGTATGTTGCTTATACTGTGTATTTAGAATGACATTGAAATGCATTTTAAATCGCTTTACAAGTTAGCATTTTCTAATGTTCCTACCTCTGTGGAAGTTTGACCGTTTGATATTAACTCACAATTAATAATGCTCAGTGCATTCAATGGAATGTAATATTCTGATACTAATCAGTCTGCCATATGAATGGTCCAGTCTAAATTAACAGCATGTGTAGCTGCAAGTGTCGCAGGCCCAAAATCGCATATAACAGTACTGTAATACATCTATAACTCATTTATGAGGCATAGAAGTCAAAACACCAGATTATCTAACAGCCCGACAAAACATGCATGATTGGAAAACGAAGGACAAATACGCTTGCCATTGATGTCGGACTGCTCGTCCTTCTGTATGCCACACCTCCTCTCCTGTCCTTCATCCTCACACTTTCCTCTCTTTACCTACCTTGCAATGCTCTCCCAATAATCCATAGTGCTGCAGTGTAAACCAGCCAGGCTTATAACTGATCACTGCATAAGAATGAAAATGCACCTGTAGCCCTGGTGCTGCATCACTGAAGAAAGAAAAAAGCCATACAGTAATGCTTAAATAATTTTACATACAGGCTGTTTCTACAGCAAAGTATTTCATACTACATTCACCTGCCCTTGAAAGAAAAAGAAATCAGGCCAACTTGCTTTTTTTTTGTTTTGTTCCATGTTGCTGCTGCTAAGGAAAGCAGCTACAACTAAAGCAGTTATAGGCCTCCACATGCTTCTGGCATACTCACAATGCTTCTCATCCTCTGCATGCAAAGCTGTCCGTCTGCTTCCTTGTGTTTGAGATTTCCTGCTGCTAGCTGTTTTTTGAGTCTCTGACTCAAATCCATTTATTTGTCCACTTCAGTTCTTCATGCATTTCATATACAATTCTGACTTTGTGACATCCTCCATTAATTGAGTTAACATCTATAAATTGTATCAATGGCATTTGATTAAGCCATCAGAGGTCCACAAAGTCGAGAGAGAACAATCATCTTTTATTTTTTCCATATGGACATTAGACAGCCCTCTTCCCCTTCCCTTCTTTTCTGTTGCCCTCCCTTTCCTTCTCTTCCTCAACAGTCCCTCAATGACAAGCGTAAAAAGAATCTGTTTTCCCGCAAGTTCCCTTTCTACAAGAACAAGGAGACGAGTGAGCAGGAAACAAGCGATGTGGACCGTAAGTACAGAAATCGGCACTCCAGCTCAATGCTGGGCAAGAATAGGGCAGCAGGTCATAAGGACAGAGGTGGGCACTGCTCCACTGGACACAGCAGACATCAGAGCCGACTATAGAGATAGCAACACCAGTGGACAGAGAGAGCCTAGTGCCTGCTGTGTTCAGTGGCTGGACCAGGCCTTAGAGTGTCTCAGTAACCCTTGTACTCTTGTGGTTGTTGTCTCTCTTGTTGCTCCCTTCCTGACCGATCCACAGGACAACCCAGATGACATGCTATCCAAAGGCCAGAGTAAGTTCCCCATGTAGATGCCCACTCGGTCACCTCTGGACCAGACCTCCACGCTATCTCTCTTCCTTTCACATATTTCATTCCTCGCTGTCATAATTCATATAGTACCAGACAAAGAGTTTTCAGTTTCTGCTGTTGATGGTGGAGGTGAAACTTTTTTCAGTGAAACTTCTTTTTTCCTCACTGTCTCACTGTGCTCTATGGAATCTCCTCTCACTCAGTACCTACATATTTTATTTTCTCTTGATAAGAAAATCTGTTAATTTGACAATTATTTGCCATCATTCTCTAGATCAAACTATTATCTAATTAAAGTTTACTGTGTTTACTGTTAACTCCTCAAATGCCACAAAGGCCATTGGGTAGACAAGTGCAGTTTTTTCTGGTTGACATATTTTATATTGACGGTGGCCGTCATCCAGTAGTTTTTGTTAACTCCATAAAACCACACTGATATGGGCGAAAGCATTGAAGACACCTTCAGAATTAATTCCAAATACTTTGTAACTAAATTAGGTTTGTGAACGAAAATGAAATACGAGCATGGCCGAAAACAAACCGTGATTTGCTGTTGTATTCTTAATGTGTGATTGAGGAGACAGTCTTAATCTAGAGACCAAAACGTTGAATGCATCGGTGTATGTAAGATGAGTCCTCTTTTGCTGGAAGATAAAGACTTAAGTTTGGGTTAGTTCACCCAAAAATGAAAATTCTATCATCATTTACATACCCTCATATCAAGACTTTCATCTTTGGACCAAAAAAAAAAATCTTTTCTGAAGAGAGACAGTCACTTTAATATCAGGGGTCTCCAACTGTAAGCTGCAGACTTCAGTTACAACCCTGCTCCAACACAACTGCCTGTAATTTGCAAGTTACCTTGAAGACCTTGATTACCTGGTTAAGGTTTATATGATTAGGGTTGGATCTGAACTCTGCAGGATGGGAACTTTCCAAAAGCAGGCTTGGAGATCCCTGCTTTATATGATGAAGAGATTTCATTTATTCTTTTATTTTATTCTTTTTTTTATTCTGTTCATCATATGAAGCAATTCTGTCTCTACAAAATTATGGACAGAAGAATGGACAAAACTATTAAAAATATCTTCATTTGTGTTCCAAAGATGAATGAAATTACAGGTTTGGAACAAGTAAATAAATAACAGCATTTTAATTTTTGGACTATCCCTTTAACATTCTAATTCTTTAAATCTGCGAGTTTAGTCATTTTAGTCATTTTGAAACATTACAACAGACCTCTTTATACATTGAAAAATAAAAATAAAATAGGGCAAACTAGCTGAAAATATTTAGGTTCTATTACATTAACATTTTATTAGAGTACTTTTACAACCTGAAGAGATACATGAATCAATGGCTGATAGTAGAAAAAAGAAATTGTGACTACTGTCATTAATTCTGACCAGTCTTTAGAAAGCAGAATGAAACCGTTATAATGTGAAATTATGTAGATGTAATTTATTTGGAATTATTAGTATTATTTATTTTACTATGACCTGTGCTGGGTAACTTTGTCAACTATTAAGAGCACAGTAGCATATGACCTCTAAACTACCAGATGTGGACTATAAGCCACAAAACTCAACTCAGAAGGTGTACTGTGTCCCTTAGTGGTGTGAATATTTCTCCACTGTGGTGAGACTCAGGACTGGTATTTCTCGCTTATTTGAAGTCACCTCATGCATCATCATGTGCTCCTATTCTTGGTTTTCATCATCCATTACCCCTCTGTTATGATTTCAGAGCATGTCACCTCTAATGCCAGTGATAGTGAGAGTAGTTACCGTAAGTTCTTCCTTCCATTGTGCCCTTCATCCGTCTTTCTCGTCTGCTTTTCTTTCACACATTTAACACTTATTCTCTCTCCTATCCTCTCTGCTATGCATTAACGTGTATGGGAGATCCATTTCATAATGCAACATAATAAATAAATAAATAAATGACCAATGTTAATAAATTACCGAGCAATGCTATTGTGGATTTATCAAGAGTTTACATTGCTGAATGCCTGCCCCCTCAACTGAGCAGCACTGCAGTGAGAAAGGCTGGGTAATGTTCCAGAAGCCACAAGATACAATACCAAAATCAATCAGTGAGCCCTCTGCCAGCCCCTGGCTCAGTCTCCATAGCAACAGTGCCCCCATCACTTCCCAGCCCTTGCCCTCTCTCTGTCAGAGACTGTCAGAGTCACAGTGGTGCTATATCAAAGCCACTCTAAAGATATATACTGTCTCACAGGGGCCAGATATTACACACCACTGTGATCAGCAGAACAGACTGTGCATTAGTGCAGGGCATTACCAGCTACTGCATGGTACGGTACACTTTGTGTCACTATTCTATACGTTGCAACATCGCAAGGGCACAAGAGACCTGAATCTCTGGGATCAATGCTTTTGTCCACTAACATTTGACAATTATGTGAATGCAGACATAAACAATTAAAAAATGATGGTTAATTTTTTTTTAGCTTCAACATTTTCACTGGTCCTGCTACATCACTGTTCAAAAGTTTGGGGTCAGTAATATTTTTTTTCAGTAAGAATGCTTAAGGACTCATTAAATGAAACAAAACACATTAAAAAAATTCAAGTGACAGTATTTATTGTTACGATTTTAACTATTTAAAATAAATGCTTTTCTTTTGAACTTTCTATTAATCAAAGAATCCTGAAAAAAATTTACCATGGTTGCCACAAAAAAAATATTAAGCAGCCCAACAGCTTTTAACTTTGTTAATCAGAAATATTACTTGAGCATCAAATCAGCATGTTAGAATGATTTCCGAAGAATCATGTGACACATGGGAAGACGGGAGTACTGGCTGCTGAAAATGCAGCTTTGCTTTCACAGGAATAAATTACATTTTAAAATATTAAAAAAACTTTTAAAATTGTAGTAATAGTTCAAAATATTATCATTTTTACTGTATTTTCGATCAAATAAATGCAGCCTTAGTGAACATAAGAGACTTGCCAACCCCAAACTGTTGAATGGTAGTGTTAAAATAAAATTAACTACATTTAATTTTGTAGCTATTTATTTTTAAATTAATATGCTTTAATAAATGTTTTAATAAATGCATTTTAATTACTTGAAAATATATGGAAATTATATAGCTAGTGCAGTGTAGCTCCATAATACGCATTTTTGCTGGAGACAGTTTGTGTGTTTGTGATCTCTCATACATGTGAATAACTAACAAAACAATTCTATTTCTTTGGAGTAAATGCTTAATATTTTGTGTTTTAAGTATGCAATATGCTACACTTTGATGCAGTAAACAGCACTAGCATGTCACAGGCCCTTAGGAATTCTGCCCCTAACTTTGAAGAACAGTGTTCATTAATTTACAGCACGTATCTGCCTCTAACTCATAGTGCACATGCGGGCAGTCAGCCTTAGGCAATCAGGCCTACTGAGATCCACAGAAAGAGCTCCACTTTAATCATTATGACAGTCTCATACCAACCATGACGGAGAACTCCATTGCTATTCACTATTCATATGTGTAGCATACAGGACCTCTAGTGGCCACAAGTGGATCTCGCATTGCTGTCTCTGCAATTTCACACATTTAATAATAATGCATGAGCAGAAAGCATTGCATCAATTTCAGGGTTTTAATATGCTTGACTGGATGTGATAACATAGTGATAACATAAAATGATGAATTGTACAAAAAGATTTTTTCTAAGCTTAACTGTATGTGTGTTCTTATATCAGGTGGTCAAGAGGAATATGTGCTGTCTTATGAGCCAGTCTGTCAGCAGGAAGGTAAAATGCTAATGATTGTTCATATCAGCAACATTAACCCATAAGATTTCATCTAATAAGTCACATCAATGATTCTTTTTAGGAGAATGTAATTGATTTCATGAATGGTCTTTCAACAGTGAACTACTCACGACCGGTGATTATCTTGGGTCCGATGAAAGACAGAGTAAACGATGACCTGATTTCGGAGTTCCCTGACAAATTTGGTTCCTGTGTTCCTCGTAAGTGTATCATGTACACTGTGTGAACTGATTAGATAACATGATGAGGGAGGGACACATTATTACAGTTGCTACAGTGAAAATTACAGTGGAGTTGCAAGCATGTCAAATAAAAAGGCATTTAAGGCTGCACTGACATGGTTGAATATCTTTTTTTTTATTTTGAGATTTGAATAGATGAATTATTCCAGTAAGTGATATAAATTAACTTTATTATTCACAGGGGTCTGTTTGATAGGGTTGCACAATGGATCTGACTATATGGTTTAGTGAGGTTATTAAACTGTGAATAACTGTTACTCAATTAAAAGTAAGTTGATGCTGTGCCCTACAAAATATAATAGAGTCAGACTGTTAATGGTGTGGTTTAAATTAAATGTGCATTTATAATACAGAAGCACCCCATGTTCTCTTTATTTTAAAAATTTCACAGTTCCAAATATTTTTAAATGTTATGTTCAAACTAACAGATTTGTAAGCATGTTTGTTGAACAGCCGATAGTAGATAAGAGAAGAAATCCCATGTACTCATAGCTATAGCTTACAAAAAAGTCAGTGCTGGTTAAACAGGCGGCCAAAGCAAAATACCACTTAAAAAGATTTAAAATAAGGCCAAAAAAAGCATTAAAATAAGCCAAATCCAGATATTCATTTTTCTAGTTATGACAAGCTCTGAAAAATTTAATCGGGTAGAGATTGTGAGTAAAAAATATTTTCAAAAATCCTTCTCCTAATCCTTATTGAGTAAATCTTGAAAAACTGGAAAAGTCATAGGGCAGAATAAACATAGATGCAGCAGCTATCAGGATTTAATGCTTTATGCATTTAAATACACACATACATATTGTATTTGAAACTGCAAATCGTCAAACACCTGTAAACTACATTTGGTAATTCTACTACAACCATGGGTTTAATACAGAAATTAAGCCTGTAGCATATGCTGCTCTCTGTCTCAGATACAACAAGGCCGAAGCGAGATTATGAGGTGGACAGGAGAGACTACCACTTTGTTGCGTCCAGAGAGCAGATGGAGAGAGATATACAGGAGCACAAGTTCATCGAGGCAGGCCAGTACAACGGTCACCTGTATGGAACCAGTGTGCAGTCTGTCAGAGAGGTGGCAGAAAAGGTGAGGTCCAGATTTATTTCTCACCATAAGAAGTGTATTTTATTAACAACACTAAGTCTCAGTGTTTCCCCTGCCATTTTTTCTTTGCTATAGAACAGGTCTATACCTTGTTCTTTTATTAAACAAACTAAATAGCCTTATGTTATTTATCTTATTTACTTGACGGCATGTCATGTCTGTCTCTACGTTACATGGTCACGCTCTCTGTATTCCACACAGCGGAGTTCTGCCCTGATGCGCGCACACACACAAACGTGCGTGCACACACAATTGAGCACACTCCCACTAGTATTTGTAAATATTAAGCCGCAAAACGACTATTTAAAGCTGCAGTCCGCCTTACTTTAACCCGATTCACAACTGTTAGTTTATAATAATGTTTTCTAATTTGAGTGGTACGGGTAGGTTTTCGCAGGAAATTCGAGCATGCTGCTGCATCATTACGTCACGTCTGTAAACATAAAGAAGTTGTCTCGGCTACTAGGCTATTGCATGTGAGGATCTTGCAGGTGACGGATCATTTATAGCCTTTTCTCACAGCAGCTAGAATAATTAAATAATTTAGAATAATTTTGATGGCGGATTGTAATCCAGAAAGGATTGTGTTTATGAAACATATGTGAATGAAATTATATTATATTCCAGTTTTAAATGTGCTTCTGATTACAGATAGCCTGGGATAACACAAGATTTGTATTTTAAAGACAACAAGTTCGAAGGGAGCATAGTTTGCTTTTTGGGTTAAAAGAATTTCTTAATATGAAATTCGAATAGTAAGACAATTAGAGATTAGACTGTACAGAAATTGAAATCTACACGCTAATACACACTATACTCATTGTCACGCAATGCTGATGTTGTTAACTTTAATAATTTGAGAATAAAGTATAACAATAATAATAATTTGCACGGCTTGATGTGATATGAGCTAACCGATCGTTAGATTTAATTACCATTGGTAGCGTGATTTATTGTAATGCTTTTTTCCTCGGTTGGTCAGAACAAACGTGGCAGACTTGTTACTTGTTCAGATGGCAATATATGGTGAAAATTCTTATTTGGGTCATATATTCCAAGACTAAAGGATAGAATCTGTGATTACTAAGTACAGTATCCACACAGGTGCGGTGACTGACAGACTGACACCATAGACTGAGACACATACTTCTCAAAACATTAGACTCATCCGCGCTGGAGCCGTGCCGATGCACAACCCCACGCAAGGAAGATAATTCCGCACAGAGCTGCAATTCCAGGTTTTCAAAGATGGCGACAAAGAGGCAAAACTTACAGACTGCAGCCTTAAAATGATTTCTGCGTGTCTCTGTGTTAATGAATGGCGCAGATGCGCGGTTTTGTTTACTACTCGTACTGAAGCGCATGTGATGCTCCCGGTGATATTAACGTCTGCTGTCTCACTGAGGACATAAATACATGAACAACATCTCCAGAGCTGCTCTGAGAGTGGCTTCAAAATATAAGTTCAGTTTAACTTGAAGACATTGCAGCAGAAATATATTACTATTGTTCAGTAAAATGTACGTAATAGGCTACTACTACTACTAAAATTATTAAAACCTTATTTTTAAGGAATAATCATACTACATATATTTCTTCAATGTTTTAATTGTAATATTAAATCCCCTTTATTTTCCAAAAAAATATATTTTTTCTTTCGTTTTCATTAATTAAAAGATAAATTAACTGACTTTTTTTATGCCTTAAAAATGTAAATACACAACACAGAATTTCTGAGGAAAAAAATCATAAGGCTATTGTAAGAATAAATGAATCTTGTTTTTATGCTTTCAAATAATTAGACATGCTAAAACACAGAATTTGGTAACAATAAAACAAGGTTGGAAAAAATAAAACATTTCATAGGGCCCTAAATATGTAATTTGTGTTAAACTTTTAAATCTAGGGGAAACACTGAGTCTACAAACATTACATTTACAGGCAAAGATTTGAATGCTATTACCCAATGTTTACATAAGGTGTTGAGGAAAGGAGCTAAGTATTGTTTCAGGAGAAATAGGCACGATAGGCATGATAGACCTGCACAACTGCTGACAGCACAGGACTATAATCCATAACATGCAGCCTTATTGCTTACTGTATGGAAACACTGTCTTTGCTCTCCTCAGGGCAAACATTGCATTCTAGATGTATCAGGCAACGCCATAAAGAGACTGCAAGTTGCTGTGCTTTACCCCATCGCTATTTTCATCAAACCAAAATCAATGGAGAACATCATGTGAGTAAAAGACAAGGAATCCAACTAGTATTTACAAAGATCATTGTCTATTAAAAACAATGTCTCGCTATCAATGACCAGTGTACCGTATTTGCTAGGGGTGTAACGTAAGGGGTACTAAGGGGTACGTGTATCGTGTACTGAACGGTTCACGGGCAAATTCCAAATGGAAGTGATCGTCCATATCCCCTTGGAGTGGGGACTTTGGAGTGAGCAGGACACGTGCGTGCCATTATGTAGTTGTTTGGAATGCACTTGGCAAAGGGAGCGATGTAATTTCCTCATTATCTTCAGCTGGCATGTTCCCGTGACAACGCAGCACGGTGTCCGTCAGCAGATTCGCTGATGGACACCAGCATAAAAAAATATACATTTTATATTTTAAAAAGTTTTGTATATATCATTTTTTATATATTATAAAGCATATTTTAAAAACTTTTTAAAATATAAAATGTATGTTTATTTGCAACAGTTATGCTAACAACAATAAAAAGACATTTATGACATTAAAACAGTGACATCTGCTGACGGACACCATGCTGCGTTGTCACAGGAACATGCCAGCTGAAGATAATGAGGAAATTACATCGCTCCCTTTCCCAAGTGCATTCCAAACAATTACATAATGGCACGCACGTGTCCTGCTCACTCCAAAGTCCCCACTCCAAGGGGATAGAGATGATCACTTCCATTTGGAATTTGCCCGTGAACCGTTTGGTACACGATACGCGTATCGTTACACCACTAGTATTTGCCATTGTGTCATATTACGTAAACTGTACCCAGTCATAATCATTGGGGTGCAGTTAAATTTAATTTTTTTCTCAAAATAGTTTAGTATGCAAGGATTACTAATCCATGAATGTTTTTTTTCTGTCCCCTGTGAGCATTATAATATAAAAAGTATGCTGTAATGCTTTTTCTCTCTCCTCAGGGAGATGAATAAAAGACTGACAGAGGAACAAGGCAGGAAGACATACGACAGAGCCATGAAGCTGGAACAGGAGTTCATGGAGCACTTCACAGGTCTGTTTGTGGCTGTCATACAGGCATCAAGACAACAGCTAACCCCAACTCACATTTCTGATTTTACAATATATTATATATGTAGCAATGACAAGGTCAGGGTTTTCCCCCAGGAAACACACAAACTAATTGAATGTAGTTATATAGAATTGAATTGAATGTAGTGTGTGTGTGTGTGTGTGTGTATATATATATATATATATATATATATATATATATATATATATATATATATATATATATATATATATATATATATATATATATATATATATGGGTAGTTGATGTATTAATTGCTATCAAACCTCCTTGCTATGGTGTGACAGAAAAATGTAAAAAAAAAAAAAAAAACTAACATTGAAGATAAACCTCTCTCATGCTGTTTGTAACTCTAAGAATAAAGATACATTTTTCTCATGTTATTTGTTTAAGTTTTTTTTTTCTACATTTTTGCTGTCACACCAATATATATACTGTAGAGAGAGAGAGAGTGTTGTGGTCAGAATTATTAGGTTACTTGGTAAATATGAGCAAAGAGGGCTGTGAAAAATCTGCATTGTTTATCCTTTTGGTCTGTTATTCAGAATATTCACAGAAATTTCATTTGACCATGGTGGAATCTTCATTTTGTGCTCAGTGACCCATTTTTGTGTTGATTTTGATGTTGATCCAACCGTACATCCAATTATAAGATTTCTAGCAGAGAATATACTTTTTTTTTTTTTAGACCCCAAGATCTTTGGAGAATACCAGGTTGATTTTTAACATCTCCAGTTGATTGGAAGTTGTTCATTTTTGTAGAACTACCTATAGCTGATCATTTAACTTCACACTGTTTTTGATCTGAACTGACTTGAGCTAAATAATAAAACTACTGTCTTTTAGAGCTGCTTTACAGCAGAATGTGAACTGTTTCCATAGACAAGTTTCCAGAATTGCTTCTGCTATTTCCTGTTTATCTCTGTGATGCTGGCTTGACACAGTCTGTATTGTATTGAGCGCTAAGGAAATAAAGGTGACTTGGCTATTGCCCTGATGGTGAACATGGGAATTTTCAATGCTTTAGCTATTTTCTGAAGCTCAACCATTTTTGCTACACATCAGAACTATTTCTTTGGTTTTACTCATTGTGATGGATGACTAAGGGAATTTGAGCTTTGTTACCTTATATCTATATTCCTGTCAAACAGGAGTATAAATACCTGGACAAATTTAATTTTTAATGAAAGATCATGAGGATAAACAATGCAGATTGGAAGACTGAGTATAACATATTTTGTATTTGTATTTGTAAACCATAATTTAGAACACGGATGGGCAACTTCGGGCCTGGAGGGCCACTGTCCTGCAGAGTTTAGCTCCAACCCTAATCAAACACACCTGCCTGTATAGCTTTCTAGTGATCTTGAAGACCTTGATTAGCTGCTTCGGGTGTGTTTGATTAGGGTTGGAGCTAAACCACTGGTCTATATGACTGCTGGCAGTTTGTTTGTGTCTTTTAAATGTATTAGTTATTTTATTTTTGTCACTGCTGTCTCCTCACTGTGACCATCTCTGCATTGCAGCTATTGTTCAGGGGGACACTTTGGAAGAGATCTACGATCAAGTCAAGCAGATAATTGAGGAACAGTCTGGGCCATACATATGGGTACAGTCCAAGGAGAAACTATGAACGCCTTCAGGAGTTTATCATCCCCCTTTCTCTGCCTGGTTTATTTATTGATTCTGTTTTTGTTTTTTTTCTTTTTGGTAATCTCAGCTGGGCTTCTCCAGCTGACAGAATTCACTCAACAGATTAATTCCTTAATCCAGCATACTTCAGTCTCTGTTCAGTCCTATATCTTCACCTCCTACTTCTAGTTCCTCAGTAGCTATTTCAAGAGAAGATGATCTGTCCTCCTCAGATCTTTACTGCTTCCATGCTTACAGAAAGCAAAGCTATGCCAGACCAGCATCTGTTTACCAGGGGTTTGGAAACGGTACAGTTCCTTAATGTTTAAGGGAGGTTACTTTGTAAGGACAAAGACAGCGATCTGGATTTTCTGACAAGTCTCTCTTCATTTTACCCATTCTATTTTTTTTTTTATTATTATTTATGGAAATGGTAACATGGAGCTCAAGTCTCAGGCATCGGATTCATTAAAATGGTGAGAGAAACACAAAAAAGCAAAACTTTGCACGTTGTAGCTTCTAAGACCAGGTGTTCTTCAGCCCTTCTTTCTCATTGTTCATTTCCACCATAGTCCCGTATGTTCCACACGTTGTTGATTTTCTTCTTTTACTTCTTCCTTGACTGTTGTATTGGCATGCTTATTGTTCTCCTCATTCTGATTGTCTGCGTTATGGAGCCATTGTGTTTAGATGATGTCCCGCTGCACAGATGTGAGACATGTGCCGCCACTGTTAGAATGTCGGAGTCTACAATCAGTGTCTTACACAGAGTATGTGTTTTCAACACTTTGATTTACATTTAGGAAAGTCTGCCATTTGTAAGGAACTGATATTTTTAAGAGGCAATAAAATGCCACCGCATATGTGGAAGAAATTTATTGTACAATGAGATCTTAACAGATATTTAACCCTCCATAAACTGCCTATTTTGTTATAATAAAAGTCTATATTGAGCTTTACTTAAGCACTATTATGATGGGAGTTATTTTCTTGACATCGTAAAATGTATATTAGAGCAAGAGATTTAAAAAAAAAAATGGTATGAATATATATTTTTCCCCTTTTTCTGTTACCACCCTTTATTTTCCTAAACTGAAACAAATGACAAGATGCAGGGCGGTGAGGGGAATGCGGAGAAAACGGAGCCTAGCGGATGATTAATGTGCTATTTGAAGCTGGCTCTGTCGCTTCCTCCCCTCTGCCCACCATTTCAACATCATCTGCTCCAAGTGTGCTACATCAGAGTCATTGTGTGGAGAAGAACGCTCTATCCGTCCCCCCCTCTCAGACACAAACCGTCTCAGCTGGAAGAAGAGCTTCACAGGACCGACCAAGCTTTGACGCAGGGCTGATGTTATCCAGCTAGAAGCTCCACAGAGACTCCTTTTTTCTAAACCTGTCCCGGAGAGAGGGGGTCTTGCCTGCTCTTCCTATGACATGATTGTTTTGTATACTAAGACTGCTTGTTCTACCACCTCACCACCTCTGCTTTTTGGGGACATTTTGGGACTGGAAAAGAGAAACATGTAAATAACCTACTGATCTGATTCATTCCATTAATCAAAACGAACAAGAGAATGGCTAATTCAAGAAAAATAAAACAAAATCTTTCTCATACAGCTCAGTGCTGGTGTGAGTATTCCTTGAGATGGAGGGCTTAAGTATATTTTTAAGGTGTGACATTAGCACGTTATTCTGTCTAGCTGTACACATCAGTGCACTTCTGAAAAGTTGTCATGTTGATTGTCACAGCTGTTATTTTGTGAGGCCATATGGCACCTTAAAAGAATAGTTGACTCTAAAACATAAAATTCTGTCTTTTACTCGTCCTCGTATCATTCCAAACCTGTATGGTTTACTTTCATCTGTGGAACATTAAAGAAGTTTTTAGAATTGTTTGAGAACTGAATGCTGTATAAAGAAAGTCAGTCGTCACTAAAGCTGTTAGGTTACTGACATTCTTCAAATTATTTTACTTTCAAATAAGAGTACGTAATACAGGTTTGGATTGACATGAGGGTGAGTGAATGATGACAGAACTTTCCAACACACTCTCATGACATTTTGTAACTATTTTGTGTTGTGTTAACGGCTAATTCAGGGCTCTAATCAAATACACCTGAATCAGATAATCAAGATCATTTGAAACTTATAGGCATTGTGTGTTGGAGCCGAAGTCTACAGGACAGTAGCTCTCTAGGAGCAGCTAATTTAAATGAGTTTGTAAGATCTGCTCACTCCCCACTGATGGTTATGTTTGGAGTTAGGGTGGACCTTCTTGCTCCCCCCCCCCCTCCATATGAATCAAATAATATGTATTCATGCCACCTCATGAAATAGTTTATTTCTCGTGGTTATGTTTTTGGGTTGGAATTTTTATTTATGGTTGGGGGAGAAAAAAAAAGAAAAAGTGATTGTAATTCTGTGTAAAACAAACATAGTTAAGAACAGTAAAAGTTCCAGTGCTTGTTTTTACAAAAGATCAACAGTAATGGAAAGCTGCTTGTCCAATTAAATCAAATTTGGAAGTTTTTTTAGGTATTAGCTTCTTTAGATAAGTGTTCCAAGATGTCAGTTTCAAATAGTTTAAACGCCATTTCACTCCACTTATTTCTTTGACAGCACATGCAGTTGGACTTCTAACAAGTTTTTTTTTTTTTATGTATTATGCAAACCCGTTTTCGCTTCAGAGTAACAACAGAGGCCATAGAAAGTTAGTTTAAAACCAAGTCACATTGTGAGATATAAGGTTGCGGTTACCCTTTTTACTCCAAAGCGGACAATTCTATAGTAGCAAACTGCATTTGTTTTTATTTATACTTTTGATTTTAACAGATTCAGATATTCTTGCTTATGTCACGTCAAAAAAACGTCGTATCTGCAGTACAGTCAGGCTGTGAACTGGAGCTCAACATTTTTGTAATGTTTGTGGTTTAAAATGTTTTCATTTAATAATCTGGTTTCAAATGTCAATAAGATGGCATAACTAATCGCAAAACCTTCATTTATTTCACAACAAGGCACTTCTATACAGCCATCCATCATTACCAGCACTCTTACAGACTTTACAGTGATATTAATTTAGTTTATTGAGGGCCATAAACCCTGTCTTACAGTAGAACGTTCTTTAATAACGCTGTCCTCGTATCACAAGTGGACTCGTAATAACGCCATTAATATAAGGTTCACTCATTCAGTCACTTTCTGTCTTTTATCTGTCTGTCGGCGTCTCTCATGCCCTCTTTCACTTCCTTCACAAACGTATCCCGCAGTCTAGTAGCTCTCCGACCCAACTCTTTCACATCACTGGGCATCTTTGTCGTCTCCTCGCGTATCTGGCGAACAGTCTGGGATCTGAGCAGTTTGGTCGAGGCGTCTTTCCCGGCGATCTGTGCTTTAGCGATGGCGAAGGCCGTGATCTGCGCCGCGCGTCTGATAGGTCGAGACTCCGACAGCTTCTCCACCACTTGAGCGTTATTTATCAAAGCATGAAAGATCCGTCGCAGCACCATTTTGAACCTGTCACAAATATCTACGTTAGATTTCACTAATATTAATCAGGTTTACGATTAGTATTTATTTTCTTAGGTAAATAATACATTACCTTCAAAGGTCCCCAATCGACTACTCTACACGCTACTGAGCGGGTCTTTTCGACGGTGCCGTTGCCGTAGCATTTGCATCACTGTAGGGGATTACACACCACAGTGCCCTCTACAGGCGTGGGGAGTAATACATTTTAAACGGACGACCGTACAGTTGTGCTCAAAATTATTCATACCCATGGTAAATATGATCAAAGGCGGCTGTGAAAATGAATCCTTTTGATCTTTTATAAAAAAAAATAATAATCTAACCTTTCAATTGGAGAATAAGAATTTAAAATGGGAGAGAAAAAATGGGCCACAATTAATCATACCCTTTTATTCAATACTTTTTACAACCTCCTTTTGCCAAGATAACAACTCTGAATCTTCACCTATAATGCCTGATAAGTTTGGAGAACTTCTGACAAGAGATCAGAGACCATTCCTTCATCCAGAATCACTCCAGACCCTTTAGATTCCCAGCAGGCTCGGCTCCACGGGGGGCCAGGGTGGGCCTGGCCCACCCAATCAGAAGCTTGGCCCACCCTGGCCCCACACATAACAGCCAATCACAAAATTGTTGTGATATTCAACTGAGGTTCCTATATTTTTTTCTTTTTCGTTTTCTTACCGCCCACACCCACATACGTGCTAATACTGTATTTTCATGCATCAGGGAGCCGCTATCAATATGCGCGGAATTGAAATCCTTTTGAATGAGAGCTCGCGCCTTTCACTTTCACTTTCGATTTGGCCATCACGCGTACAGTGCTCTGTGTAAAGGGAGAACATCTTACAAGATCAGATATTTGTCAATAAGCTAAGAATCTGTTGATGCATGGTCTTGTCAGTCTCAGTGGTGTAGTGCAGGGTACCTACTTCTAAATACCCTCTGATGCGCATTCAGTGGTGCCTCGCATTAGCCAAAATAATGACAGTCCACCACATGATTTGCTAATCAAATCATCTGTGAATAAATGCAAATATTCCCTAAAAATACCCAGTAAAGACAGTGATGCGGTCAGGACGCGTCGGCTTCCGTTTAAATATGATTGATGATTGCGCCCGCGCCTGCTTTGTCCCGAGACAAGATGCTGACAGAGTTGCTGCTGCTTCAACAACAACAATTTCGAATGAAGATGTCAGCCAAAGTGAACACTCTTTAATAACAGAACCAGTGCATGAAATGTGACGGACACTCCGTGTTACATTTGCCCGTCACTGCATGGGAGAAACAGTCAGTCAAACATAGGAATATGCACAATTCTGGATATTTATTTATTTATTTTTTCCCAAATAGAGATCATATTCTCCTATGATTCTCAATAGACAACTAAACAAATAGCTTGTAATTTACTAGAGGTTCTGACAAAATGTTAATTGCTGCGGTCTATTTAATTTTTAAAATTATCTTAATTTTAAGATAATTAAAATTCAACCCCTGCCCAACTCATAACCCCTGCCCACCTGGAGTATCACTTGGCCCACCCTTCATCTCGTATCTGGAGCCGGGCCTTATTCCCAGCTCCATGTTGGTGCTTCTTCTCTTCAGTTCACCCACTCATTTTCTATAGGGTTCAGGTCAGAGGACTGGAATGGCCAGCAGAAGCTTGGTTTTGTGCTCAGTGACCCATTTTTGTTTTGGTTTTGATGTTTGTTTGTGGATCATTGTCCTGTTGGAGGATCCAACCACAGCCCATTAGCCGATAAGATTTCTAGCATGGACAGTCAGTTTTAAATTTTTTATATGTTGGTATTTAATTGAATCCATGATTCCATGTGTCTAAACAAGATGTCCAGGACCTCCTGCAGAAAAACAGGCCTACAACATCAAAGATACAGCAGTATATTTCATTGTACACATGGGGTACTTTTTTATCCCTGTGTTCACCAAACCCATCTTCAGTGTTTGCTGCTAAAATCTCTTTTGTAGTTTCATCTGACCATAGAAGCCCTTCTACATCAAAACCCTTCTTCCTGACAGATTTGTAATATCTTTAGTTGATTGGAACCTCTTAATTATTGCCTTGATGGTGGAAATGGGGATTTTTAATGCTTTAGCTCTTTTCTTACAACCACTTTCTAAATTTGTGAAGTTCAACAATCTTTTGCTGCACATCAGAAATATGTTCTTTGGTTTTACTCCTTGTGATGGATGATTAAGGGAATTTGGCCTTTGTGTTCCTCATATTTATAATCTTGTGAAACAGGAAGCCAAGGGTGGACATGTTCCTAGTCACCCTGGTCTGATAAAAAATGTAAACATGAATAGGAATATACTTCAGAGATATTTTACTCATAAGAATGTCTAGGGGTGCCAATAATAACATACACTGGAGAAAAACATTTATTTCATAATGTGATTTTCCCCCACTTTCACTTTTAAAAAATTTTTTAAATGAAAGATCAAATGGATAAACAATGCAGACTTATTTTCACAGCCTCCTTTGATCATATTTACCAAGGGTATGAATAATTTTGAGCACAACTGTATGTAATTAGCGAAGTTAATTTTAAGAAGAGCTTCTAAGCGTGTCCTTGCAGGTTGTGCACTTGTGCTATAAAAAATAGCTTTTAAAATATCAATATTTTAATCGTTCTCTCAATCTCACCGTTACTTTAACAGTATCTTGAATGATGACAATGATTAGAACTTTGATCGATAAAACCATGGGCCAATACACACACACACACACAGACACACGTGTTTGTTTTTGTGAAAAGTGGGGACATCCCATAGGCGTAATGGTTTTTATACTGTACAAACTGTATGTGCTATTGCCCTACACCAACCCTACACCTATCCCTACCCCTTACAGGAAATTTTGTGCTATTTCAGATTTCCAATACACTCCATTCTGTGTGATTTATAAGCGTTTTGAAAAGTGGGGATATGGGGTAATGTCCTGAAAAGTCACCTTCTCCTTGTAATACCTATGTCATACCCTTGTCATTATACAAATCTATGTCCTCATTTGTCACAAAACGCACGCACGCACACACACACACACACACACACATACATACATGCATACAATGGTGGCCAAAATGATTAGAACTGTAGAATTTTCACCAGCTAAAAATAGTTTTAAGTCAGTTATTTCTATCTTTTGCTGTGTGTCAGTAGGAAATATCAGTTTGCAATTCCAAACATTCATTTTGCCATTAGTTGTAATAATCCAGTGAGATTTTTCTTTGCACAAGAAGTCTGACAACAGCCAGTGCTCCACACAGAGATCTGATCTCATCCTCCAGTCTGTCTGGAATGACATGAAGAAACACACTGAGACAGACTCAATCCAGAAGAAATGTGGCAACGTCTCCAAGATGCTTCAAAATGAATGTTTGTAAATGTAAACTGATATTTCTTACTAACACACTACAGCAAAAGATAGAAATAACTGACTTAAACCCATTTTTTGACACACACACACACACACACACACATATATACTGTATATGTATCCTATTAGCAATTCAATACAATTATTGTGAACACCGAGCATTACATTTGGCATTGGAGGACCACACTTTAATTGATAAAAAGCTGTCTTTGTGATCTCGGTCTGTAGAGAGCTGATAGTGTATCTCCTAGAAACACTTGTCAGCACGACGCACACACGTCCAAGTATGCTTCACTTCTAATGGGAATTGCATCATCCTTGGTGGGGGGTTTATGTTGAGGTGGGCCAAAGTAATGAACGTACTTCTTCAGCATTGATGGAAGACATGACAGTTCTTGTGAAGTTGTCCTTAAATTATAACCTGTTTATATAAAAGTCATTCCTCTCACTGTTTTCTTCATGCTCAGTGCTCTTCATGCCTTACAGCATTACAATGGCTTTGGCCTTTTTTCACAGCTTTTATGAAAATATCCACCAGATGATTTGTGTGGAGCACAAGAGAAGATATTTTTTTTTCCATACATTGAAATTCAATGGGGCACAGTGTTGTTTTTGAACAAAATAAATGAATAAATAACAAATAAAATAAAAACCTCAATTTATGTTTGCAACACAACTTTGTGTTTGAAATTTTTTTTACATTTTTAAATCTTTTAACTTTTTATGGAAATAACTATGCCTTAGGTAGGAGAATATACTGCAAGTGTGGAAGTGAATGTAAAGTTTTCAGACATTTAACTGTATGTAATTTATGATTAAAAGAAAATTTCATACATTTCATAATAAATGTAATTGGTTAAGCATGCATTGTTTTGACCTTCTTAAGTCTTAGGCCTATGTACATGTAATATATATATATATATATATATATATATATATATATATATGTAATTTCATAGTTACTTCTATTGTCTTTGAAGTGTCCTGCTGAATGTATTGACAACGGTAACTAAAATATACTTTATATATTTTATATGTAATTTCTATTAAAACTTGTATGTTATGTATCAAAATATGTTTGTAACACATCTGTGATAAAGTAATACACCTTTGTAATACATGTTTGTAATAATAGTACATTTAAAATACAGTATATTCATATTAAATGTAAAATTGAATAGCATGCTAGTTTAGTAGGTTAGCTTTAGTAGGTTAGTCAGCACAGCAAATAAGTACACTTCTTAAAAGCATGATAAATGATTATTAAAACAGTTTAAAAGATTTCAAATGTACTTTAAAGTAAAGCATTTATTTAACGTTACTTATAAAGTCATAAAAAGTATCTCTCATATTTTATTATCTGTGAGTACATTTTTTTTTTATGTACTTTTAAGATTTGAAGTACAAGTGACTACATCAGTCTGATCACCTAAAGTAATACCACACTCTTTTCTCAACAAGGTTTGAGTTAGCATTGTGCATGCCAGGTTATGTGCTAAAGCAGGGGTGTCAGACTCATTTCCTGGAGGGCCGGAGCCCTGCAGAGTTTAGATGCAACCCTAATTAAACACACCTGATCCAGCTAATCAAGTCATTTGCTTATTTGAAAACTAGAACAAAACTCGGAACAAAACTCTGCAGGGCTGCGGCCCTCCGGGAACTGAGTTTGACACCCCAGTGCTAAAGGGTTAAGGGTTTGTTCAAATCCATAAAATTATAAGCAACAGTATTAGTGATGCTCACCTCCGCTAGAATATTTTGCAGTTAACACTGAAAATGTTAGGATAATAATAATAAGCCACAATAGTTTAATGAACAGATGGCATAGCTAGATGGGGAGTGAAAAATCAAGTGCACGTGTGTGAGGCAAACAAAGACAGAGTGTGACTGAATGCTTAAAGTGCACTTCTGCCTACTTCAGCTGCCACAGCCAAACAGGAAAACCTTTAAATAAGAATAATTTTACTACTGAACAATGCTGTATTCACATACTCGCATGCACTTTCCATTAAACTCCATGAACTCCATGTGAAGCTACAGCATGTCATTGTGGTCTCACATTTACTGTAACAATAACACTTTCTGCTGTGAGTGAAACACTCATATGGCTTCACCTCCGACCAAAGCAAACATAAAGAAATTGAAATGTTCTTAACAACAAAATATCGCTTAATGAAATCGCTCCTATCAGATAACACACTGACTGAGCGACGCTGTTTCTTCAAGTCGAGAATCTTTTTTCACAGAATAAGGTGTTAATGTAAAGATAGTCTCAAAGAATTGTGTGCTTGAACTTCCCACGCTTTAATTTGTCACTCGTAGGCCCCAAAAATCCTGTCATTATTCACTCACATTCTACTGTGGAACACAAAAAGAAATATTTTGAAAAATGTACCAGTGGCTCTTTTCCATTCAATTATTGGAGCTTTCAAACTTCTAGAAGGATGCAAAAGCACCATAAAGTAAATGAATTTTCATTTTTGTAGCTACACGTAAGGCTAGTTTTTAGTCAGACCTGCATCATTCTCTGCTCCATCTGCTAATGCTGTTTAAATAATAGATTAGATTGCAATATGAGAAAACTGCAGTTGAGATGGTCAGATCAAGGGGTCAGAGAAGGGCAAAGCAGATATCTTCCATTATTCTCTCTCTCTCTCTGATCTCATTCTCGTTGTGTGCAAGACCTCTCCCCCCGCGTGTGGGACCCTGATAACAGGATCTTCTGAGAAAGTGAGGAAGTCCTTTCAGGCCTTGGGTGTGTGCCTCACCAGAAAGACGCGCGAAAGAATTGTGTACAAAAACGTGTGTGTGCAGCTGCTGTCGGAAAAGTTCATACTTGAGGTGTGCGGCCATGGCGGGTATCTGAAGCTGAAGGTCAGCTGTGTCTGGTGCTCATATCCAGTAAAGGCCTTGAAAAGAGTCCACCACAGCTGTGCATCACATGCAGGACAAGAGACATCAGTCTGACTGCTAGCCTTTAACTAGTCGCATATCATACAGTAAAAAAAAAAAAAAGAGTGTAATTTATGGCTTAGTTAAGAAAGAGTGGTTTCTCAGAGCACCAGACATCAAAACCAAAAGTGAAGTAAGCTATCATACATGAAAATAATATAGAACTATTACGCAGTATTTATGAATTTTTTTTTTCAGATACAAAATTTACATTTTTGCATAAACTATCCCTTTAATAAAGAACAAGAGACATAAAGATGTATTTTTATATTATATTATGTTATATATTTGATTGATTTCTCCCCTATAATCTTATAGTATATTCTTTTAAATGCTGTATGCGTTGAAATGAATACTTCCTCATAATTACTGTTTGTTTCAGGACCTGCAGATGACCTGAGATGGGGAATGATAACCGTTTATGTGTTGCTCTGCAGGTTTAGGATTTGTGGGCAGATGTTTAGGTGGATGAGGGTGAGATTTGTTATGAGTTTCTCCGACTGGTTCATCCTCTGATATCCTTCCTCAATACTCTCACATATTCTGAAGCAGTGTTTACTATCAAACAGAGCAGTGGGAGTATTTGTTTTTGAGAATTTATCTATTGATCTGCTTGTCTAACGACAGACATGGAATTAACTTTGCCAGAATGAAGAATTACAGTAGTACCATGAGAGCGTTAGAAGTGCTTGTGTGGACATGAATTTTATTTCATGGGAAAAGGTGAAGAAATGAGAAACGCAAACCAGCTTGGTGTTGAACAGCAGGGCAGTACATGCAGTCTCTATATCAGTGATTTACTGAAGCTAATTCAGTCTGGGTAAAAGAAAAGACCAAGGTAATGAAGTTTTGGTGTACACATAAATAACATTTCAGTGTCCTTTTCTTCTGTGGAGACTTGCTGCAAAGAAAGCTCACAAAACATTTGTTACAGCTTTCTTGCATTTCACGGAAAAAGTACACGACAAAATCTCTTTACTGTGATTATCATCATGAAGGAAAAAATAAGTTTGTGCATGGGTTGTTTATAAAAGCTGGAAGAAATGGCTCAGCTGAGCACCAGAAATGGAGGGATTCACTCTAAACCACAGGAATAGATAATTATAGAGGCATAAATCATAGACCACCCATTGTGTCTGAGATTGTAAAGAAACCTGCTTCGGTGTCTTGCAAAAATGGGGTTTACCTTAATACTAGCAACAAAAGAGACCTATGAAACATAAGTCACTCTAAACGATAATCAATCAATAATAGAATTATTGATATCCACAAAAATAAATAAATAAATGCATACAAATCAATAAAGAAAAATGCGGTTGCAGTTCACATATTATCATTGTGCTCTTGAGCTAGACCTAATAACATCATGGTGTCTGTTCCTGGCATAAGATGTTTAGACTGAAAAGGGAATTGTTTTTGGGGGCAGTCTGAACTGGTAAAAGTGTGAGTAGTGAATATTTGAATATAATTAATTTTACAGCATATATCTTACTTTAATTGTCAAAGCAGATGCTTATTGCTAATTGATTACATTTTATAATTTAAAATATTAATCATAGTGTACACGTTTTCTGCTGTGTTCCTGTATGTGTAATCTCAGCAGTGACAGAAAGGGAAGAAACACAGTAATTTAAATGTGCTTTGGCAGTCTAGCCTCTCCAACATGTAGACACACAGTTAAAACTAAATCTGAATTACCATATTATTCACAGTATTTTCACAGGTGCTGCTACATTTTGAAGAAAACCCACATTGGTTGTGTCCTTTACTTTCCTGAGCTCCTCCTGGAAAATGTCTCCCAGGTTAGATTACTTTGGCCCAAATGTTCTTCTTCTGTCTGCTCAGTTACAGATGTTGGTGTGTGAGTCTGCTGAGCAGGCACTTTGAAAATAAAGCAATCTTTTCATTACTTAAAAATAAGGATAAAAAAAAAAAAAACACTTTACATCACCCTGTCTGTTACATATAGTACATGTTATTGTAATTCATTTGTATTATAGCAGTAAAACGCTATGCACAGTAATAACCAGCTCCACGCGATGCAAATAAATATATTCTAATTAGTATTACTCAGTTCTTATGCAATTATACAGTACAATATTTTATACTAAATACTCTCAGAATGTAAATGCAAATTCGATATTAGGCTAAATTTAAAACCAAGTATTTAATACAAAGCAAATTTTCGTCGGCACTTGAACCGATATACATACTTAATAAATAATTTCCTAATATAGAAAACAGGAAGTGACACCAAAGCACACGCCTCCTTCAATAGGAACACTGTCTCACAGGGTCTCCAAGGTTATTATGTGTGTGTGCAGCGCTCGCGGTGGTCGTGACTTTCGCCTTCAGTAAGGCAGGAGCTTGAGAGCATTGGTAAGATCATCATACACTTCATGGTCTGCTAATATAGGTGCATTGGCTTCTGAATGTTGACTGTTGGCCATTTCTACGTTAAGATTAGCGGTGCATCGCTTTCTGAACCACTTAAGTTAGGATTATTCCTCACAGTTTGTTTAATAAGTGAAATGATAATAATAATCGCTTTTAATTCGTATGGCAGCTACTGTATATGCTTGTACAGAGCAGGTGCGGACTAGATTTAGCCTTTACAGTGAGTTCACGCACGTGCTCTGCTGACCTTCACGCGGATTCTGTCAAACTGATATTAGATAGTGATTGTTTCACTTGTGCAATTAAATTAATAACAAAGTACTAACTTTTTTTTTTTTGTGATAATTTAAATGACGTCAAATGTTTTTAGTTTCAATAGTAACAGTATTTAATAATTAAAGTGATATCGTTGTGTTTCAAGTTCAATTTTCAAATGATTGTTTTAGTAGCTATAACTGCATTGAAATTTTTGCATTGTGATTTGCTGGCAGATGGATGTGACATTTTCTTCAGGGTCAGCTCTGAACACTTGTCCTTCCTAGTTAACCCGAGTCCTTTTGGGTTGTACGTGTCACCTGTTACCATGTTCATCTATCTAAATTAATTATCACTACTAGTTTGAAATAAGGCACAATATTTACATTGCAGGAGTTTTTTTTTTTTTTTTTTTTTTTATCAAAATTGAGTGTTGCTTTCAAATAAATTGTGCAAAAATGTGCAGTTGTTACTTAATGAAGCTAATTGTAGCTGATCTGATCCTATAAAATGAATTGCACTCATATTTAATTTAACTTGAATAAAAGCAGTTAATTTAGATGTTGAGTTACCTAGCAAATCATTTTACCGTGTTTTCAAACTGTGTGACCATCACATGATTTGCTACAGTGAAGTTTTAATCCTCTTTGCCAGTTCTGTAAAGATTAATCAACAATGTCTGGAATTCTTGGGAATGTAGATTATGAACCAAAACAGTTTGATGGCCAGAAAAACAGAGTTGTACATTTATAACGTGCGTCTAGTACAGAGGTTATTTTTAATTGTGAGTAAATGACACAAGGTTATTTCATCCATTTACTTCTCAGAAAAAAATATTCAAGAGATGGTGGCACAGAGTCACATGATTAAGTAGCTTTAGATAGTAATTTAAATTCTGGGTGTATTGCATGAATGGATTAAACCAGCACTTTATGAAATCATTTGGGATTTTAAAGCCGTTCATGGAGTTTTTTTTTTTTTTTTTCTTCCCCATAATAAAAAAATTGACTGGCTTGTCCTTGGTCCTTGAACTTAAGCTTACTTACTTTCCTAGTGCAATTTTTTTTAGGCTTAAATGAGAACAGTTTCCTTTGTCTAGAGATTTATTTGGCTCTCATTGTTCCCATTATAAAATGTAGAAGTAAATAGGTAAGCTCTATTGCTTACGTACCTATAGAATTGCTCAGACAAGGGATGAAGATTAGTGGGCCATCCTTAAGGAGCCCAGGAGGCTGTGCAGTTGCTCAGGAAAAGACAGCAAGGGTTACATGTCAGGCCCCAACGGACCTGAGGATTGGTTTGATCTGATTGTGTGCACGTTCTTTCCTGGTAGGGTGTAGTCCGAATTCATTTTCCTATCTCTAGTTTGCATGTGTCCAAGCTAGTTAGCAGAGCACATTTGGTGCATTGCTTCAGTGTGACCTTTTTTTAATGTGTACTTTAATGCCTTTAGTTATTTCCGAACAAATTTAAAATGTAGTGTTTGTTACCCTTTTTGTTATTCATTTGTTGAATGAGACTGTCTCAAGGATGCATGTTTATCTTGCCTGCAGTGTTTTTCTCTTGTGCTTTGGATCATTAGATTAATTTGTAACCTTCAAGAAATTTAGTCCTTATCTCTTTAAGTCCATGTTTTTCAAACTTTATAACTTAATTTATACATTTTATTTATATATATATATATATATATATATATATATATATATATATATATATATATATATATATATATATATATATATGTATATATATGTATATATATATATATATATATATATATATATATATATATATATATATATATATAAGCTTTTTCTTGTATAAAGGACAAGAATTAGATTTGATCACCTTATATTAACTATGGACTACATAGGATATTTGTACTTTATTTGTACTTTATTGTGATATTTGTAATTTTATCACACCACCAACCTAGTTTAAAGAGAGAGTTTACAGAAAACTTACACTTGCATGATTACTGTCAGGATTAATTTTTGCAGATGATAAAAATCTACATTATATTTTTTCTACAAAAAATAATCTTCATGCAGTTCTTTTTCATTTATTGTCAGTTCATAGTGACCACATTTATCATTCCCCAAGAATATGATCAATATGAACAATTCTCATTCTCTTGCAGCAGTTATTTGAGGCCACGATGGATCAAGCCAGGACAACAATTTCAAAAATCGTAAGACATACTTTTCATAATAATTAATCATCTGAACCAATCATTAACCATTTGGGAGGTAACAAAGAAAGCACAATTGTTGACGAGATCTGTGAGTGTTTCTTTTCAGCTGAGAAGATTTTTAGGCACTTTAACTGAAACCTTCTTAATTTGTTCCTGATATCGGTTTTACTATTTGTGCTGAAAACCGAAAATCTGAAACCTCATGACTTTAAACATGACCAGCCTTTTAAGTGTTCTTACAGAGAAGAGAACCCAGGACGGTATTTTATCATGGTGTCTTGTAACTATTTTTCTAGTTCAATGGGGAGCCGCGCTCCTACACTCGCTTTAACCTGACCCAGAACATGGAGGGTGACAACAGCCACGTGGAGATGAAGCTCTCATCTGACATGGATGATGAAGTGGAGGCTAACGGTGTTGGGGAAAACGTAAACCAACATAATCGTCCGTATTACCCCAGCAAACTGAAACAGCGCTCTCCCAAAACCATCTGTGGATATGTCATTGGCATTCTGTTACTTTTCATTATTGGTAAACCAATATGCTGGTATATATTCAAGCTTATTATGTGGCCCTCTGGAATTCTTTATTCTGATTGGTCAAATGTTTTTGTACAATGACCACTAAACTGTAATCATTTCTGTGCACAAAAACAACTCGTATGTTTGTCTTTCAGGATACCTCATTGGTTACCTGTCTAATAGAAGCACAGACAAAACAGAAATCAAGTCAGATTGTCCGGTCATTAATGAGATTGCCCCAGTGAGAGCAGAAGCAGTTTATTCATTGGACTGGAGTGATCTCAGGGCATTGCTGAAAAAGAAACTGACAACCAACAACATTATCAGCAACCTCAAGTAAATACACACAACTGCACTGTTGCTTTTTCCATACTGTAAATTGAGCAGGTATTCAAATTAAAGATGCTTTGTTTTGCCTTCTAGGGAATTCTCTAGTGCCAGTCACCAGGCAGGAAGCACAGGAGATGAGGCACTTGCTAATAAAATCATGGGGAAATTCAAAACTTTTGGAATGAATACCTGGACCGACGAGCACTATGTGAAAGTCCATGAGCCTGGTTCCTCAAATAACAGAGTCCTGTTCCGTGGTAACGTTATGGGAACAACCGAGGGCTATTTGGCATACAGTGCACTTAAAACAGTGCAGGTTAGTTTTGAAAGGGAATGTATGTTGACAACCAACAAAACACCGTAAAAGTATCATAAAATTAGTTTATACAACTCGTGAGCAATTTTCCAAATCTTCGGAAGCCATAGAATTAGTGGCTCCTGCAGGATTTCATCTGAAGTTAAGTTAAAAAAATTTCAATTTATGCTTATGTTAAAAATTCAACTCTGAGAGAAGTTGTAACTTTGTGTCTTGTACTTATTACACACTTATATAAGACTCTTCAGGTCAAATAATCATTGAGAGGTACTCAGGTGTCTCTAAACATGTTTTAAACTTTTTAAAACATGACAATGGAAAAAGCAACAAAATAATCAAAGACATTCATAAGCAATTTTCATATAGGAAAACAACTAAATAACAATGCAGACATATACAGAATAACACTTTTGGTGTGAATGGGTGCTTATTCACATGACGACACAATAGCTGAAGTTTCTTAGTTACTTTTCAAAAAGTAGCCATTTAAAAAAAAAAAAAAAAAAAAAAATATATATATATATTCATTCAATTTTCTCGCCCTCATGCCTTCCCAGATTTGTTACTTTCTTTCTTATGTGAAACCGAAATGAATGGAACCCTCAAAGTTCAAGCTTCAAAACAACCCGTTACTTCCCAAAATTACTAGTTGATCATGTTGTGAAAATCGTATCACAAGTTTAGATCACGGTTCACAATGTGCTGAAAAAAAAAGTTTAAAATATTAGCAGTTTTCTCTCACACACTTATCATTTCACTTCAGCAGACATTGATTCTTAAGGTGGGGTTGTATGGCTGTGTTGTTTTGCTTAGTTTTTGATGTCAACTTGCATCATATGGACTAACCGAGCTGGATTATTTTTTGTTTGTGTTCCACTGAAAAAAGAACCTCACGCTTCTGGGATTAAAATGTGAATATAATTGAGATACAAGTAGAAACAGAAGAAAAAGTTTGCGGTGTATAATGACACATTACAGCCTGTTCCGTATTATTTATTCTGTTGTATAGGGTGCAGCTCTGTATGCCCACTATGGACGAGCAGAAGACTTCAGGCGCCTGCAAGAGCTAAATGTTGACATAAATGGAAAGGTCGTCTTGGTTAGAGCT
This sequence comes from Onychostoma macrolepis, assembly GCF_012432095.1. Classification (NCBI taxonomy): domain Eukaryota; kingdom Metazoa; phylum Chordata; class Actinopteri; order Cypriniformes; family Cyprinidae; genus Onychostoma; species Onychostoma macrolepis. Next base: position 1,925,994 of record NC_081156.1, read on the forward strand.
GGACTCTCAAGTTTTGCTGATAAGGTTGGGTCTCTCAAGTGTTCGTATTTTAAGACCGTTATTATTGATATTTACTTATTTATCCTTTTGTTTTCATTTGCTTAATACAGGTTGCTAATGCTGCTAACTTGAATGCTAGTGCTGTGCTAATTTATCCAGATCCTGTTAACTACAATATTAAAGACGACACTGCTCTTTTTGGCCATGTAAGTTGTGGAACCTTTCTTTTATCAGAATATTTGTGCATTTAGAAGTTAATGTAAAGCTGATCTTTTAAAACACTCTTTTTATAGGTCCATCTCGGCACTGGTGATCCCTACACTCCAGGATTCCCTTCCTTCAATCATACCCAGTTTCCCCCGGCTCAGTCCTCTGGCTTGCCCAGCATTCCGGCCCAAACTATAACCATAAGACAGGCTACTGAGATCATGAGGTGCAGTTGTGTTTGCCATTCATTTCCTATCAAAATGAATCATAGTAAATAGCATTTATGATAGTAAATGCTATTTACTATCACTGTTGCTGTTACTGATATGTCCCTATTTGACTTGTAGAGTTGTTACTGAAATCCGAATACAGCAAAAAGGCACATCACGATCAATCTTTGACTGATCATTGTTGTTTACATTAATGGTCAGTGTACTTATGCACATACTTAGTTATATATATATATATATATATATATATGGCCAGAATTCACTGAGCGGACTTGTAAGTTGGCGGGTTGGGGGCTTAATAATGGTAATTTTAGATGACCTTTCGTATGTATCTAATTATAAAACACTTTATAATCTATAATAACATTTATTAACAACGTATTTAATATTTTCTCTAAACTTTCTTGTATATTTAGACAAGCACTTGCAATTCTGGCCAAATTAAAGATACGTTGTGTGTGAATTTGCACATATTACTTTGCAAAAACGTTTGCAGTTAGTTTTTATTATATGTGCCTAGAGTTGTAATGCTTAATATTTGAATAGAACTATATTGAACATCTTAGCATTTGGGATTTAACACAAATTGGAGGTTATCATAACTTTAAGAAGTTATTCACAATTATTTTAAGAAATTTTTTTTTAGGAATTTAAATTTATGTTTTGTCTTTAGAAAATATTTATGACCATTCTTAAGAAATGTTTTTGGGAATACAAAATATTCTTAACTTTATTTAGTTATAAAATAATGAGAAAAAGACAGTTAAGAAGAATTTTATTCTTAAGAATGTAAATGTAAATCAAGAGCCTCAGAGTGTAATATGGGCTTTTGACTTGAGCCAGCAACAACCTACAGCAGCAACCACGCAAAACATCTATCTATCAACCCCATGCAACAATGCACTTAAAAACACTCTTGAGTCTTGGAACTCACCCAGATCACCCTGGCAGTGACTTTTGCATGTGCAAGCACCACTCACATTTTAATCAGAAGATTCAGACAATTCAGTTGCCCTGTCAGTGAGGTTTGTTAATACTTCCTGTATTTACATGTTTGTCACATTTGTTTGCCCCTGTCCTCAAACAGTAAGTTAGGTGGTCGGACTTCCCCTGATGGCTGGAGTGATGGGATGCTTCGGGATACCATGTACGAACTCGGTGATGATGGTGACATTATTACAGTGGAAGTAAAGAATGTCCTTATTCAGAAAAAAATCCACAATGTGTTTGGAGTCATAAAAGGTTATACGGATACAGGTACTATATTCTGTTATATTCTGCTTTAAACAGCTGTTTACATCAAACAATTAATTGGTCCCGGTCACTGATCACTTAATTTTGGTTTTCGTCCTGTGCTTTAGATCGTTATATGGTGATTGGTGCCCAGCGAGACGCATGGGGCCCTGGATATGCCAGAAGCACAGTTGGCACTAGTTTACTGGTGGAGTTGGCCAGAACTATCACAGATATGATCAAGAATGGTACATTGAGTACAAGCAGTGATGTCTTTTTAAAATTCATAGATAAATGTCATTATATAATGAATTATACATGATCACTTTTAATTGAGAATAAATTTGTTGATTTCAAGTGCATCTTTCTTTTCTTCCAAGATGGATTCAAGCCAAAGAGGAGCATAATTTTTGCTAGTTGGAGTGCTGGTGAATTTGGGAGTGTTGGGGCCACTGAGTGGTTGGAGGTATGAATGCATCTTTGCCTGCCTTATGTTAAACAATTTTAATTATGGGAGTAAATACTCTGTGTTTGTATGATACAACAACAAATAATAATAACAACAACAACAACAACACAAATAAAAGTAAACAACAATAACAAGAATGGTTTTAATTATGAATGTATTTACTCTAATTGCAGTGTGTATATGGTTATTGCATTTTTAATGGAGTACTGATTAGTAAAAACTGCATTGTATACATTGCATTATAGTTATATCATCTTGGAAATAATACATTTTGTGCAAAATATCTAATGTGGGATCTAATAAAAACGGAATATACAGAATACATCTGTGCACAATACACATACTGTACTATATACTGCAGAAACCATAAGAGTACTGTAGTATGTTAGTATGCAGTTTAAAACAGCCTGTGCCTTCAGCAGTTACTGTAAGTCTGTGAATATATTTGTGTTTTTGTACCGTCAGGGCTACCTGACCTCCCTGAATTTGAAAATGTTTTCTTACGTCAGCCTTGATGAAGTTATTTCAGGTTTGTAAAGAGTCATTTCTTGAAGAATTAAAGAACTTTTATCTTGAGTTGATGCTGATCATCTGACATTCTCTTTAGGCTTTGACTCTTTCAAAGCAGCTGCCAGTCCACTGCTGTATGAGTTACTAGAGAGCACTATGAAACAGGTGCTGTGTCTCAAATGCTAAATCTTCAGCTTCAATTTTCTTATAATCTGCCAAAAAAAGCAGTTTTGTCTGTTCTGAAAAGAGAAATAACCTTTTTCCCCATACAGGTCTCATCTCCACTTGATGCAACTAAATCCTTGCATGAACAGTTTGCTGGATCCAACTGGGAGAAGTCTGTGTAAGTTTGTCCCTCACTGCTTATATGCTCCACAGTTTGATTGTAATTTCATGTGGTGAAGGACCAGTGTATTATTTATTTTTAGTATTATTTAAAGAATATATTTATTACTATTTTATTCTTTTATTATTCATATTTTGAATGAACTTTCAGTTTAAGCTGTAGTATGTTTTATGTGCTTTTGTTATTTTGTTACTTTAAATATTTCTAATCTTTACTTTTCTTTCAATTTTAGTAATGTTAATGCTTCAACTGAAAACTTAGATTTTAAATTAAGTTTTTCGGCTAATATTTATATTTTATTTTATTATTGCTTTATTTCAGTTAACAACAAATATTTTTAATCCTTTTAGTTTTTGTTAACAATAACAATACTGTTAAGTTGTTAGACACATTCTGATCAAACAAAATATATATATCCTGTAGAATATCCTTGTAAAAAACATTTTTAATTTTTTTTCCACAGAATGGAGCCTATGGGTTTGTCTCACTCTGCTTATCCATTCCAGACCTTCTTAGGCATCCCGTCACTTTCGTTTCGATTTACTTCGGTAAGTATCAAGGTTTTACTGAAGCTGTCAAAATAATAAAGTAAAGGTGCAGTTTGTTTCATGAGAAAAGATGGGAAGTAATGTTCCTGATGTGTTTCAGAGTGCAAAGTTATACCCTTTTGGCACTATTGAGGATACGGATCAAAATCTGGAACGGTACACTTCCTACAACACCTTGAAACTTGCCAAGACAGCAGGTGAGGTGGTTGGACTGGTTACGCTTCGGCTGGTACACGACAACTTGCTCAAGCTGAACGTGGCAAAGTATACCAGTGTCATCCGCAACTATGTGTCCCAAATCAGGTCTAAAGTTGAATCACGCCAAATGGTGAGTCTGTGTGGTGATATGTCTTTTTGCGACTCCCAAAGAGCTTAAACTTGATGTTTGATGTTTTTCTGTAAAGGCTACAGGGAGATGTAATTAACTTTCTGCATTTTTCTTTTGAAGTCGGGCCGCCTTCCTTCCACTGTGACGATGCAGTGGCTTCTCTCAGCTCATGGGTCATACGATCGTGCTGCCAGCTCTCTTGTTTCCGCCATCCGGAACAGTGATCTTGATGACGTAGAGCAGTGTCGCATCATCAACAATCGCATTATGAGGGTAAAAAATGGTCAAGCAGTTTCATTCTTTCCTGTGCTGACGTATTTCCTCTTGAAAAAGGAAATTGAGATGGAATATATCAAAGGGCTTTTTTAAAAATCCAGTAGCCTTTGATGCTGCTTTGCTGCTATTGATAGTTAGAAGCAAGTGGTTTTAGGAAGAGGGCCATTTTATTGGAAAAAATTTGGATATGATAAAACCGAAAGATGCATTTTAAATGCATATACTTGCTAATTGTGTTAGATACATATTAAATGAGTGTAATGGCTAAGCGTGTCAACTTCTGGGGTGCAACAGCATATATAGACATGGGCTAAAAGCAGCAAAATGCCAGCCTTAAAACGCTTTGAAAGGTTTTTCATATTGCATTCTTGGGATATACGACCTTAGAAACAGCAGCAGCTGTAATTTGTCTGTAGTTTTGCTGTTTTATATTGTGTATGTTAACATGATGTGTCTGTTTGAAGGTGGAAGGCGGTTTTCTCTCTCCCTATGTGTCTCCGCGGGAGAGTCTATTCCGGCACATTCTGCTGGGCTCCGGATCACACACTCTGGCAGCTCTGGTTGATCACCTTGAAGCCATTAAAGGAGGGCTTGAATCTGCTGACATTGACCAATTCAAGAATCAGTTTGCTCTTGCCACTTGGACCATCCAGGGCTGTGCCAATGCATTGGCAGGGGAAGTATGGGATATGGATAATGAAATTTAGACAAGCAGATTCAGCTCACCTCTTTAGCTGTATGATAGTTTTGAACCATCACTCAAGGAAAAAAAGGAAAATTAAAGCAGAAAATGATTTTGGTGCTCTATTAACATGAATTTAGGATAAGTGGTTTACATCAGTATTTACAGCAGTAGTTGATCCAAAAGTCTAATGTGTCATCATTTACTCTCCTTCATGTCATTCCAGACCCCTTCTGTGAAACACAAAAGAAGATATTTGAAGAATGTTCTAGTCAATCGAACTATAATACATAAAATATTATAAAAGTAGCTCATATCACTCATGTGCTATACTTTGTCCTCTGAATCCATACAGATCACAGTTCATAAGGGGTTTGATTGACATCAAGGTAGATAACCCAGAATTTCTATTCTTGGAGGAAGTTTTTCTTTGAGATCTAGTTTAGATTATACAAATTTGGAATGTGTTACTGGTTTATTTTCAAAATTTTCAGATTCCTTTGAGGAACTTCTTGCATGATACCTGAACAGTTTGGATTTAGAGTTTTTTTTTTTTTTTTATACAGACTCCAGTTAGACAATCAGCCACTGACATTTTAATGTTTGTAACCTAACTTACCTGTGATCATAATACACCTCGTAAAGCACAGTATTTTTCCAATTTTCTGGTTGGATACACTTTTCAGGGGTTCCTCAGATCAATTCTGTCAAATAATAGAAAGAGGCTTTCCTATGTGGCTCTGAAATTATATTTATTAGTTTTTTATTTATCAGTGACAGGGATCACTATAAATAGCATTTTGTAACGCCTTTTTTAACAAATGTATAATTATCGGAAGCAGTGCCTTCCATAATTATGACAGTTATACTGTCGAAATGTGAAAGCAGCATCTGCTATGGAGATGACCTTGTTTTCAAAAGCTATGACCACAGACTACATTGTATTTCTTAAATGATAATTTAAAAAATCAGTAAGTTACTGGTATGTATCAGTCTTTGGCATCCTCCTTTTGAATCAATGTTATACCTGATCCAGAATCATTATCGGGAGCAGTGCCTTCCATAATGCGAAGATGATGGTAGTTTTTGCCTACCAATGTGTTGATATCGAGGGCAGTGCCCCTCATATTTCACTGTGATGTGGATGTAATTATTGGGAACGGTGTTTCCCATGATGATGTACAAAATCATCTATATTCACACACTCTTACCATAGTAGTTATCTGTTGTAAGTCATGTAATCTGTCAGTTTTTCATACACAATGAAGTGCTGTTACCTTCTTTAGTCTTGCATTAATCAAATATGGAGTGGGTGAGGATCACTGCAGAAATTAAAAACTATAGAAACATTCTCTGTAAGATCCTGTCATGGGCTTCTAAAAGATTCTGTTCTGTTCTCTTATTCGGTTTTCATAGTTCTTTTGTTTCTGGTGTATTATTATTGTGCCTTGTAGATTATGATAAAGCCTTTAAAATACTTTTTATTTTTCCTCTTCTTTGTTCTTTTCTTTGTTTGTATTTAACTTCACTCCTGCTGTTTCACTTGCAAATCAAAGTGAGATTAAATTACAAAACTATTCAGCTAATTGGTTTTAATGTTCACTTTTTGATGCCGGTATCATCTGTTCATCGGTATCATCATGGTTGTCAGAAGACATATCAATATGAATCGAAAAGTGGGAAACACTCCTGTCATGTAAGACTTTGAAATAGATCCTGTACAGGTCCTGATAAAGATATATGCACGTGGAAGAGATGAAAATGGAGATTAAAGAGTATTCCAACAATATTCTTATTAGTAATGACTTGCAGTTTCATGATTGTCTATGTATATCCATATCTTAAAACATGTATTTGAAGAATGCTGTCAGTAGTAGTTTTGTTGTAGACATAATTGGTTTGTGGCATTACATGTGCACTGATTCTCAGTTTTATGACAAGTCTGCAAGTGATTAATAAAAAGTTTGAACAACTCATTTAAACTGTCTACTGTGGCCTCTGTACAAGCTCTTTTTTTTTTTTTTTAAAGTTAACTAACCGTGTAAAGTACAGCAAAATTCTCATCCAAGATTGTTGACTAAATGACACTAAAATTATGTTCTATTCATCACTTATTGAACCTCAAATGTGGCTCAATTAAGCAAATAATTGCTAAATGTTTTTTTGTTTTGTTTTTTTTAAATTTGTAATCATAGCTTGTATGTATAATGGCATGCCACAATAATAAAACAAATGCATTGTACTAATAGGTTGAATATGTTTTTGCTTAAAAATGATTCTCAAAATAAACTGACATGATTTCAGTCTAAAAAATAAATAACATAATTTAGAAGCTGCCTACTTTCAGTTAAGTCTTAGCAAATATGTAGCTTCAAATATGTAGACAGTGACACCCGTAGACGTCCTAGGTCATGTCTATGATTTTAAATGTATTAAATATGCACACACGATGTTTGCTTATACTACTATAATATCGTGAGACAGTATTTGTGTCCCAGGGACTTGTTTGCAATTCTTCAAATGACCACATGGGAGAACTAGAGTACTTTGCACAATTCTCTTTGAATATCTTATGACTGCCATAATTAAGCGAGAGGATCTGTAAATTTAGCTCACATCTTAACAGCTGTCGAATTGATTTTTTCCCCTTTCTTTAAACAGCCTGATAGCAATAGGCTTCATAATAATAGGTGCGTTTCAAAAGCAAAATACGTCTTCCCCTAAGCCTGTAGAAATATACCATATACAAACTTAAAACCAAACCAGATATTTGGCGTTAAAAATATAGAGTAGAGTTTAAAATGAAGTTTGGTTTAAGCTGTTATGGTTGTTTATTGCCGTGTGGACTGTGGAGTGCAGTCATAATGAAAGTGTCCTGTCTCTTTAAGAGTGGGTTGTCAATAGAAGCATGAGCATGTACAGAGCGCGAGTGAGATTGAGTAATGACGCTAGAGTTCTGCTGTAAGTTAATTTAGCGACAGAAATGCGAGGCAGAAATGAGTGAGAAAGCGACAGCGGTTATAGAGCAAAGCATATTGCACACTAAAACATGTTTATAAAACTTTAGAACTCCGTTGAACTTTGCCGTATACACCCAGGACTAACACAGAGTGAAGTTTTGTTCAGTCACCAGACACCTGGCGTTATCGAGTGAACACCGAGTCTGACAGGTAGGACTTAAAAGAGTGTGTAGACTATTGTAACACCTTACCTGTCACTGCTGTAAAAATAAGTTTCACAAGGGCGTGGAATTTAACAGATAAACACAAATTAAGAGAGCAAATTGTTTTAACGTTTCCTCATATCTCGGTCCTCGCGCTGATCTCAAGATTTCACCTGCATGTAAGGAAAGTCAGTGGCGGGAATTTGGCTCCTTAAAGGCTTAAAAATTGATTCAGTCTCAGTCTAGCAGTGTCTTTATTTGTGTTGGTGTAATTGAGATTTGACAAAATGCGTTCAATTTTTATTACGTTTCTTATTCTCAATATGTGTATGATACTCTGAGAGGTTTATTTCTAGGCTAGTAAGTGGTGTTCACCATGTTAAAAATGTAACTCATCGTGTAATTTAACAGTTATTGTGGACCTTATGTGAGATTTCTCTCTATTTTTATCTAAAAGTGTCTCATTTCTTCACACGGAGGAGTGTAAGGCTAAAATCAAAATTGAACGACATTAAACCACATGGTTTATGCTGGCCTCACTTTCCAAAAATGAGCCTGAACCCTTTCCCAATCCCAGCTGCAGCACATAGTGCTGGATTAAACGGTCTCCACTTGAATATGTCAGAGACTTTTTAGTCTTTTTTTTCATACTATCCTTTTATGCTTGTTGCATCTTCATTAATTTGTGACGTTAAAGGCACCAGCCTCATCACTGCCATTGTTATTTGCATTATTGTGAACAAAGAAAGACTCACTTGTGATCGATGCTGAATTACAGTCATGCAGGACAAAAGGTTGATTCAGATGGAGAATGTATGGCTGCTTTAGAGCTCAGGGTCACACGTATAACTGCAGCTGTTGCTCTTAACCTACATTGCAGCAGCATGTAAATGTGAGTGGGTTGCGTAATGACTGGTATAAAAAGTGATTGTTTGTATTATGGCAGCACAGAGTGACTCATCCAGGCCTGCAGGTAGAGGTGTGTGTTTTTCTAAGAGAGGAAGACGCCTGCTGTAGACCTTGTGTGTTTGCAAGGTGATGAATGGTTTGAGTCCATCTGTGAAGTTAGTTTCTCAGTTGTGTGTTTGTAGTGTAGGGTGCTGCCTTTTTCCTACTAGTGCTCCGTGTGTAAAAGATGAAGACTTGTTCAATAAGTGCTGCCCCTAGGCCCTGTATCTTGGTCTAGGTGTGATAAGTATCCCTGCATGTAAAGGCAAGCCAGGCCAGGCTCTTCTTTTTTGCTTGTGAAGAAACAAACTGACTGAAGAGACACATCCTCTCGCCCCAAGGAAGATTTGTTCTATGATACCTGCAGATTAGCCGTCTGATTACATCTAAATTTAACTGGAGCTAGACCATTCCCTCAGTGCCAACTTGGTCTATGTTGTACCTTTGACTTCACTGAGCACCAGATGTTAAAGGAGCCATGAACTGAGAAATCAAAATTCCCTTGATCTTTTGATATATAAGAGGTCATTGTGCTATAAAAACATTCTGTAATTTTCAGAACTCAAAACTTTCTTGTTAGTCCAAAAACAGCTTGTATTGAAGCTAATCTGCCAAAACGGACGTAATAGTGTAGCTAAACACCGCCTCAGCAGAAAATCAACGTCTGCTTCTACATCACTGCCTGTTTAGCCCTGCCCACTGATTGGTGCCCATAGTAGGTAAATATCAAGGGCGACAAACGCAGGTCTGCGCAGAAACCAAATAATAAACTTTAGCTATTTGATAAACAATTATTTTTAATGAAGGCCGCCAGGCCGCCTCGATAAGAGCTTGGTCCTTTGTTCACTTCATTTTACCATGGATTCGTTTACAAACAAGGTGCAATTCGACGCAGGATTGTCAGAAAGATTGAAACTAAAAGACGATGCTGTGCTCACTCTATTGGATCTGATGTCGCACCACAAAAGTGTGAGTAACTGGTTTCATTACGTGAGCACTATTGATTTGTCTGCTATTACAGATCGTTTGATGTGTACTGAGTACAGCGTTTTTAGCATAAATCAAAGCAGCGTCCGTCTATGAAGGAGGTAGGCTTTCAAGCATACACGACTGTCAGCCAATCATAGCATTAGGCATTTACTTCTGAATGTACAATCCGCCACACCTATTCAAGCATAGCGTTCCAATGAGGGGGGTCAAAACAGGTCAGAAAATATCCTATTACTTGTAAATTATGATGTATTTTGATGTAAAAATCTTGCTAACATTATAAGTGGACCTCAGAGAACAGTACAAAATAATAAAAAAGGGCAGTTCATGACCCCTTTAAAGTATCAAAAGACAATCACAAGGAGAGAAGCTTGAAAAATTGATTGAGAAATTCAGGAAGCAAACTGATAACCAACACCATTCTTTTACATAATCAGCAGATCTCTGACTCAGGTGATGACTTTCATTTTGACAGGCTCATTGAGCCCAGGATTACCTCCACTGGCTGTGTGCCTGAACTTAATAGCAGCATCCCTTCTCCACTTAGAAATGTGGCCACATGCCAATCTTCTCTATGGTACGCTGGGTCCAAACTGGTAACAGTTTCTGATGAGAGATCACAGAATTAACAGCTTGCATGAGTAGTTGGCGCTGCAGAAAATCTCATTCAGTCCTTCAGCAAATTTTTTCATGCGTGTGCACAGTGCATTACTATAGTGAAGCATTTAGACCAGTCAATTTCACAGCAGTTAGTACTCTTACTGCTCATTGACTTGTGCACAGAATCCAGTACAGATCAATGCCTTACTGGATGTATTGGCTCGTTGTGATGAGTGTGACTGTTTTTCTGCCTCTGAGTCTGAAGTGGTGATTTATTCACCACCGGTTTTATGTCATGTTCAAAATTGAGGCTTTGCCCATGATGTAATTGTGGTGATAACATTTAGCAGTGCCCACTCCTAGCTATCAGCCCTCACAATGTTTAATCATGGTCACTTTTTTTTTTTTTTTTGTCGTCAGTGGTCTGCTTGAGGGATAATATGAATCCTTTCAATAGTGTTGTCCTTTTGTGGAGAGTAATGTCTCTGCCAAGAACATTTTTTCCAATCCTGCTTTCACTTGATATTTACTTTCATAGATCTCATTCAGTTGTGGGCACTGAACATTGCCAGTGGACATGACATTGTGCGGTACTGGCAAGTAATGGCAGGGCATGAAAGATGATGAGGTGCTATCCAGTTTTTCCAAACCTTTTCTCCCACAGCCCTGTCGCCTTTTGAGTTAAGATTTGAAAACCCAGTTTGTTTGGGATTAGAAAAACTCATTCGATATAGGGATGATATATAGGGTGTTTTTGGGTAATGCTTGATTTGCTTGTTTGGTGCAAAGGTTTTAAAGTTAATTTTGAAATTTTGTTTTGTTGGGAGATGGGCAGAGTAGGGATATTCATTTATGATTATATGGGCAGTACTACAGTAAGTTACATTTTATGTAATTTAGACTAATTCTTCTCATAGAGGTTATCATCTCCAGTTCCAAATGTTCATTACAACCACAAAGCTGAAATTATGTCTTTAAGGTGTAATTAGTTTAACAAGACCTCTAATTGCAACCTATAATGCAGATGTTGTATTTTTTTGGTAGGAAGTAGAACATCTGCTGACTACTTAATTCACCTCAATTTGTAGTTTTGTATTATTGTTATTATTATTTTTGTCTGTTAATTAAGGATGAGCTTGGTGTATATTACTAACCAAAACTATGAGATGGGTTTTGCTTTTAGAAAATTTTGCCTCCAAATAGAGATGAATATCCTGTTGCACTGAGGCAATGCTTTGTCACTTTACACTTGAATGGGTTGTCATGTCACTTTTTTTGATAATGGAGACACATCTGTATTTTGAATGGAAGAGTTTTTCTTTTTGTTTTTTTCCCCCAGGCTTTCAGTACAATACCTCTTTTTATCATCAGCAGTGTAACCAGGATGTTGAATAAGCTTTTTCCTATTTTATCAGATTAGTCCACAGTTACCCTGATTAAATTCAGGTGATGATATGGTAGCAGGAGAAAAACTTCCAGTCTGTTGACTGGCTACTCATCAAAAACAAAATTTGTTCATATTTACAAAATACATTTACTTTGGTCAGTGAAAACTTTGGAAGTCTTTTCTTTGTACTTTTGTCAATTAAATAAAAGTTAAAGAGAATTGACAAATAACCGATTCTTGATACTATTGCATTTTACAATAAATTCTGGAATTGGGGTTGTACACGTGGAGGATTGACGATATAGGAATATTATTGTGTGAGATTTAAATGAGAGCATGCAGCTCTGAAAGCACGAGCACTGCGCATGGTCCAAACACGCATAAAGTTACTTTCTGTCTGACGGTTTACAGCTTGTTCATTCGTTGTGTGTCCATCCACAGATTATCCAATTGGTTCTTGATACCTAATCCCAGTGGTCATTAACTACCAATTAAATGTAGTTTCTGGTGTTCATGCACACCATGATCAGTTAAGGGTGTAATATCTCATCACGCAGCTGGAGTTTAGCCCTTAAATAGTCAAATAGGTGTTATTCTACAGCTGAACTTTGTGATTTGCCTCTAAGAATATAATAATTTATTTTTTATTTTTTTAAATGACACCAATTTACATCTTCACTTGTTATAGAACCTAAAAATTCAAGGAAAACAATGACACATTTGCATGGAAATCCTCCTCCTCTGCCTGGTGGAGCATTTTGACAGATTATACGATTTTACGATTATACGATTTTTTTGTATTTATTTTTTTTATTTTTTTTTTTTAAATTTTTTTTATGCTTGTAGATGTGGCATGCAGGTTAGACTATTGTGGAGTAGTTTCATGTATCATGTTGAAACATAACATTAAGTAAACTGTTTCTCTGTTGTGTATTAGAATTAGTGCATCCTAGTTGTTAACTGATTATATAAGTATGTGAATATTCTTTTGTCTGAACTGGACCTAAAGGTTGATGTAGGTATAGATTTATTAGTCTGTTACAGTAGTTTTCCAATAACTGACATATGAAAGAGGGCTAAGGAGCGTGGTCCTCCTCACTTGTAAAGATGACGTTATGCAGCTGATTGCATATGTAACGATGATAAGAATTACTCAGCACATGACCTTATCAGGGTTCCCACGCTTCTTGAAAGTACTTGAATTGCAGACATATGGATTCAAGGCCTGGAAAGTACTTGAACACAAACATAGGTCCTTGAAAGTGCTTGAATTAAATTTTAAATAAATTTTGTTTATGGCGCTATTTAAAAAATTGTCCTGTCAAATTGTCCTCCCCACAAACATTCTAATATTGTATTTAATTTTCGCGCTATCAATATGCAGGGTATTGAAATCACATTTGAATGAGCGCTCGCTGTTCACTTTCGATTTCGTGATCATGCTTACTCTGTGTAAAGTGAGCTCATCTTACACCGCGTGCATAATTATTAGGCACGTTGATATTCTGATCATATTTTTTTTTTTCCAAGCACATTTGACCAATTCCAAACTACATCAATCTTAACTACTATTCATTTTGTATTTAATCATTTATAATTGTCCATGAAGGCTGGAAGTGCAAAATTATTAGGCAGGTTTTCTTTTACAGATTAAATGAGCCAAAAAAGAGATTTAACTCGGACTGAAAAGTTAAAAATGATTAAATCCCCTTGAGAAATATTCAAAACTAATGCAATAGAGAAATTGCAAAGTTGAGGAATGACCATTGGTCAGCGAAATGCTCATTGGGTCAGCGGAGTCAGACAAAAACAGGTGGAGAAGAAAAGACGCATGTTAACTGCAAAATAATTAAAAATTAATGTGAACAATTAGGTGTAAAACCATCAGGAACAATTTAGTCTCCAGCGCCACCATTTTCCAGAACTACAATTTTCCTGGAGTCTCCAGAATTACAAGGTGTCAGGTTCTCAGAGACTTTGCTTGGGTAAAAAATCCTACAAAATGACCATCACTTAATAAGAATAACATGCTGAAGTGTTGTGAAATACATGAAGACAATTTTTTTATAGGCTTTATATAGACTTAAGTTGAGAGTGACTCTTGAAGGGCCAGCACCACATCCTTGTACCACTGTTTGAAGAATTTATCTTCTAGAATTCTAGAAGTTTTAGGAGCTCATTTTTAGTCAATCTCTGCAAGACAGACTTTTCAGCATAGGATATGGACTAAAAATGAGCTCCTAAAACTTACTGCGACATGGAGATAACTAGAAAATGTAGAACATGAAAAATTGGAAAAACAGTTTAGTGAAAAGCGTTTACAGTTTAAAAGCAAAAGTCCTATTTTATTCCTATCTTTTCTTTATATTTTTTTGATTCGCGTTGTTTGACGTTCATGTTTGAGCACCTGCATTCCTCTAGGTCAGTGGTGCCCAACCCTGTTCCTGGAGATCTACCTGCCTGCAGAGTTCAGTTCCAACTTAGCACACCTGCCTGTAATTATCAAGTGCTCCTGAAGATCTTAATTAGCTTGTTAAGCTGTGTTTGATCAGGGTTTGAGCTGAACTTTGCAGGAAGGTAGATTTCCAGGAACAGGGTTGGGCACCACTGCTCTAGGTCAAAGATGAAAAAATGGGATTTACAATAAAACGTGATTTACAAAATAATTTATTTATTAATGAGTAACGTCTCTATTGAGAGTGTGCAAATTTTTAATGTTAACAGGTTTACCATGTTATTTTACAACATTTAGCCACTTTTTATTAATTTAAAAATTGAGAAATTTTCAAATTTAAATCTTGTAAAGAGAACTACAGCAAACCCAGTTTGATGCATATTTTATCAATATTTTAGAAATTGTATTTGAATATTACCAGTAATGACTTTGAACACAACTGCTCAGAATGGTCTAAATTTGTGAAACCTACACATTCAAAACATTATTTCTCTGAGATCTTAAATGTAAATGTTAAGTGTAAGTGAAATATTAAGTACAGTAAGGTCTTTCATGACACTACATATGCTGGGGTGTGAATTTGATAGCTGCTTGATATAAAATAAATGGTGCTTTAAAAAGTCCTTGAATCTGGTGTTCATGAAAGAGTGGGAACCCTGCCTTATGATTCAGCACTGATGGCAGGTGTGTATGTGTGAACATCATCCTCCAAAAGGAGTTGATGAATTTCCTGCTGTCCCATGCAGTCTCGAAGCAGTCAGCGCTTACCTGCCCATTGTTCATGATACAGTTACACTCTGTGTTCACTCTGTTTGCTTAATGACTTGTAGTTTTTCTCATTTTTCAGATACATGAGCACCCTGTCAACCAACTCCCTGCCTGTGGCTCTGTTCCTCCTTATTTGTCTGCACTTATCAATAGTTTCAAACACTGTATTAGGGCCGGGACGATATGAGCAAAAATTCATATCTCATTTTGTATTTGGATTAAACGAATAAAGTGAATGTAAGCATGAAGGCATATATTATGTGCAAAAAGGGTTAAAATCACATTACATTGTAACATTGCGATCTAAAAACACAAATAATGCTTTTAAAGCAGAAGTTAAATTTACTAAACTAAAATTGAAAATAATAAAAAAGCACCGACTAAGTGAGTAAAAAGGCTATTTTGATTACCCCATTACACTTTACAGTTAGTGCTATCATACAAATACACTTACTTGTCGGTTTAAAATTCTACATGTGTCAGATTTATTTTCCAACTGCAAATATTTCAGCAAAATGTATATTTTAGTCAGAGTTATTGCGCTCCGTCTGTTTGGCGCGCATGCCCGTGGCGGCGCTCGTTGTAAATGAAGTCTGCGATTCTCCGCTACACTTCACAAAGCAAAAGCTCACGCACTTCTGACTGCAAAATGGAAATATTTTCCATGGCTTTCTAATATTTACAGATGGAGAATATACAGGTGCTGGTCATATAATTAGAATATCATCAAAAAGTTGATTTATTTCACTAATTCCATTCAAAAAGTGAAACTTGTATATTATATTAATTCATTACACACAGACTGATATATTTCAAATGTTTATTTCTTTTAATTTTGATGATTATAACTGACAACTACGGAAAATCCCAAATTCAGTATCTCAGAAAATTAGAATATTACTTAAGACCAATACAAAGAAAGGATTTTTAGAAATCTTGGCCAACTGAAAAGTATGAGCATGTACAGCACTCAATACTTAGTTGGGGCTACTTTTGCCTGAATTACTGCAGCAATGCGGCGTGGCATGGAGTCGATCAGTCTGTGGCACTGCTCAGGTGTTATGAGAGCCCAGGTTGCTCTGATAGTGGCCTTCAGCTCTTCTGCATTGTTGGGTCTGGCATATCGCATCTTCCTCTTCACAATACCCCATAGATTTTCTATGGGGTTAAGGTCAGGCGAGTTTGCTGGCCAATTAAGAACAGGGATACCATGGTCCTTAAACCAGATACTGGTTGCTTTGGCACTGTGTGCAGGTGCCAAGTCCTGTTGGAAAATGAAATCTGCATCTCCATAAAGTTGGTCAGCAGCAGGAAGCATGAAGTCAGCTGCGTTGACCTTGGACCTCAGAAAACAGTGGGACCAACACCAGCAGATGACATGGCACCCCAAACCATCACCGACTGTGGAAACTTTACACTGGACCTCAAGCAACGTGGATTGTGTGCCTCTCCTCTCTTCCTCCAGACTCTGGGACCCTGATTTCCAAAGGAAATGCAAAATTTACTTTCATCAGAGAACATAACTTTGGACCACTCAGCAGCAGTCCAATCCTTTTTGTCTTTAGCCCAGGCGAGACGCTTCTGACGCTGTCTGTTGTTCAAGAGTGGCTTGACACAAGGAATGCGACAGCTGAAACCCATGTCTTGCATACGTCTGTGCGTAGTGACTCCAGCTGCAGTCCACTCTTTGTGAATCTCCCCCACATTTTTGAATGGGTTTTGTTTCACAGTCCTCTCCAGGGTGCGGTTATCCCTATTGCTTGTACACTTTTTTTCTACCACATCTTTTCCTTCCCTTCGCCTCTCTATTAATGTGCTTGGACACAGAGCTCTGTGAACAGCCAGTCTCTTTTGCAATGACCTTTTGTGTCTTGCCCTCCTTGTGCAACGTGTCAATGGTCGTCTTTTGGACAACTGTCAAGTCAGCAGTCTTCCCCATTATTGTGTAGCCTACAGAACTAGACTGAGAGACCATTTGCAGGTCTTTTGAGTTAATTAGCTGATTAGAGTGTGGCACCAGGTGTCTTCAATATTGAACCTTTTCACAATATTCTAATTTTCTGAGATACTGAATTTGGGATTTTCCTTAGTTGTCAGTTATAATCATCAAAATGAAAAGAAATAAACATTTGAAATATATCAGTCTGTGTGTAATGAATTAATATAATATACAAGTTTCACTTTTTGAATGGAATTAGTGAAATAAATCAACTTTTTGATGATATTCTAATTATATGACTAGCACCTGTACCTGTGAAATGTAAGTTATGCGTTAAGGACAACAGCACGTCTCTATCAGCGACACACACAGCCTTTCTGTCAGAGCCGCTTTAAACTGAAACTATAAACTATAGGCTACTATATCTTACGATTTTTTTTAAAAGCCCTTCATATAAAGGCTGATGCATGTAGAACAAATTGTATTATGCGCTTTCTCCGCAGAAGTTCAGTCTGTGTCCTCCCTAGAATATTTTTTTCAGATGCGCTTGTATCATACTTGTATCGATATTAACGGTATTGCTTCATACCGTATCGCTTATAAAGAATATAAATATATCGTACAAACTCGATATACCGCCCAGCCCTACACTGTATCTAACATGGCTGTTGTTCAGGTTGGCTGACTTGAATGATTCATATCATTCATGTTTGTCAATTGTGACTGTTCGGTCTGTTTCTGAAAATTTAAATTATTTAAATGTGATTTTTGAAAGTGTTAATTTATAGGGCTGAGTTTAAGGCTGCAACAACGAGTCGATAAAATCGATAATGAAAATCAACAACGAATGTCATTATTGATTAGTCTCGTCTGCCCGCTGTGCATGGAAATCTTCCACCAGTCATGTCAAATTATACCACTGAATAATGCATTTCTATGGACGAAATTAATCTTAATAAATCTAATTGTGGAAGAAACTGAGTGAGTTGCTTCGGGTAAGGTTTGTGATCCAAGCTGCCCAAAACACGCGAATGCTTTAATTGTTTTTAAACTTCAAATGAATGCATTAGCGTAATGTTTAACGTGGCTCGTCCTGTCAGGCTCTTTGACAGATGCGTGTTTAATGTGTGATAGGATTTCTCAGCACAAAACTTTCATTTTACGGTTTTATCCTTATCTGTAAATTTTACATATTTATGCAATTGTTTCTGTTTTGCATGAAGACTCGTCCTGACAGTCTGCGTTAAACTGAATGAGCGGCGGCACTTCAAATAGACTGAACGCAGTAGAGAGGAAGAAAATTATGCAGTGCAAAAATATTCATTGTGCTGAAATGTTATTGGATGTTAAATTTTGGTTTAAATGCCAACATGCAATCCAAGCATTTTATGATAGTAACTGGGATAACAGTGTGTAACTGAAATTTAAGATGTTCCTTACATTTAAAGAATAAAGAAATGACCGTAACAGGTTAATGTATTCAGAGTGAATGTGTGTATTCATGCAGAACATTCCTCTCATCTGTTAACACTGAGTTTGTGTTTTTCATTATTATCTCCATTTCTAGTGTAGGGATTTAAACTGTCCTTTGTCTACTTAAACTCTCCATTTAAACTGTGCTTTATAACTCTTTTTACACATTATAATAGCATAGATATATTCACAATTCAGTATTTTTATTGCATTCAGTTGGCATGTTTGTTCGAAGGACAGCATTGGGCAGCATGTGGAATAGTGTATTTTGTCAATAAAAAAAGAAAGGCTTTTTATCCGATTAATCAAAAATAATCAGCCAACTAATAGATTATCAAAATAATCGTTAGTTGCAGCCCTAGCTGAGTCTTATGGGCCATGATTTATGAGCACAGTGCATTGGTATGATGCAATTTCGGTACCTGATCTGGATGGAAAATATACTACAATTCAACACCTACGGCAGTATGACATGAAGCATAAAAGTTAATGTGATATTCTTTAAATGGGTCAGTGACATTTAAGGAGTGTCCACCATACAGAAAAGGGGGAAAAAAAAGAAAAATAATTAATAATCTAGTGTAAAACTTTGAATCATCATTAATCAAATCATTGAATCAGTTTTATAAATTGTAAAAACATACTTTGAGTGAGAAGACATTTAGGTGAGATTATTGCAATTAATATATACAGTGAGGAAATTAAGTATTTGAACACCCTGCTATTTTGCAAGTTCTCCCACTTAGAAATCATGGAGGGGTCTGAAATTGTCATCGTAGGTGCAGGTCCACTGTGAGAGACATAATCTAAAAAAAAAAATCCAGAAATCACAATGTATGATTTTTTAACTATTTATTTGTATGATACAGCTGCAAATAAGTATTTGAACACCTGAGAAAATCAATGTTAATATTTGGTACAGTAGCCTTTGTTTGCAATTACAGAGGTCAAATGTTTCCTGTAGTTTTTCACCAGGTTTGCACACACTGCAGGAGGATTTTGGCCTCCTCCACACAGATCTTCTCTAGATCAGTCAGGTTTCTGGCCTGTCGCTGAGAAACACGGAGTTTGAGCTCCCTCAAAGATTCTCTATTGGGTTTAGGTCTGGAGACTGGCTAGGCCACGCCAGAACCTTGATATGCTTCTTACAGAGCCACTCCTTGGTTATCCTGGCTGTGTGCTTGGTCATTGTCATGTTGGAAGACACAGCCTCGACCCATCTTCAATGCTCTAACTGAGGGAAGGAGGTTGTTCCCCAAAATCTCGCAATACATGGCCCCGGTCATCCTCTCCTTAATACAGTGCAGTCGCCCTGTCCCATGTGCAGAAAAACACCCCAAAGCATGATGCTACCACCCCCATGCTTCACAGTAGGGATGGTGTTCTTGGGATGGTACTCATCATTCTTCTTCCTCCAAACACGTTTAGTGGAATTATGACCAAAACGTTCTATTTTGGTCTCATCTGACCACATGACTTTCTCCCATGACTCCTCTGGATCATCCAAATGGTCATTGTAAAACTTAAGTCGGGCCTGGACATGTGCTGGTTTAAGCAGGGGAACCTTCCGTGCCATGCATGATTTCAAACCATGACGTCTTAGTGTATTACCAACAGTAACCTTGGAAACGGTGGTCCCAGCTCTTTTCAGGTCATTGACCAGCTCCTCCCGTGTAGTTCTGGGCTGATTTCTCACCTTTCTTAGGATCATTGAGACCCCACGAGGTGAGATGGAGCCCCAGTCCGAGGAGATTGACAGTCATGTTTAGCTTCTTCCATTTTCTAATGATTGCTCCAACAGTGGACCTTTTTCACCAAGCTGCTTGGCAATTTCCCGTAGCCCTTTCCAGCCTTGTGGAGGTGTACAATTTTGTCTCTAGTGTCTTTGGACAGCTCTTTGGTCTTGGCCATGTTAGTAGTTGGATTCTTACTGATTGTATGGGGTGGACAGGTGTCTTTATGCAGCTAACGACCTCAAACAGGTGCATCTAATTTAGGATAATAAATGGAGTGGAGGTGGACATTTTAAAGGCAGACTAACAGGTCTTTGAGGGTCAGAATTCTAGCTGATAGACAGGTGTTCAAATACTTATTTGCAGCTGTATCATACAAATAAATAGTTAAAAAATCATACGTTGTGATTTCTGGATTTTCTTTTATAGATTATATGTCTCACAGTGGACATGCACCTACGATGACAATTTCAGACCCCTCCATGATTTCTAAGTGGGAGAACTTGCAAAATAGCAGGGTGTTCAAATACTTATTTTCCTCACTGTATATATTAATGTTGTCAAAATTAGCGCGTTAACGCAGGTGATTCATTTTTTCAGTTAACGCGTTAAAAATATTGGGAGCAATATAGAGAAATCAGTATTAATTGGTATCAATGATACTGGCCTTCAGTCATAAAGAAAGATGCCATTAAACAAATATTAAAAAATATATTTTCTTTGTTGTTTGTACATTAATTTGAAGATTGAATGTGGAATTATTGCAATATAAGTATATTTAAAAACTTTAATGTTAGGTGGATTAATCGCGATTAATTTCAGAAAAATGTGCAATTAATTGGTTAATTTTTTTTAATCGATTGACAGCACTAATATATATTAATATCCCTAACAACTAATAAATAATTTACTTGCTTGACTCAAAGGTCTTCTCTTCAATGTAATCTTCCTCCACAAATTTATCACAGCAAATTGATGGACATTGGTGTGCTCTTTCTTTTCAGTGTCACTAACAGTGAAATAGTACTCAGTTTTCAGTTTCATCTGCAATTTATGAAAATTTTATTCAGTTCATTAATTGCACAAATTTACTTTAAAGTGCATTAAAATAGAAATTACACAAAGTCCAATGCAGAGCACATAGAAAGCAATTGGAATTTAGTAACTAACTGAAGTTTATATTTTACCACAAATATAATCCTGCTTTGTACTTAATAGGGCTGTAGGACGTGAGCAGGCCCAAGCCCATCTTTTGTCTCCATAACATTTTCTTCCAATATTCCAAAGCAATTAACACTGTTTGTAAATCATCAGAAAAATTAATTGTTTTTTGTAGGGCTGGGCGATTATGGCAAAGAAAAGAAAAAAAAAATCATATTTCAGTATTTTTTTGGCTGAATTGCAATATACAAAAACTAAAATAAATCTGTATTTATTTAAAAAAAAAAAGAAAAAAAAAGTTTTATGTTTTAAAATTTTACATCCTGATCAATGTTGTCCAATGAAACCATGTAGGCTATCATCCTATATAATATGTGCAAAAAATGGTTAAACTCACATTACATATTCTAACATTACAATCTCAAAAAAACAAACGTAACAAAAAAAAAATGCATCTCGAAGCAGAAGTTAAAGTCACTAAACTAAAAAAAGAAAAAAAAAGTACAGACTAACTGTATTAGGATATTTTGATTACCACATTACAACAGTCTAACTTTACAGTTGGGTTACTGCTGTCATAAAAATTCAGTTGTGGGTTTAAAATTCTATATGGCTCATTTATTGTTTAATAATAATTATATTTTAGCAAAATGGATATTTCAATCATAATTCTTGTGCTCCTATTTCATTGCCCTTCGTCTGTTTGCTGTGTGTGCGCATGGTGGAGCTTGTTCACTAAAGTCTGTGAAGTTCAGCAGAGAATCACATGCAGAAGGCTAACCCAGTCCTGATAGGGAAATATAAATATTTCTATGTCTTTCTAACATTTACAGATGGAGAATATACCTGTGAAATGTAAGTTGCACTGAGGAAAACACTACAACTCCAATACCTTAAACACTTCAAGTATCCTTTCTGTCAGCAGCACATGTATCTGTCAGAACATCTGAAGTGGCAAGCCGCACCTGAAGACAATTAACACAAGTCCACTACCATATAAGAATAACATGAAGGCCTATTTATAATGTAATGGTAATTGACATTATACATAATTGACATTTATTAATGGTAATAGCCTTTATTACAGTATAGAATACCATAAAATAATGATCTATGATAAGAAGCCATATCAGATCACAAAAGGAAGGCATTTCAAACACTTGACTGAAGTTATGAAGTGAGTTTTAAACAAAAATATGTTTTTACAACCTGTTTAAGACCTTACTCTTCTCATCGGAAACATGCAATGCAGTACTAAACAGTCTCTGGCTGTCGGTAGTGCTGTGTCACAGAGATTTGACTATATGAGTGTCGATACGATATTTTGGCACGTGTGCAGCAGTGGACCGCGCTTAATTTGAATACAAGAACTCCGTTTAAAATGGAGTAGAAAAGTGCGAGGTTTCTAAAAAAAAAAATAATGAATGGAGCATAATATATAGGCCACAACAAGGTTTAACCTGGCCGCAGAGGAACACAACTGGGTTGCCTGATATAAAGAGACAAAACGGAGCTTCCCACTTGAGCAATACGGAAATATCTGCTAAGTGTGTTACTTATCTTTGTCAACCTGGCAACCATGTGCACGCGCTCTCTCTCCACTGTGGATAAACGCACTTGCTTTCTGAAAACACCGGTTATCTTGCAGTTTAGCCATCTCCACTTCGATATTGAACAAATGTTCATTTACGAGAGAGAGAGAGCGAGAGAGAGGCTGTGTATGTATGAATTACCACCATTTTGCCGTGTTTCTCTATTAACAGCGAAGCTGTGGCTTAAATTCCTTTAGAAACAATGATGTTACCAGCTCCTTGATGAGAAAGATAATGTACCTCTTGAGCGATTTAGCTATTTTATTGATAAAATTGCGGGGAAGCGCTAAAAAGTTTGTGTTACGGAATGTCTGTGTGCGGCCGCAATGTGATCTGTTTGAGTGAACGTGTGCGTTAGATACAATGAAGACAGCGCATTAGTTTAGAACTCTTCTAATTCTTATATTTATTTTTTAAATGTAGACAGTGCGTTAATTTGTGCAATGATAACCTACCAGCAATGTTAAGATGATTTTTTAAAATATATTAATATGAGTACATTACAATATAAATTTATTAGAACGAGTACATTATTAATTATGGGCATAAAAACAAGATGCAAGCAATCAGAATATTTTACCTGGTGGGGAGTGCCCAATGTAAACATGAACCAAATGCCATTACCTATATTGTACTGTGGTACAGTTATAGAGGCCCTTCATAAAGCAGATATCAACTGCCTGCTCTGCCAATAGTTGGCAGTGGCCCTATAGTAATGCAGTGTTTAATAAACAGCTGTTTTACAAAATTTTTCTGAGGTGAAATTCAGTGCAGTCCTGTATCGTAATACGTATTGTATCGTGGCCTCTGTATCGTGATACGTATTGTACGGTGACTTTATTGGTGATACACAGCCCTAGCTGTCGGTGCTTTTTTTTGCGTCTTTTTCGGACAGTTTCAAATGCTTCCACACTGCCGGCATGTTTGCTGCATTAGTGTTCGGTACACTCTTAAAGGGGTCATTGAATGCAAAATTCACTTTTCAAGTTGTTTGAACATAAATGTGTGTTGGAAGTGTGTGTACACATCCATCCTATAATGATAAAAATCCACCCAGTGTTTTAAAAAAAATTTTTTTTTAAATCCCTATTTTAAAATCCCCTTTCTCAAATCAGGCTGTTCTGAGATTCCTGTCAGAATGATGTAGTTCTGCACAGACTGCTCCCACGATAGTTGATTGACAAGGCCGTCTTACCCTGAGTGAGCTGAGAGCTGTCCTCCATTGTGTCAACTCTGGTGCAGGGGAAGACAAGATGTCTCTGATTAAGCAATTGAGGTGCTTTGTTGTTGGAAGTAATAATGAATATAGCAGTCGTCATTTACTCCTGACATCTGAGCCGCTGAAGACACAGAGGATTAACATTACTTTTGCTTTGAAGTGAATGCGCCGATCCCCAATCTGCCTAAATGCATCTGTTCGCGCGAATCATTCCTGATCCAGCTTCATCTACAGAAGAAGTGAGTATAAGGGTTTTTTATGAATCTTTGCAAATCGCCTTTCCTAATAATGTGCTAGTTAGCCAGTTTCACGGGATCAGATTTCCACCTAAAGTATTGCAGTCACGGATAAAAAAATAACATGCGTGAAAACTACATTTAAAAACGCAAGTAAAAATATATATTTAACAACGAGAGCAACATTTTCAGAATGGCAAACAATGGTCACGGATAGAAAAGTAAGCGGAAATCAAAAAATTAATAACACATTTTTAAAAATAATAAGCATGAATCAAAACTTTAAACACATTTAAAATCATATTGCACAAAATTTTAATATTAATGCAAAATTATCTGACTTGCCCTGCGCACAAAATCATGTTTTCCTTGGTTATATTTCAGTTTTTTCTGCTCATATTTTTATTTTTTGTATGCTTATGCTGTTTTTCCCTTTGCTCTTGTTTCCACGTTCTGTGCTTGCTTTCCCAAATGTTGCAGTTAGAGTTTCATGTAAATCAGGGTGGGTTTAAGCCTCATCATTGGTCCACTAGCTCTTGATTGACAGGTCCTCCTCAGCCAATCAGTCGAAGAGGGGCGGTGACGTCACTCCAACGCGCTTCATTAGCTGCCGATGCGCGGCGTTCACTTGTACAGGTGAAAATGGATAACTGTCAGCTGGGAAACATCTTTCCATACAGCACACCATTATACGTGTCTGTCTGTCACTGCTGTACGTCTGCCTGGCGATCCGTTAACGTTAAATAAGCCGTCCTAGTGATCCGTCGTGGTTATATTCACCTGTATTTATTCGGCTATGGCCACACCGCGAAAGGGAGCAACCACAATATACACCGGCCTCGCGAAGTCACCGTTATATATGCCTGGCTCACCCGTATCTGACTAATAATAAGTCTTATGGTTATACTGTTCAGGGCTCCAAACTGCGACTAAAACGGTCGCATTTGCGACCAAAAATATTAATTTACTAGTGAAGTTTTTGCTGAGGTCTCCAATGGCGACTATGTTATGACTTGATTTTTTTTCCTGATTGTTTTGCGATCACATCTTTTATGTCCACGTACTAAACTGAGACGATGCCCATCAAAATTTTAATGGAAAAAAAGTTACAAACAGCCCTCATCTCTGCCGAAATGCCTGTTAAACGCAGCTCAGTTGTGCAGCGCGAGAGATCAAAATGACGGAGACCTGCAAAGTGAAAGTGCAGAAAAGCAGTGTCTATTTCATGCACAACTTGAACAAACTTCAACAGGTAAAGCTGTCAGCTGTGTATTGGCAATATCGTTAACAATTCTCGTTTATAATCATTACTAATATGGCTTCTTGTTATCAAGATCTTTAGTCTATATGCTGAGTTCTGTAAATGCGTGAACTTCATATTAGCGTGTTTGCAGCGCACTTGCCGTCCAGTAATCATAATAAGCTTTGTGCTTTGTTACTTTTTAATAAACAAAGTATCAGCTTTAACATTCTACCAAATTCATAACAAAATTCATAAAATAAATACGGTTTTGGCGCTCTTTAATGCGGCAGACGCAATCGCTTTAGCGCCTCAGTTCAAGCGGCAAGTGAACCCATTATATCTTTCTCTATTATAGTATGAAATGAATGTGAATTAATATCAGAAGGTAGGCTATTTTATAAGAGAGCCTACACTTATTGAAATGTCTCATGTAATCGCTCATTCTGTGTCAAACTGTGGAAATCTTGTAAAGCTTGTAACAATACCTAACCACTGGCCATCCATAAGCTCATCAGTCAGCTAGAAAAATAATTATAAAGAGGAGCATTTTGCTATATTTATTCGCTATTGCATATTAATATTTTTACTTAACCTGTTGTCTATATGATAAAAAATGCAAAAACCGACTGGATGTGCGAGAGATTTGACAACATTTCTATAGGATGCATAGAGGAGCCCAAACTAACACTGTAAAAAGCGATCAGTTGACTTTTCTTTAAAAAATTGAGGAAACCCAGGGCTCGCAAAATCGCGGGGTTATTGCGTTTTCCAGTTGGGCTACCAAAATGTATCACTGCCCTGCCCAGCAGGCTAACTTAAATACTGTGGGTCCTTAAAAACCTCTCAATTTACTTGTATAAAATTTACGCCCATAAAAAGTTTTAAATATGTTAAATGGTTTAAGAAAAGTTTTAATTATAATTTCAAGAGGTCTTACAGTTGGGGATGGAAAGACAAGAACCGCGATACAGCTGGATTAAACTTCAAAAGGCAATGATGTCATTGAATAAATATGATTTTTGTGTAGGGAATATTAACAAGTCCCGCCCATTTGGAGCTGGCTCCAACCTCCGTTTATACCGATCTCGGAGAAGCCGCTATATTCGCTCCTAAAGCACCAACTTAATGCATAATTAAAGAAATACATTAAGTGAACTTGACAATTCTGAGTTACACTGACAAATAACAGTTTGAAAATGTGTTGTTCACTTTTTATTTTAAGTTGGACCAACTTAAATTGATTAAATTGCAATTACTTAAAAGTTCTTATGGTCCATGATATTGGTACAGATTCTGTGTAATAAACAATTCTTTGTGACTGTATATTTCAAGTTGGAAAAGACGTTTTTTTTCCCACTTTAAGTGAACCTTAGTTCCCAGGTCATCTACAAGATGGATTAAAATGCTGATAAAGTCACGAAAAGAGTAGACAAACACATGACTGTATGATTGAAATGTCAAAATGTTAAAAAAACAAATAAATAAAATGCGTTTATTCTGTGGCACCTAAAAAAATAATTTGGCGCCTAAGTTTTTTCTTATAGGAACCAATGGCTCCTTACTCGATTTTTTTGTCTGGAGCCCTGCTGTTAGGAGAGGATAATATGAGTAAGAGTAATACATCCCAGTCACAGTTGTTTAGTTTGCTGTATATTGCCCGTAATTGTTAACTGTCTGTAGGCAATAATTTGCTTATTTTTTTTTTTTTTTTTTTTTGGTAAACAGCTTTGCAGCTTTTTCTTTCATGTACAGTATGTAATTGATATGGTTGATGGTTTTGTAAGATTTATCACATTTTGTGTTTACAATGAATAAGGGATATCACAGGAGGAAGAGTGTTTTCCTCGAATATAAGCTCCATTGAAAATCTTTATTGAACTGTAGTATAAAATCAATATAAGTAAATTTTGAATGAGTTATATTGCAACTATTTTCTCATTTTGCACTATTTTGATGAAGAGTCCAAACAAAGCCACAGCAGAACAGTGTCCTACAGGCAACACACAGCAACATTTCATACGGAATGATTCACTTTATTTGTCACTGAATGAATCTGCCGTTTGAATTAATGATTTAATGTCTTACTCTAAAGATACTTGCCGCCACCTGCTGGGTGTTTTACTTTCACATTGTTGCTGTATTATAACTTTATATATTTAAAACGTTAATTTTATGCAATTGCATAGTGTTTATTTAAATACACATAATATGCAAATAAATCATTGTGTACATATCAAATCGACCTGTTCTCTGTAACAGTATCACTTTCATTGATCAGTAGTCAAATCTAGCCAAGTCAATGCAAAAACATTATTCATTCATTCATAATTATTTGACCAATTTACTCATTTAACGTTAACGCATCGCCAGGCAGGCATACAGCAGTGACAGACAGACACATATAACGGTGCCCTGTATGGAAAGATGTTTCCTGTAGCTTTCCTGTAGCTCAAATAGTAGAGCATGGCGCTAGCAACGCCAAGATCATGGGTTCGATTCCCAGGGAAAGCAAGAGCTGATAAAATGTAAAAACTGTAACTTGAATGCAATGTAAGTCGCTTTGGATAGAAGCGTCTGCCAAATGCATAAATGTAAATGTAAATTTTTCCCAGCTGACAGTTATCCATTTTCACCTGTACAAGTGAACGCCGCGCATCGGCAGCTAATGAGGCGCACTGGAGTGACGACACTGCCCCTCTTCGACTGATTGGCTGAGGAGGAGCTGCCAATCAAGAACTAGTGGACCAATGATGAGGCTTAAACCCGCCCTGATTTACATGAAACTCTAACCGCAACATTTGGGAAAGCAAGCGCAGAACGTGGAAACAAGAGCGTAGGGAAAAACAGCATAAGCGCACAAAAAATAAAAATATGAGCAGAAAATGTCTGAAAGCAGAAAAAACTGAGAAATATAACCAAGGAAAACATGATTTTGTGCACAAGTCAGATAATTTTGCACTAATATTTCAATTTTGTGCAATATGATTTTAAATGTTTAAAGTTTTGATTCATGCTTATTATTTTTAAAAATGTTATTCAGTTTTTTGATTCACGCTTATTATTTTTCTATCCGTGACCATTGTTTGCTATTCTGAAAAATGTTGCTTTCATTTTTAAATCTTGCGCAATATATTTTTATTTGCGTTTTTAAATTTTGTTTTCACGCTTATTTTTTTATCCGTGACTGTAATACTTTAGGCGGGAATCTGATCCCATAGGCGGGATCAGCAGAGCTCATTAGCATTTAAAGCAATATGGACTATGATGGCTTGCTAAAAACAGAGCTGATTTTGACAGGTTTAAAAAGGTGCTTTTTACACTACCATTGAGAAATTTTATACAAAGTATGTTATAGACTTTTAATTAAGACCCTAAAGAATCATATCAACTTATGCAAAATGGGCATCCGATGACCCCTTTAAAAATAAAGGTGCTTAAAAGTTTCTTCACAGCGATGCCATAGAAAAACCATTTTTGGTTCCACAAAGTACAATTCAATCAAAGGTTCTTTAAAGAACCATCTCTTTCTTACCGTTTTATAATCTGAAGAACCTTCTTCCGCCACAAAGAACCTTTTGTGAAACAGAAAGGTTCTTCAGTTGTTAAAGGTTCTTTTTGGAACCATTTAGACAAAAAAGGTTCTTCTGTGGCACATTGAAGCACCTTTATTTTTAAGAGTGTACAATTTATTCGGTCTGTTCGCATATTCAGCCAAACACTGAAAGAGCTTGTTCATGTCTGAGAGAAGAGAGAGAGAAAGCGCAGCTGGTAGTATCAGTGTATACTGCGACCATTTTTTCTGCCCGTGCGACTAAATTTTGTGAGCAGTCGCACTGGTGCGACCAACACGTTGCCCAACTCATAAGCGCTGCATATGAGAAACATCAAACGGCAAACGAAACAAAAGCGTGACGAAACCGCAGTGCAGACCGTTTATCAGCTCGGACCAATAATTGAGCGCATAATTGTTACAGCACAGTGCTGCGAGATCCGGTGAGATGCATTCAAATTCTGCACAGAATTCTGTTATAAACAGATCAAACAGCGCTGATGTAGAAAACCAGAAGTAGTAATGTTAACTGTAACCATGGTGTTGTGGCAGAAAGAGTCGAATGTTATTATTCATTTCAGGGTTTATACAACCTTTTTAGAGAGAAATTCAAGCACTTTTCAATGACTCTCAAGTATTTCACACAACTATTTCCAGCACTTTAAAGCTCTAAAAACGATCCAATTTAAATGTTGTTTTTAATGGGATGACCAAAATTTACTGTGGTAAACAAACACTTATTTAAAATAAAATTTAAAAAGACAAATTACCACTATAACCAGTAGATGGCAGCAGAGAGACTTATTGGCTTATTGATCATTCATTTCCACTTTTTTTTTTTGCTTTACATTTTGATATTATAAAATCACTATTATAAAATATCAAATCATCAAGAAATCAAATTTTGTCAAAGTTTTGCACGTTTCATGTGTATGAAGTAAGAAAAGTCACAAAGTGCGTTTAAAAAAAAAAAAAAACTTTTGTTCAATTTGGAACTGAATCACTCAATTAAAGAGCGTTCTTTTGAAAATCGCAAAAGCTGTCGGTCAGTTCAATATAATAGGCTAAAAGAATAATGGTATAGTTAAAAAAAAATATATATATATATATATATTATACATATACAGTGAGGAAAATAAGTATTTGAATCACAATGTATGATTTTTTAACTATTTATTTGTATGATACAGCTGCAAATAAGTATTTGAACACCTGTCTATCAGCTAGAATTCTGACCCTCAAAGACCTGTTAGTCTGCCTTTAAAATGTCCACCTCCACTCCATTTATTATCCTAAATTAGATGCACCTGTTTGAGGTCGTTAGCTGCATAAAGACACCTGTCCACCCCATACAATCAGTAAGAATCCAACTACTAACATGGCCAAGACCAAAGAGCTGTCCAAAGACACTAGAGACAAAATTGTACACCTCCACAAGGCTGGAAAGGGCCATGGGGAAATTGCCAAGCAGCTTGGTGAAAAAAGGTCCACTGTTGGAGCAATCATTAGAAAATGGAAGAAGCTAAACATGACTGTCAATCTCCCTCGGACTGGGGCTCCATGCAAGATCTCACCTCGTGGGGTCTCAATGATCCTAAGAAAGGTGAGAAATCAGCCCAGAACTACACGGGAGGAGCTGGTCAATGACCTGAAAAGAGCTGGGACCACCGTTTCCAAGGTTACTGTTGGTAATACACTAAGACGTCATGGTTTGAAATCATGCATGGCACGGAAGGTTTCCCTGCTTAAACCAGCACATGTCCAGGCCTGACTTAAGTTTGCCAATGACCATTTGGATGATCCAGAGGAGTCATGGGAGAAAGTCATGTGGTCAGATGAGACCAAAATAGAACTTTTTGGTCATAATTCCACTAAACGTGTTTGGAGGAAGAAGAATGATGAGTACCATCCCAAGAACACCATCCCTACTGTGAAGCATGGGGTGGTAGCATCATCTTTGGGGTGTTTTTCTGCACATGGGACAGGGCGACTGCACTGTATTAAGGAGAGGATGACCGGGGCCATGTATTGCGAGATTTTGGGGAACAACCTCCTTCCCTCAGTTAGAGCATTGAAGATGGGTCGAGGCTGGGTCTTCCAACATGACAATGACTCGAATCACACAGCCAGGATAACCAAGGAGTGGCTCTGTAAGAAGCATATCAAGGTTCTGGCGTGGCCTAGCCAGTCTCAGACCTAAACCCAATAGAGAATCTTTGGAGGAGCTCAAACTCCGTGTTTCTCAGCGACAGGCCAGAAACCTGACTGATCTAGAGAAGATCTGTGTGGAGGAGTGGGCCAAAATCCCTCCTGCAGTGTGTGCAAACCTGGTGAAAAACTACAGGAAACGTTTGACCTCTGTAATTGCAAACAAAGGCTACTGTACCAAATATTAACATTGATTTTCTCAGGTGTTCAAATACTTATTTGCAGCTGTATCATACAAATAAATAGTTAAAAAATCATACATTGTGATTTCTGGATTTTTTTTTTTAGATTATGTCTCTCACAGTGGACCTGCACCTACGATGACAATTTCAGACCCCTCCATGATTTCTAAGTGGGAGAACTTGCAAAATAGCAGGGTGTTCAAATACTTATTTTCCTCACTATATATATATATATATATGTGTATGTATGTATATATATATATATATGTATGTATATATATATATATGTATATATATATGTATATATATGTATATATATATATATATATATATATATATATATTTTTTTTTATATGAAAAATTATATATATTTTGCTTGTTACTGATTTGAATAAAAGTAAATTTTGTACACTTCCCAAGTCAAGCTCAGTGCTTTACTGTCAAATGTGCATTACCAAGAAATAAACATGTAACATTATTAGTAACTGCACTTGTTAATGCAAAACAATAGTGTTTTTATGATTAAATTATCTTTTGTTTTTAATAACCCCATACATCACCCCCCCCAACGCTACCAAATCTGCTTCTTGTGCCACCATCTGTAGAACTTACTAGCGCTTGTGTCACTGCTCACAAATGTTAGTCTGGAGCCCTGAAAAGAGTATTGAAACCGTTGTAGATATTTCAGTAATATGTTATTTCAGTAATGATATGTATTGAAAAATTGATATTCTGACAACATTAAAGGTGACGTTGTTCATGATATTAACCATTTTGTGAAGTCCTGGTAAACCCTGGTAATGACGTTTCCATGCACTGTAAAAAATGACCGTGATTTTAACGGTAAAAAACTGTGAAAATGCCACAGTAAAAACCTGTTAAATGGTTAACGATAAGTTCCCCTAATATACACTGTGAAAAACTGTAATAGACATTTCAGACAATTTTACGGGCGAAATACTGTTTTTGGAAGTGAAAACATTTTTTAAATTTACAGGGAAAAACCGTAAATTGATGTTCCCAGAATTCCCTGCGTTGCATTTCAAATTGGATGTTTTTTCTTTGAAATAACTGTTTCTTCTTAGTTTTTTCTTATCAGTTATGTTTATTAGGGTTGTATGTTACATCTAATGTTGTTAAATTAATGTTTATTGCATATTTCAGTTTAATGAGTCTCACCATGATGGTGTTTAGTGTTTGTGTGAATGACACTGTGCACCTTCTATATATGTTATTATTTAAAAGCTTCTTTTGATGGGCTTTGGTTCATCATGTGACTTTCTCATCACCACCTGCAGTTGGTGGTTATCAGTGCATTACAAAGGTACAAAACGGATTTCAGTACTTCAATAGGTTGGTATATTAACATTATATCAGTTAATGAAATTACAGTATTTAACTGTAAATTTAAGTTAAAACCGTAAAACCTAAAATGTTGCTAACATACTTTTTACGGTAAAATTCCGGCAACCACAGCTTTTTTACTGTAAATTTTACGGAATTTTTTTTACAGTGTGGGAACGCAAATACAAAGAGAAATGGATAAGAAACACCCCCATGATTTAATTTGTTCGCTGTCATGTGAGAGAATTGTGTGAAGCCAGTCAACACATCAACTTCAGCCCTACACTGAAGTAGGACTTTACCCATTTTTAATAGTAAAATAAAAATTTTACGGGAAAAGGAAAATCTATTTGTGTCTGTTAATGTTTTTTTTAATTTAATATCAGATATTGCAGTGAAAAATCTGTTAGTTGTTATTTTTTTCATTACTACTGTTTGTTTCTTTAAAACAGATTGATCTTGCCATGAAAATAACCATAGAACTTTCTATGGTATAGTGAATGACTGCTGTTATTGTGGCACATTGAATGCAGATTGCAGAGCATCATGGCACCGTGCCCTCACAGTGGTGCCATGATGTCAGTGGCACTCAGTGCTTTGAAATGTGCACAGGCACGCAATCCCTATGTGTTGTCATTTTGTCCAGAGGTTGTGCTCTGTCATGAGTTGGAACCAATAGTGGAACCAACATCGCCTACAGTGATGAGATGATTACTGATAGTTTAGTAAGACAGTTTCCTCCCACAACGCCCTAAACACAGCCCTTTCTCTGAACTCTTATTGCATAATGTTTGTGTTTCGGCTGGAAGAGTCAGTCATCTGCTGTCAGTCCCCACAACTGGCTACCCAGAACTGCAGAGGAAATGTATCACTGTGTATATTTGTGTGTGGACAAAAGTGTTCTTTGTGTGCAGGAGAGTAGAATGGGGTGGTGTGTCTGAACTGCTTGTTCCTTGCTGTAGGTGGAGGTTTGGTTGCCATGCGAATCAGACTGATTCAAGGCATGGCGCCTGGTGACATTCCTAAACTTCCCACTGGTGACTGGGCACAGACTCCACCCACTGACCACTAGACCTCCCAACCATGCCACTGCCCGCCTGCTATGTCATGCCTGACATCATAGAAACACATACAGCATACAGTCTACACAGTGATTTTTAGGAGTTCCTCCTTTTAATCCATGCGCAGGGCTCAAGACTAACTATTTTTACTAGGAGCACTGTTGCCCCTGAATGAAAATTTTTAGGAGCACAAGCAGAAAATTTAGGGGCACATCTTAAATCAGCTTGCAATGCAATCGTTCACACATTTTCCCCATTTTAACTGTATTACTTAACTCCTAGAGATTACAATGTGCAGTGTTTAATTTCAGAGAGATGACATATACGTGTGTGTGTGTGTGTATATATATATATATATATATATATATATATATATATATATATATATATATATATATATATATATATATATATATATATATATATATAGGTGCATCTCAATGAATTAGAATGTTGTGGAAAAGTTAATTTATTTCAGTAATTCAACTCAAATTGTGAAACTCGTGTATTAAATACATTCAATGCACACAGACTGAAGTAGTTTAAGTCTTTGGTTCTTTTAATTGTGATGATTTAAGCTCACATTTAACAAAAACCCACCAATTCACTATCTCAACAAATTAGAATACTTCATAAGACCAATAAAAAAAACATTTTTAGTGAATTGTTGGCCTTCTGGAAAGTATGTTCATTTACTGTATATGTACTCAATACTTGGTAGGGGCTCCTTTTGCTTTAATTACTGCCTCAATTTCGGCGTGGCATGGAGGTGATCAGTTTGTGGCACTGCTGAGGTGGTATGGAATCCCAGGTTGCTTTGATAGCGGCCTTCAGGTCATCTGCATTGTTGGGTCTGGTGTCTCTCATCTTCCTCTTGACAATACCCCATATATTCTCTATGGGGTTCAGGTCATGCGAGTTTGCTGGCCAATCAAGCACAGTAACACCATGGTCATTGAACCAGCTTTTGGTACCTTTGGCAATGTGGGCAGGTGCCAAATCCTGCTGCAAAATGAAATCAGCATCTCCATAAAGCTTGTCAGCAGAAGGAAGCATGAAGTGCTCTAAAATTTCCTAGTAGATGGCTGCGTTGACTGTAAAAACACAGTGGACCAACACCAGCAGATGACATGGCAGCCCAAATCATCACTGACTGTGGAAACTTCACACTGGACGTCAAGCAGCTTGGATTCTGTGCCTCTCCAGTCTTCCTCCAGACTCTGGGACCTTAATTTCCAAATGAAATGCAAAATTTACTTTCATCTGAAAAGAGGACTTTGGACCACTGAGTAACAGTCCAATTCTTTTTCTCCACAGCCCAGGTAAGACGCTTCTGATGTTGTCTCTGGTTCAGAAGTGGCTTGGTAGCCCTTTTCCTGAAGACGTCTGAGCGTGATGACTCTTGATGCACTGACTCCAGCTTCAGTCCACTCCTTGTGAAGCTCTCACAAGTGTTTGAATCAGCTTTGCTTGACAGTATTCTCAAGCTTGCAGTCATCCCTGTAGCTTGTGCACTTTTTCCTACCCAAATTCTTCCTTCCAGTCAACTTTGCATTTAATATGCTTTGATACAGCACTCTGTAAACAGCCACACCTTTCAGTAATGGCCCTCTGTGACTTACGCTCTTTGTGGAGGGCGTCAATGTTTGTCTTCTGGATCATTGCCAAGTCAGCAGTCTTCCCCATTATTGTGGTTTCAAAGAACAAGAGGTACCCGGAATTTATACTGTAGGGATGGTCATTAATTGAAACTCAAATGTAAATATTCTAATATTTTGAGATACTGATTTTTGACTTTCATGAGCTGTAAGCTCTAATCATCAAAATTAAAACAAAAAAACTTTTGAAATGTTTTACTTTACATGCAGTGAATCTAAAATATGAAAGTTTCACTTTTTGAAATAACTTACAAGAAAAAATGAACTTCTTCACGAAATTCTAATTTATTGAGATGCACCTGTATGTGTTTAATTTTTTTTGCGATAACTGGCAATGAGTCTTTCACATCGCTGTGGAGGAATTTTGGCCCACTCTTCTTTGCAGAATTGTTTTAATTCAGCCACATTGGAGGGTTTTCGAGCATGGATGGACTGTTTAAGGTCATGCCACAGCATTTCAATTGGATTTAAGTCCAGACTTTGATTTGGCCACTCCAAAACCTTAATTTTGTTTTTCTTGAGACATTCAGAGGTGGACTTGCTGCTGTGTTTGGAATCATTGTCCTGCTGCAGAAAGCAAGTGCACTTGATCTTGAGGTCACAAACTGACGGCCGGACATTCTCCTTCAGGACTTTCTGATAGAGTGCAGAATTCATGGTTCCATCAATTATGGCAAGTCATCCAGGTTCTGAAGCTGCAAAGCAGCCTCAGACCATCACACTACTACTACCACCACCACCACCACCATGTTTGACTGTTGGTAAGATGTTCTTTTTATCAAATGCTGTGTTGGTTTTACGCCAGATGTAACGGGACACACACTTTCCAAAAAGTTCAACTTTTGTTGCATCAGTCCACAGAATATTTGCCCAAAAGTCTTGGGGATAATCAAGATATTTTTTGGCAAATGTGAGACGAGCCTTTGTGTTCTTTTTGGTCAGCAGTGGCTTTTGCCTTGGAACTCTCCCATGGATGCTGTTTTTGCCCAGTCTCTTTCTTATTGTTGAATCGTGAACACTGACCTTAATTAAGGCAAGTGAGGCCTGCAGTTCTTTAGATGTTGTTCTGGGTTCTTTTATGACCTCCTGGATGAGTCGTCTTTGTGCTCTTGGAGTAATTTTGGTAGGCCGGCCACTCCTGGGAAGGTTCACCACTGTTCCAAGTTTTCTCCATTTGTGGATAATGGGTCTGACCATGGTTTGCTGGAGTCCCAAAGCCTTAGAAATGGCTTTATAACCCTTTCCAGACTGATACATATAAACTATTTTGTTTCTCATCTGTTTATGAATATTCTTAAGATCGCGGAATGATGTGTTGTTCTTTAAGCATGCTTCACTTTGTCAGACAGGTTCTATTTAAGTGATTTCTTGATTCAACAGGTCTGGCAGTAATCAGGTCTGGGTTTGGCTAGTGAAATTTCACTTGGCTTTCTAAAATAATGTGGCTAATCACAGTTCTTTCATGATTTAATAGGAGGGGGCAAGCACTTTTTCACACAGGGCCATGTGGGTTTGGATTTTGTTTTTCCTTCATAATAAAACACTTCATTTAAAAACTGCATGTTGTTTACTTGTGTGATCTTTGATTTAATATTTAAATTAGTTTGATCTGAAACATTAAAGTGTGACAAACATG
The DNA here is from genome assembly GCF_012432095.1 of Onychostoma macrolepis. Classification (NCBI taxonomy): domain Eukaryota; kingdom Metazoa; phylum Chordata; class Actinopteri; order Cypriniformes; family Cyprinidae; genus Onychostoma; species Onychostoma macrolepis. Next base: position 1,963,369 of record NC_081156.1, read on the forward strand.
CAAAAATGTAAAAATCAGGAAGGGGCCAACACTTTTCACACCACTGTGTGTGTATATATATATATATATATATATATATATATATATATATATATATATATATATATATATATATATATATATATATACATATATACACACACACACACACACACACACACACACACACAAGAAAACAGTATATATGTTCAACTAGTATATATATATATATATATATATATACTAATAATATTACATGTTCATTTCTTGTTTATTTCATGTTTATACACATTTGACAGTAAAGCACTAAGCTTGAGTTGGGAAGCTTCCAAAATGTATTTTATTAACAACAGTAATGTGAAAAATCTATGTAGAAAATATATGTATTGTACTCTTATTAAATGTACCATTATTCTTCTATAGTCTTATATGAAACTAACCGACAACTTCAGTGATTGTGTGATTTAGTTGCAAATTGAAGAAAAGTTTGTTTTTCAAATCACTCTGTGACATTTTTTACTTCATAAACAAAAAAAAAGAGTCAAACTCTGTCAAAATCTGATTTCTTGATGATTTGATATTTTAGAACAGTGATTTTATAATTATTTTATAATTTCAAAATATAAAGGAAAAAGTATAAATTAATGACTAATAAGCCAATAGGCCTAAGTGCTCCTCTGCTGGCATCTACAGGTTATAATGGTGATTTGATGTATTTTTTTAATTCTACATAAGTGTTGTACAGTATATTTTGGTCATCCCATTGAAAGAAACATTCAAATTGGATCATTTACAGGGCTTAAAGTTCTCCTGCACTGTGCCGGATCTCTGGTGTATGTGGGGTTTGGCAGCGTAAAAAAGATAGTCCTACATTTAAAAAAACTTGTTGATATCACGTTCGAGTTCATGAGTTCGCCTACCAATGGTATGAGAGTAACACAGCTTTCATTCTCAACCAATCTAACATTACAAAAAGTATTCTCGTTGCTTCATAAAATTCAGATTGATACACTGATGGCAGATGGACTATTTTGACAATGTTTTTTTTTTTTAATACTTTTCTGTGCCTTGACAGTGTAATTTACTTGGCAGTCAATGGGACAATCACAAGCATCCCGGTTTTCATCCAAAATATCTTAAATTGTGTTCCGAGGACGAACAAAGCTTTTACGGGATTGGAACGACATGGGGGTAGGTGACTAATGACAAAATTTTCATTTTGGGGTGGAGTATACCTTTAAAAGTGGTTGAATCACATGAAAAGTCACTAGGCCGTTGGCGCCCTCTGCAGGTATTTTTTTTTATAATATAGGCATATTACATGTATTTTAACAGTGACGCCATGTAATTAACAATAAAACCATGTAATTACTTGGTTTTGATACTTTATTTGAGCCAGTTCTTATTGCCTCATATTAGTTTATATATAAATATAGTCATATTAAAGCCTGTTTTTCAGCTCATAATTTTCCAAGTGTGTGATACAGCTTGCTTTCTTCAGGTCAATCATATATTCATGAAAAAAAAATCAGTTTGAATAAGGAAAGCAGTAACTTTGCCATAGTATCCTTTCAAATGTTAAAGTTGCCACAGTTATTGCGTTCTTTGCGTGTGCAGCACTTTATTTGTAACATTTTGTTTTATTAGTTTATTTATCAGGTAGTTTCAAAGAAAATCATTTTAAAATGTTGTTTGTTTGTTTGTTCGCCAAATAACCCTGTGTATGTGTCCATCCCCGCAACCCCCCAATCCTCGGAAAAAAAACTTCAGGCTCAGGCTCTGCATTTAGGAGCTTTAAAGTGCTGGAAACAGTTGTGTGAAATGATTGTAAGTCATTGAAAATTGCTTGAATTTCTGTCTCAAAAGGCTGTACAAAAACTGAAATGAATAATGTAATAACATACGACTCTTTCTGCCACAACACCATGGTTACAGTTAGCGTTACTGCTTCTGGTTTTCTATGTCATCGCTGTTTGATTTGTTTGTTTATAACAAATGATCTGTTGATGTATGATCTGTTTAATATGTTTATAGATTTCTGTGCAGAATTTGAATGCTTCTCATTAAATGTCGCAGCAACCTTTATTCATTCTGTGGCTAATTCAAATGCTTCTCACTGGATCTCGCAATCAACTTCAACTTTGTTTCCCAAGTAAAGCTTTTCTGAGCTCGGACTAGTTTGTTTGCGTTGCAGTCCGAGCTGTTAAACAGTCCGCTCAAACGAGTAGCGGGATTTTGTTACGCTTTTATTTAATTTGCCGTTTGATGTTTCTCATATGCAACAGAAATGGCAGCGTGAGTTGAACAACGCGGTGGTCGTGCCAGTGCCAGTGCGACCGCACACAAAATTTACTCGCACCAGCAGAAAAAAATGGTTGCAAAATGCAAGCATGTGGTCACAGTCTGGAGCCCTGGGGTCCGTTCTTCGTACGTCGCTAACTCAGTTAGCTGGATTTGATTGTTGACGATTGATCTTGGATCATTTGGTTCTTCAAAGCTCATCCTAGACTTGCTGTCATAGCAACGGGTCCGTAAGCTTAAACCTGCTCGGGAGCAGGTTTATTTAATGTAAACAGGATTAGATTGCATCTTTTTAAGCAGAATTGATACTTAAAAGCTGTCCTAGCCACCGCTACTTTATTACAAGAGTACCCTACTGGTCCAGGGACAATAATTTAAAATAATTATACTTTAAAAATTAATTTGAAAATAATATAACAATATAATAATATAATATAACGATGTTGTGTAGTCTATAATACTATAGACACAGACAGTTTTACTCATTTAAAGATTTATTAGTGATGAAATAATTACTTTATAATTGTATTGGAGTTTTACACACATGCTATAAATTCTGAATCGTTAATTTGAGTGATGACTGCTATTATGGGAGTGGCTTGATGGAGCGCAGGAGATGCAGATAACTTGATCTCTAAGAAACTTTAATTAATGCTGTCACATAAGAAATTTGCCTCAAAGATAAAATTAAATGAATTGCTAATTACAACATTGACATAAAAATGTAAAACCTGTACAAATACTAGAAATCATGAAAATAAATAATTGGGAATCATGTAAAAAAATTACAAATAAATTAAAAACAGTGTACATTTCATTTATCTATTATAACATTTATGTAGTTTTGTTCGCTTGGCTGTTTCCTTATAAAGGTCCAGAAATTTGTCAAGTTTCTCGTCAGGTGTCTTTTTTAATGATATTACGTTGCTGTCTTGCCACCAGCCTATTGCTGCATTGCTGATTATGGTTTTGAGGGAACACGAGAACGCGCAGTAATCTTAGACGACTTAATCCAGATATTTTAATCTAATACGCAAATTTGTTTAAAGAACCAAATTAGCCAGAGATCAGTTATCAGGATTAGAAGATCTGGAATCTTTAAAATCATCTCAGATGTAATAAACGATGTATGAAGAACGGGCCCCTGATGTGGTATGGATACTATATTCCTCTGGCTTAAATTTTCTTTTTCTGTTCTGAGCTAGAATTTAGTCAAATTTATTTTTAAACCCTATGTATAGTCTTGATCTTTAGAACACTAATTAAGATATTTTTGATGAAATCTGAGAGCTGTCTGACCCTCTAAAGACAGCAAGGGCCCTACCATGTTCAAGGTCCAGAAAGGTACCAAGAATATTGACAAAATAGACCATGTGACATCAGTGATTCAACCATAATTTTATGAAGCTACGAAAATACTTTTTGTTGTGTAAAAAAATCTACATTAATGACTTTATTCAACAATTCTCCTCTTCCACACCCTAGCACCACTTTGGAGAGTACCATGCATGCATTGTCTATGTGCATTTTGCTTATGAGTTGCTAATGTCATTGTGTAGGAAATAGAATCAACCCATTGCAATTTCATTTAAGTATCTTTTCTCAACGTTGTGTGTTCAGTGTGCTCATTTAGGTTACTTTATCATGAGTTTTAACTAAGCCCTTCGTCAAGAATCAGTCTTTTAGTCTATAATGTTTTTAGTTGAGATGTGCACAAAACCTCACTAAACATTATTTGTAGCATGTCTTCTGCCCAATAATCGTAATATACTTTCTACTTATTTTAAATATGAAACAAAGTCTTAACTCAAGTAGTTTCAATCAGCAGTTCAAGTTCAAGTGGCAATGCGATGTTGAGGGCAGCTGCTGTGAGTGAACAGATCATCTCTTTCTCTTTACTTCTAGTTATAGCACTAAATAAACATGAATGAACATCAGAAAGTACTATACGATGAAAGAAACAATAGACCCTTTTTGCGCCGACGTCACGATTACATCACCGTGCTAGCTGGAGGCAAAACAAAGGGAAAACTGGAGGCGGCCAATTAAAACCAGCACAGATTCGGCTACACAAGGAGCTTAAAATATCATCTTGTTGTGATGTTGGATGCAAGAATCTATGTAGTACAGGCTCCAATTTGAAATTTTAACGCATACCTGCTGCCACTGGCAGACAAAAAAACGACGACAGCTGTGGTTAAATGCGACAAAACGAGTGGACTGGACAGAGACTATTGTCAGAAATGCTCGCGTTTGCAGCAGGTCCGTTTCTCTTTACTACTCGTTAGGTTTCTCTAACGTTATATGCGACTCGAGTCACTCAATCGGAGGTAACGTTAATCCTGTCAGATCGTCCATCCATGAGCATAGGGTCGGCCAATCTGACTTTGTCCGTTAAAGTTAACTTATTTAAATAACAATAATGGTCCTGCACAGTGAGTGACCTTACATATGCAGGTAAAATCGGATTTTCTCCAGCCATTGTTAAAAAAACAAGGTAAACAAACTTCATAGCTAGCGTTAGTGAAGCGGTCAGTGGAATCTTTCTGCCTCCAGCTAAGCCCTGCCCACAGAAAAACGTCACATTGTTTACTAACAGAAAAAGGGTCTATACAACTTACTGAAATGTATCATGTCTTATGTAATCACTTAATCAGTCTTCCAGTTACGGAAAGATGGCAGTAAGTCATGTCACATAATGTTACATTTACTTCAGGAAAACCATTCAATGTCCATAGCTTGTTAGTCAAGTAGAAGAGTACGCTTGAGATTAGTTTAAGCATTTGTTTTCAGGCTCAATTAGGTAGATTGGTCTTTAACCATGTTCTTTGCCATGGTAACTTAGGCTAAACTGTTAACCTGCTCCAGAGCATGTTTTACTCTGGGTTAGGGGTCACAACAGCTCTGAGCAAACTGACACAGGATGCAATAAAGTCACTCCCCTATATTTCTTGCTCCAAATTAAAGGAGTTTACTATGAAAGAATTTTACAGCCAAAATTGACCATCTTTTGCTAATTATTATATTATGTGGATTACAGTAATATATAATTCATATATTCATACAATTATGATGTGTATAAATAAATACATACAAATAAGCTTTCAAAAATAAAACTTGTAAAATGACAATCCTAATTTGCTCTTTGTGAACCTATATAAATTATTAAATTAGTCGTTCATTCATTTGATTCATTTAATTTGTATTGATATAGTCAGTTGTTTTCTTTCAGCTGTTCTGTGTGATTGCCTGCATGTGTCACACTTTCAGGTGTACGTGCTCCAGAGTTACTAATCACAAACTCTGGATCAAATGTTTAAATTGAGCATTGTGAGCCCGCTGAACCTGATCTAGGTTGAAATTGTTTGGTTTTGTCGACTTGTAACAAACATTAAAACTCAGTTTGTTCAGCTAGCTTCATGCAACAGGCCACAGGTTTCAGCCAAGAATTTTCATTTCAGTGCATCAAAAAAAAAAAAAAAAATGATGTAAATTCTTTGGTGTAATATCTTGCATGGAATCTCTGTATCTCTATTTCAGTGCTAGATAAGGAGTGATCTTAAAACGGCTTACAATGCCCAGAGAGAGATCTCACTTATTTTAACTGTAAATTACATTTTTGAACGTGCATGTATCTAACCCTAATCAGAGAACAGAATCCTATTGGAACCAATCCAATGGTCTGTCTTTTTGAAAGGATATAAATAATAGAAATGAAGAAATAAACAACAACCTGTGGATGATTTTCTCTTGTTGTCCTATACCTGTCCTAACCAGATAAAGTATGCAACAAATGGAGGTATCTCCTACATGTCAATCAGAGTATTTGTCGTAACCAGTTTGGAAAAAAAAAATCACTTGTTCTTTTTTCACCCCCAAGGTATGGTGAGTTTAGGTTTGGTAGAAGTTTGCATTCTTGAGGCCAGACATAAATGTTTGTTGCTTGTTGTCCGGAAGAACATATTTCCAGGTTATGAAGAAAAAAGAAAAGCTGTATGGCATCTCAGTGGGATAACTGCAGCACATTTAAATGAACTTTTGAACGTTATGAGTCTTTTAGTGCTGTGCTCATTCCCGGCAGGCCTGAGCTGTGTGTGGGTGTGTGAGTGTATTCATACAGAGTGGCGTCAGAGTACAATCAGTAGTCTGCAGGAGTGATATGATCAATTCAGGATTTTTCATAAGAGTACATTATAAATACATGAAATATATACATCAACGTCAGAAGCATTCAGGGTGGTGACTGGTGACTTCTGGAGAAAGAGCTGCTGTGTTGTTCCAGTTCAACTGAACTGTCTGCAGTTGGACTTGGATTCAGTGTTAAAGCTTAACTTTTCAGTGTCGGTAAAAATGATAAATCCTAGTTTAGGGGCAGCCTCCACAAACAATATCAGTATGTTTTATATGTTGTAATGTATTTTCAATATAAATGTAATAATAATATTTTTTTTTTTACAGTTGCAGTGGATCCCAATGGATGGAGATGTGCACGATAGTGTGATGGACTTAGCAGCCTGTGAAGTCAGCCACTGCACAGACAGACTGCCTGCATGCTGCGTGTGAACCTTTTGCTGTGCAACGCGCACACACACACACACACACACACACAGGCCATAAAACTAAAGTGACCAACAGTCCTCCTACGGATCAGACAGCTGGTAAGTTCATACTGCGTTGTGCTCATGTCATCATGAAGGTGTGTTAGTACCTGAAAACGAGTTGAAGAGTGTCTTTTTGTCCTAGAGGAATGTGTATGTTTTCTTTTGTAGCAATTTTATGCTTTTAAATGAAAGCTGGAAGTTGATTTCAGCTTTGAGAGAGAGTGGGCGTATGCAGAAGGCACTATTGTGTGTCTGTGTGCGTGTGTTCTTGCAAATGTATCTGCACTGCACACATGCCACATGGCTCTCTACCCTTGTCCCATCCATCATTAGCTGTGTGGAGGGTCAAATGGACAACAAAGGTGAGCGCTTTGTATCTTATTACTCTGTGTGCTCCAGTGCCTGGAACTCTGTCATTCGACTCTCAGTCGTCTGTGTTATATAGAATCAAGCACCCTCTGTGTGGTCCGCAGCCTAAACCTTCCTCCTCATGTAGTCCCCCTGTAGTTGCTTCGAGATCTGTCTCCATTACCTGATTTGGATGTAACTACACTAAATTCCATGATGAAAATTTGTACTTGTCATGTTATTGTAGGCCATAATAGTGACTGTGGGTCATACAGAAAACACTGTGGTCAACTGTTTCCTTCATAAATGGGAGGCAAACACGTCAGTCCCAGATATCTAACTGATGAGAGTTATTTTTTCTCAAAACACCACAGAGACTGCAGTGCTGTTTTGGGCTGAGTTAAGCTCAGCGCATATGTGTGTGACTGTCTGAGTGCCTGGCACATCGGCATGGTACAAAAGTTTGCAGTCAGTGAAAACATCTGTGTGTGCGTTCAGCATTCAGCACTATGTGCTGGGAGGAAATTATCTCAGGCTAAATGTAATTACTGTACGCTTATCTACTCTGCATGGTTCCCATCTTAGTCAAACAGCTCTATAATTAGAACAGGGTTTTAAAGAGTTCATTACCAACACTTTTAGATTTTTATCTGGAGGTGGAGCAGCTCTCACATACACCTGCTTAAAAATGCCTTTGTGTGTGTGTGAGCATTAGTGACTATATTCATATGTTGTGCAGTTTGTGTCTCGGCTTGCTACTGCAATTGTGTATCCAGGAAATCTTATTGTCAGGCTTTCAATTTTGATTTGGTGGTCTCAGGGTACCTTTTTTAACAAGGTGGTAAACTCAATCAGTCAAGTTCACACCAGCTCTGACTGTTGTTAAGAATATGTATATGAGCATTTGTCAGAACAGAAGGGAGGCTTGCAGAGGTTGGGGGCTTTAGCTCCCATCAGGGGAAGTGTGGCTATTTTTACCTCATAGGAAGTGTATGTCTGTGTGTGCCGAAATAGCTGCGAGCGTGCTTCTTGTGGAGTGGTGTTGCGAATGCCTGGAGAGACTGGAGAGCCAAGACCGACAACTCTGGGGCTCTTCGTAGAGGTACGAGGAAGGAGCTTAGAGCACTATGTTATTTTAACCCATCTATTTGTCACTTCCTGTGTGTCGCCTATGTCTACCCCCCTCTCCGTTTCTCTGTCCACTTCTTCAAATGGAACCGCATCGCCTTACAGTACCCGCACCACAAGGACGTATGTCAGTGGTGACAGCGCTTCCTGGAGTGCTCCTAATGTGGTCCTAATGTGGTCCTTGGCAGACTGGGACTGTGGGATTGAAGACGGAGGACACCAGCCAGAAGATTCAAAAACTGGGCTGAGATGTTTAATAGCTCACACTTCTCTGCAATGTGTAGTTCAGCATCATGTCAGAAGGAGGGAGCAGGTTACAGAATGACAAGATTATCCGCTGTGTGTCATATAATACAGAGCAGGAGATGATGCAATAGGACAGGTCTCTTACAGAGAACACCTCTGTTTTCAGAAGAACACACACACATACACAGTCACTTCGTATATAGTGTGGCATGCCAATAATAGCCTTACCCACATGAATCCATTCATAAAAGCTGTGCTCCTGTGTGGTTATGCACCATAGAGATAATCACTGTTGCAGTACTGAAAGCATACAGTAAAAAAACAAACAAACCAAAAACTAAAATTATTTTTTGGTTTCATCTTGAAAATCTTGTATGTTTTGTCCTTCACTTTGTGTCTCTCTCTCCTTTTATGTCTCTATCACCTTCACTTCCTGTCAACTGACTGTCTGCTCACCTGGCTTGGTGAGTCTCCAAGGACCTGGTTTAACTCAGTTGAGTGTAAACAGAGCCCATGAGTTCATCCTTGTGTGTTTAACACTCATACGTAGTTGCAGTGCTGTTTTTGCCTGTTAACTTAGTCAAAAATATGCATATTATTCATGAAATTAGATTTTAGAGCAACACACTCTAATGCTCAGTCTTACTGAGGATCTATTTTTAGAATGACAGTCTCAAGTGATCAGAGGTGCCTGGTTGACACCCAGCTTTAGGACAAACAGGCTTAGATGTGATTCAATTGTGTTTCACAGGTGTGAGTATATATGTTTATTCTGTGTGAAACAGCACAGAATAATATTTTGTGATGGAATTGGCCAGATTTGAACTGTATAACCTTTTTTCCCCATATAGCAAAGTACACCAAATCACGTTTTAAAACCTTGCTATAAATGAATCCTCCTATTCATGAATACTAAATTGTAAACTGTGAAATATTTTATTTTATATATATATATATATGTGTGTATGTGTGTTGTTTATGGATAAATATAAATGTATAGATTTGGTTAGATTAATCTTATTTTACATCTTAACATTTGTGAGAAGTTTTTGGAAAAAGTCATTTTCCAGTTCCTTGACTTCCTGTAAAACTCTTCACAGCTCAGGACTTCTTTTTGCTTGTTTTATCCTTGTTTCAGTGCTTTGCTGCCTCTGGTGGCAGTTGTCTGAACTACAGCAGTCATCATTAACAACTGCACAAATCACAGAGGCTACGGTCAAACAGTATCATATTTTCAGGTCAAGTATTTTTATAGCGCTTTACAATTCAGATTTTTACAGTGTAGTAATGAGTCCTATTTGTAGTGCTAAAGGCAGTTATGTTCAAACATTGTTCGTTTATAAAAGAGATTGACTTTCACATCTTATTGCTGACATGATTCCCTTAAATATCTCTCAGCTGAATTCAAAATCTTTCAGCTCTCAATTTTGAGAGTGAGTTTGTATGAACAACCACAGTCAACAAGTAGTTAGTATGTTACCCTGTAGACATGAGGCATTCTTTGAAGGTTTTTCATTCCTGTTAGTCACTAATGTTAGGGCAGACAACCTTTCTCAGGTCAGGAACTATGATTGTTGCAGAGCTCCAGACTGTGACTAAACATTTACAAATAGAATAAACAATTACTTTTAAGTAGCATTTTAAAATCGCACTGCATTTTGTTTCTTTTAATTTAAGCTTGGAAAGTTCATTTGCAATAGAAGCTTCTTTCTGATCTGTACAGATAACCTCATATAGGTCAGTCACTCTTACTGTCTTATTGCCCTCAAGCATGATGCAGCTGGGTGCCATCATTCCAGCCTCAGTGGATTTGTGTGATGACCCCAGGATACACCTGGGTCACCCTGTCCCCCTCCACTCTTCACTAGAGATTAGTAATCCTCTCGCCTCGCATCCCCTCTTAAACCACACCTGTCAAATACACACATACACTGCTTTGATGCCAGTCTGGCTCACATGATTGCACGGGGCTTCCTAGAAAGATGCCACAAAAGCAGAGATTAGTCAGCCTGCACACACACTCATGATGTGTGTATTTATCCTGGATTCTCACCCCATGTGCCCCTGTCTGTGACTAAAGGTAACTGTAAAGCTTTCTGGGAAGTAGGAGTAATATACCATGTTAGGACTATGCTAGGATGCAGGGGTTTTTTTTGGGGTGCATTTTTTGTACTTATTTTAAGACTGGATTTCATAACCTGATCACCTGTTTTTATCTCCTGCATGGACTTTTCTGCATGCTTTTCTGTCACTTACACTTTTGCAGTATAGACAAATACAGTATATCTTAGTGTATTTTTACTGTTTGTGGGTTTTTTTTCAGTTTTTTTTTTTCTTAATTAGTGGCGCACCAAAAGTTTTCATTTAGCAGAAAAATGAAAATAACAAATTTAATAATTTAATGAATCAAATTTATTTAATAATCAACAGATCAACACTGTCAAAACTGTCAGTTCATCAAAATTAAAATAGATTAAAATTAAGAAATCAAAGTTGTCAATGCAGCCTTAGGGTCCACACATCTGACATGTTTACATATTGTAGCTTATCAACGTTGTGTGCACATAGACAGTCAAAACATGACACCAGTGAAGTGCAAATTAAATGACACAAACTTTTATTATATAGCTCTGGAAAAAGTCAAGAGAAACCTTATTTAACGAGGAAAAGTATAAAAATGCTCCAGTGGTTGTTGCTGTCCTCTTGCAGTAGACCAGCTGGATAACAAAAACAGTGCTAATAGTACCTCAAAAGTAATTGACCCTTTGCCGGAAGTTTGATTGACAGGCAATCTGACCAATCATAATGCCAAATCTGCCATTTTGGTCTAACAAACAAACAAACCAAACAGGAGAGTAGATTAACAATAGTGGACTTGAACTTGAAATTATGTCTATTGATGCCTTTCCGTGGTTGAAACAAGATACATTTTGATGTTCATTCATGTTTATTTCATGCTAGAACTAGAAAAGAGGAAGAGATGATTGGTTTACGTGCCGCTTGAACTGAGTTTCTACAGCAAACTGGGGTGAGTCTTTGCAAAGGGTCATTTGGAATCAAATAATAACTATTGACAATGCCAAAAGAGTTGAAAAGAAAAGTTTTGAGTGAGGAAAATCTTGTCATTCCATTCTTAAAATTCCAAAGAAAAGCTGCAGACAGTGACTACGTTTACATGGACATCAGTAATCTAATTATTTACCTTATATGAATAAGACAATATTTTAATTAAGGTGTTTACACGAGTTGCATTTAGAATAATCCTTTCATGTTCCCCTTTTACATGTTATAGTACATAGATGGATTAATGGCATGCGTCATTACATCACCACGCGACGTCTCCTCCAGAATTTCACGCATAAACATATAGTTTGTCTTCGTGATGATGCCATATACAGTTCTGGGTGTTTCATTTTTAATTTTATGAAAGCTTCAAGTACAGTTAATTATTTGTACGCGCATACAGACGACGGCGGTGTTGAAGCTCTTTTATTTGCCGTCAAACGGTTGACCGCTGCCATGTGTGTGTCCTGTCCTGTCCTACACGACGGTAATAGTTTGATTAACGATATTTTGGGGACAAATTTGTACCCAAAAGTGAGCTGAACCTGACAAAATCTCCAAAAACCTCCCTTTGGGGACGTCCTCATTTGTAAAAACAGTTTAAAAATAAAGTAAACAAAGGTTTTTTGAAATTGTAAAAATGCAGAAAGTCTCCTGTAAGGGGTAGGGTTGGTGTAAGGCAATAGAATATACGGTTTGTACAGTAGAAAAACCATTACGCCTATGGAATGTCCCCATTTAGATAGCTAAGTAAACGTGTGTGTCACACGCACTCTCCTTATGTGAATGTGCACACATCTTTGTACCTCACCGCTCATAACTTCGACTGAAAGATGAATGTGTAGAAAGTGAGCATATCTCCAAAAACCTTGTTGAGCTGCAGGTTTAATGACTGCATTTTTTATTTTTTACAGAAATTGTTTTGATTTATGTTTTTGATTATTGAGCTGTAGGTTTAGGTTAAGTGACTGCATTTAAAAAAATATATATATATTTTTTTTTTACAGAAAATAATTTATGTTCTGATTATTGTTGAGCTGCAGGTTTAGGCTCACTTAAGTGACTGCGTGTAATTTAATTAACGAGAATTCAATTATTTATATTAATTATTTAGCCTGACATGTTTACCGTTCCAAAATGTTCTATATGTTTCTTAAAAATAAAATGTATTGTGTTCAGTGGAAGAAACGTTGTTGTTTTTTACCCAGACATTTAAAAATAACATTTTAGAGCTGTAATCACAATACCGTGAAACCGTGATATTTTTATCTAAGGTTATCATACCGGTAGAATCTCATACTGGCCCATGCCTACTCAACACCCATCAAGAGACATCAAGATACCTTCAAAAAGAAAGGCAAATGACAGCTGGGATGAAGTGCACAATGAGGATGGTTCGAAACAGGCTCTTAGGGGCAGAGCTGAAGTTGTGCAGAGCTAGAAAAAATAGCAAAGAAGCAGCATAGAAGAGCCAAGCTGAGGTTTGCAAAAGACCATAAGGATTGGACCTTCTCTGAGTCCAATTTTCAGCTTTGCCCAACATCTGGTCGTCTAATGGTTAGACTGAGACCTGGAGAGGCCTACAAAGCCCCACAGTGTCTCGCATCCACTGTGACATTTGGTGGTGAATCTGTGATGAACTGGGGTTGCTTCATCAAAGCTGGAATCAGGCACATTTGTTTTTGTGAAGGGTGCATGAATCAAGCTATGTACAAGGATGTCCTGGAAGAAAACTTGCTTCCTTCTGCTCTGACAATGTTCCCTAACTCTGAGGATTGTTTTTTTTACCAGCAGGACAATGCTTCATGCCTAGACATGTGCTGGTATTCGGTAATGCGATATATCACGATAATGAACATGCACAATATTGTTATCGTGGGCACTTCAAAATACCGTGAATGACGTGACGCATGGAGACACGCTGAATAAAAATGCACATTCACTCTCTGACAGCAGATGGTGCTGAACAGCAGAAATGCAGCCGTTACCCCAGAAACCCCGTAAAGTTTTGTTTCTGAAACATATGTAAATGATTTAAACAGCCATTCAAAATTTTGCAATGGGGTTTATAACAGTGGCAAATACTTAATATTTAGACTTAATAGTCTATTTATTTTCAAACTTTTTTAGATTTTAATCTGGACTATTACATGCCCTAGATATTGTTTTAAAATGTTTTGATTCTTTATTGTTCGGTCACACTTTACATTAAAGGGTTAGTTCACCCAAAAATGAAAACTCTGTCATTAATTACTCACCCTGGGGTTCCAAACCCGTAAGACCTTCATTCATCTTTGGAACACAAATTAAGATATTTTTGATGGAATCTGAGAGCTCTCTTACCCTCCATAGACCGCAATAATATTACCACAATCAACGAACAGAAATGTAGCAAGGACAAAAATAGTCCATGTGACATTAGGGGTTTAATCGTAATTTTACGAAGCTACAAGAATACTTTTTGTGCGCAAAGAAAACAATAACAATTTATTCAGTAGTTTTTCTCCCCGAGTTACCGTCTTCTACCATTTTGGAGAGTACCCCAGAGCGTAATCAACGTAATGAGCATTGTTTTCGCTGAACATAATCAGCATTGAAAACAAACAGGGTGTGCTCTCTTTGTCTGCGAACTGCTCTCTGAAAAATGTCACTAAAATGAACTGAAACTCAGCGAATACTTAATACGCAGACATGAGAGATATATCTGTAGGAAGCTTGAAGTGTATACTTTTAAATGAAGTCATATTGAAAACAAATATTCTGTGATAAAGTAATCCATATGAAACCAACACGATGTACAGTCTTTCCCATCTTTATCTGTAATGTGATCATGCCCGCAAGCAGTTTGTGCTCTTCATATGCAAATATCCACATGAGATACTTGAACATGTAAATGCCCTCATCACCTCCGTAAACAAAGTGTGAGGATTAGGGATGGTCCGATAGACGATGCCATTGTCCATCACCAATGGCTGACAGACATCACGATGTTGTGCCGGCATCGTTATTCCTTCCTGCCACCCCCTCTTCCGCAATCCACCGCATCCCAATTCCGTGTTCTGAAAGGAAATTAAGTATACTACAGAACCCCTAAGGGGAGTAAATAGCCTGCGAGATGAGAGGATTAAAAAAAAAATAATTATATATCTCTCTGAAATTATAATTTCTCTCGCAATTATATCATTGGTTAATTATACTGTATATAAATTGCGGGCATCAGGAAACCGCTACTAATATGCAGGACACTGAAACCGCTTTCAAATGCGCGCTCTTATTTTACTTTCACTTTCGAGATTCGTGATCACACGGACTATGTATGTGGTAAGTGAACTTTCATGTACTGCAATGTAACAGGCTGCTAGCAAGTGGCTAACCATGTCCCTTTAGTGGCTCCGTAGAACACGTTATTTGTTTTCCGTGAGTTTCTGCATACGGATTCACGCTTCGGGCACACCCCTAACCCCGATGTCATCGTCCATCACAATGTTTCACTGTAGACATTGTCCGATGCCAGTTTGGTAGACATCGCCCAACCCTAGTGAGGATAGTCAAGTTCATCTCGACTACTGTTCGTTTTTGGAAGAAGATGCGCTGTGAGGAATAAGACAGAATTTACCTCAGAAAAAGAACAAGATGTGACGCATAGCTTGATCCAGTGGAGGAGATCATTCTGATTAGTAAGTAATTAATGTTTCTTTTTTGCATTAGTTAATGTGTTATTGTGACATAAACTTGAACACATTTACTAGTTGGGTTTTTCCCAAACTATAATTCCAGACTAAAATGTTTGAAATCGAGTGAAACATTTTGAATATGATATGCAATTCATTGTATCTAATTTTGTACGACGCGAGGATGTTGTGCTCTATATAATATAAAACAATACAATATGAAAGAAATGAGTGTTTACATGTGTAACATGAATTAAGAATGTTTAGATCAATGTTTATTATTAATATTCTGTTCTTGAATAGATGTTTATTATGTGCTAAACAATATTAATTAGTTTCTCACATATGAAATGTCCTTTTTTAAGATGGTATGAAGCACGTGTCAGTCTGTGACTACAAAATCATACTCTAGGTATATAGTTTTTTTTTTTTTTTGATCAGATACTGTACCTGCAGCACAGAAGAATCCTGCTGACTTTCACTTGAGTCTCTTCAAATTGTTTTCTTCTGAGAGCCCTGTACCGACATCAGATGTTTAACTACACTGATATTCTACACCAACGGAAAAGCAGCAGCAAACATTGGAAATATGGTTTACTTGTTCCATTTCTTGCTTTACGGCGGATCACAGATTTATAAGGGCATTCGTATGGAAGCAGAATAATGACAATAGTTTTTTAAACATAAAGCATGCTGAATTCCACAAATTGAAAAAAAGATGCATTGCAATTAACAGTGCTTGCATTTTAATGCCTATATTTCCAGGGCTTGCATTTTTAGGTCCTGAAATTTAACACAGCTGTTTATTTAAGCTGTGAATATTTCAATTCAAAATATTTCACACACATTTTCATAATTAAAAATTCAACAATTCATATTCACCTTCCAGAATTCAGTTCCAAAATATTCAATCTCTTTAAAAATAAGATGTATAATATTTGACAGGCAAATTTCGGTGACTTTATTTCACTTTCCAAATTCGCTGCCACAAATTCAGTGGTTAAAATTCGGCAGAAAACTCAGTGGTGCACATCCGGGAACCGCAGGAATAGCAGTAGAGCACCGATGCATGATCTCTAGCTGCTGTCAGCCGCTCACCACCAAGCGGCTTTTGATGAAGGCCATATGTGGATCAAGTCATTCATTTACAAAAACTGATTTACAGAAATGGAGCAAGCGCTAAGTAGAAGTTTTGATTATCGGGGCCAGTATAAACATGTGGAAACTCTGATTGTGTGTATGTTTAATTCAACATCTTCGCTGTTTCCCGTAGCCTACATGCAAGCAGCTTTCTCTACCACAAAGGAGATTATAATGCTCTTTTACCCAACGCTGAAGTACAGAACTAACATTACATCTGAGGAAGACATATATTGCTTTCAGTTGTTTTAATTTCTGTAACTCTGTATCATGGCTTGTGTGACGCTGTGCTGTAATACTGGGGTTCCCCTCATACGTCACACTCCAGGATTCCCCAACGACGCATAATGCGCCTCAGTGAACTAATACAGTGATATAAGACCTCAGATCTCAGAATACGCTTTATTGATGATTATGCGAACTATATCGAGCGTTAAACAGATGTAGAATATGAACGAACGCGCAAGGTTTCACGCTGTTTCCCTCAGAAATCAGTTAAAGAAAACACATTACACGGCTCAGTAGTGCACTAACACAATAACAGCTATTAGGCTTGTTTGAGATGCGCCTCGCCTAAAATCGGTTCTGCGCAGATTTTGCTCATCTCCAACAAGCCTATTAAAAGACCAAACTCAGATCTTACTGATGATGCAAACAGATGAGGATATGAACGCAAGTTAAGAAACGCGCACGTTAAACATTTCCCATAAAGAAAACACTTAACGTGGTTTGTTGCCTCAGTGATAATAAATGATTAAATTCAGCATCTAATTAATAAAATATATTACTGTATATTATGTACATTTTAAGCAGATGAGCCCAGAATATGAGCCCACAACCAACAAGTTTTACCAAACCATTTTTTCTCCCATAGAAAACCAAGCGCTATAGTTTTTTTAAACGGTCTCGCACCTTTGTATTTGTCAGATCTGGTTAATTTGCATAAACCTGTGAAAAACTTGTGATCTGCTGACAAACAATTGCTCCAGGTACCGAGGTCCCGACTTAAGCGAAAAGGGGATCGGGCCTTTTCGATTGCCGGTCCTCGGCTATGGAATAATCTAACTCCAGACAATCGGGATGCCCCCTCAGTGTTCGCTTTTAAAACGGGTTTGAAGAAGCATTTTTATTTTATGCTGTTTGAATCTGACTTAGGAGAGACATAATGTATGTTTTCTTTTTAAGATGTTGTGTTTGTCATTGTTGTGTGTTTGGTTTTTCTGGAATGCATTGTACAGCACTTTGGGCTGCTCAGAAGGCAGTAGAAATGTGCCATATAAGAAAATAAACTAAACCAAAAAAAATAAACTTAGGTTTGATATTCGCCTTGGCTGCTTTAGGGACCGTCTGCAAATTTACCTCAAAGTACAAAACGAAGTAATAATTTATTAAATAATTTAAATTTAATTATTAAATTCCAATAATTTATTCAAATGAATGTTTACAGTAAATGAATAATTTACTCAAACTGACTAAATATATATTGCCAATAACTCGCCTCAGACAATAATTTCTCTAAGTATGTACAATACACAAATATTTAAGAAAAAAATTACAGTAATTCACCAAAATGTTACTAGTGACCAGACTGACTTACTACAGTTGAAATTTTGCCAACATCTTCCTCACTGTACATACAGTATATAATTATTCTTAAGAAATTACTGTAATTCACACAGTGTTTTTTTTTTTTAAATAAATGAAGACAAAAACATTCATTTTCTGGTTGTCATACACTCATTAAGTTACAATTTTCATATGCTCAAGCAGAACGTTAATGTTATCTTGTGCTTTAGCAAGGTATCTCTGGCTAAAACTAACTAACATAAACCCTCCTTCGAGTTACCCACCGTATTTATTTTTAAATATTTTATAAACCCCTCCATTGAATATTTAATTCCCATTTGGTGGCCTTCTGTGTCCAAAATTGTGCAAAAACATTGTGGGACATGGTTTTCACACTGTAGCTGTCATTGTAAGAAGTGAGCAACTCTGTTTGTTTGTGAAAAAAAAAAACCTTTCCAGGGATCTTTTTATAAGTAAATAAGTGTGTACTGCACATATACAATGTGTGCAGAATTATTAGGCAAATTGATATTGATATTGGTCATATTTTTTTCCAAGAACATTTTACCAATTCCAAACCACATCAATCTTAATAACTACTATTGATTTTGTATTTAATCATTTATAAGTGATATATAATTGTCCATGAAGGCTGATAATCAGAAACTTCTTATTTCAGGTGTGCAGAATTATTAGGCAGGTTTTCCTTTACATATAAAATGAGCCAAAAAAAGAGATTGAACTCAAGAATAAAAGTTAAAAAAATTATTAAATGCCCATGAGAAGGATGCAATACTAATGCAATAATAGAATTAGCAAAGTTAAGTCATGACCATTGGGCAGCGAAATGCTCATTGGGTCAGCAAGGTCAGAAAAAACAGGTGGAGAGGAAAAGACACGTTAACTGCAAAATAATTAAGAATTAAGGTGAAGAATTAGGTGAGAAACCATCAGGAACCATTTAGTCTCCAGCACCATCATTTTCCAGAACTGCAACCTTCCTGGAGTCTCCAGAATTACAAGGTGTCAGGTTCTCAGAGACTTTGCTTGGGTAAAAAATTCTTTAAAATGGCCCTCACTTAATAAGAATAACATGCTGAAGTGTTGTGAAATACATGAAGACTGATTTTGTATATGCTTTATGGACAGATAAGTTGAGAGTGACTCTTGAAGGACCAGCATCACATCCTCTTGTACCACTGTTTGAAGAATTTATCTTCCAGAATCTGGCAGTAAGTTTTGGGAGCTCATTTTAGTTCATCTCCTATCCTGAAAAGTCTGTCTTGCAGGATTGATTAAAAATGAGCTCCTAAAACTTACTGCCAGATTCTGGAAGATAAATTCTTCAAACAGTGGTACAAGAGGATGTGATGCTGGTCCTTCAAGCCTGCTCTCTGTTCGTTGGTTGGCCGGCTGCTGCGGAGATAATCTGGGAGATGGTTTGCTATATCAGACTGAGTACAGAAGCGAACTGAAATTGAGCAGAAGTACAAAGTCTGACGTAGTCAGGCTAGATATACCAAACACGCCAAGCTAAAGCGCTGCCGTATCTGGCTCAATGATGAACCAGATAGCATCTACGGCTGGTTCAAATGGACAAGAACTGGGAACCAGGAGCCATGTCAAGATCCAAATGATAAAATCTGATAAAAGTGAGTGGAGAGGAACATCCTGCCAATAATATATTTTTTTTTTTAACTAATCTAAAAGGAGCTTGAGAGGAAGCCACACTCCCTGATAGAGTGTGCCCAAACGCTGAGAGGTGAAGAAAGACCACGCACCTCGTAAGCCAGCGAAATAGCTTCCCTCACCCCATGACAAATTCTCTGCTTCGATGCGGCAAGCACAAAGCGGCCAGCACCAAAGCATACTAACAGCTGAGGAGATTTTCTCCAATGGCTAGAGCGCTTCACATAGAGCTTCAAAGCTTGGACAGGGCAGAGCATGTGAAGTCTCTCATCCTCACTTGAAGCAAAAGGAAGAGGATGGAAAGAATGTAGGGTGACCACCTGAGAGCGAAATGTAGACAAAACCTTGTTTTTGGAACATAACCTGGCCTGGGCTGTAAAGTTACTTAACCAGACCAGGTGCAAAGTCCATACACATCTCACTGACAGAGAGAGCTTTCAAATCCCAAACTTAGCATTTGAATCCATGAAGCCCTCCGGGACAAACGATAAGTCTCAAGAAGGAGCTCCAAGGGGCGTGCTGGCCTCAGCCGCCTAACCCCATGCATAAACATGGAGACCAACCAATGTCTCCCCAAGGGGACGTCATCCACTGTCTCTAAGCGGCAATGGCTGCAACATAAACTCTCAGGGTAGTAGCAACCGCTCACGCCGCAAGCTTTTCTTGCAGGAGCTCCAGCACTGGACCTATAGGGCAGCTGATTGGGTCCAACGCAAACTTTCCACTTGGAGGAATATCCCCGTGGAAACGGCTCTGGCACTAGCAATGGTCTCCTGAACATCTGCAGGAAGACTAGAAATCAAAGCTGGTGGCCTTAGAAGGGCCATACCCACAGCTTACAGATCTCAGGTTGAGGGTGCGTAGATCTTGCCCTGAAGCTGAGAAGGCAGATCTTCTCTGATCGGAACCTCCCATGGAAGGCGATCCAGAAGAGAAATCAGCTACGAGAACCACATCTGGGACGGCCAGAACTGGGCTACAAGCAAGAGACGAACCCCGCTCTCCTTCACCCTGCACAGAACTGCTGGAATCGGCTTGTTACAGGTGGAAACGCATACAGTCTCCGGTTCGGCTACGGGTGAGTGAAAGCATCTATGCCCAGAGGTGCTGGGGAACTCGGTGAGAACCAAAGTGGGTATTGGGATGACTCTTGCGGTTCAAAGAGGTCCACCTCCGCCCTGCCGAACAAGTCCCAAATCTGGGCTACCGTTCGTCGGTTCAACATCCATTCCCCCGATCTGAGCTTCTGTCTCGACAGAAAATCGGCTGCGGAACATGAACCATCTCAGCCTGCCTTGGGCCCAAAGGAGAAGACAGTGAACCTCCTTGATTGTATATGAGAAACTTTAGCCATACTGTCCATCCTGGCAATCACGTGACACCCCCTGTAGTGTGGGGAGAAGTGAATCAGTTGCCAGAGAGACGGCTCACCGCTCCAGACCATTTGTGCCATTCAAACTCTGCATGCTGGTTTGTCCTCGAAGACCGCACCCCAGTCCGTCAAACAGGTATCCGTCGTAACCATTTGGCGACGGTAACAGCACTTATACTGGCCTTTCTCAGAAGAAAGAGGGGGGTCCCACCATATTAAAAGGGTGTGATCGGCAACTGCATGACACCTTTAATAAGTGAAAGGCTGGTCCTATCGAGCGGATCCCTAAATGTTTTTTTCCACCAAAGAAACGGCCCCATTTGAAGCAGCCCCAGGGGCAACACCGTGGAGGCTGTGGCCATAAGGCCCGAGAGCCTGCAACAAGTGCTCACAGAAACGTGATGGCCTAGCTTCGAACGGGCCAAGCATGCGTTGAGTCTGGAAGTCCAGGCCTGCATCTGAACGGAATCCATGTGAACCCCCAAGAAAACAGTCTGCTGTGAGGGGGTGAGAGCATTCTTTTTTTTTTTTTTTTTTTTGCCATTCATTCTAAAGCCAAGAAGTGCTCACAGAAACTTTTTGCCGTTTGTTACAGAAACATTTAGCTTTCATACTGAGACCAAAAACTGCTCACAGAAACATGATGGCCAAGCTTGAAGCGTTAACTCACTAATTCCCTGGAGTGGGCTAAAATGAGCCAAACGTCCAGGTAATTGATTATACGGCCGCCCTGGAGCCTCAACGGAGCCAGAGCAGCATCCATGCACTAGTGAGAGTCCTTGGTGCCAAAGGGAAGAACCTTGTACTGACGGTCTGGAGGGGACAAGGCAGAAAATCTGAGGAGCAGATGGTGCGTTCACCAGTATAAGGATGGCGACGTAAGAACATCGAGGATGGCATCCGCGCCATCAGCCAATGAATTGGCGTGTTTCTAAACGGGCTTCAGACAATCGGCACACCCAGAGAACGTTCCCATTGCGTCATATCTACGCAGCGTCGAGTGAACCTGTGAAAGAGAACAACATTTATGTGTGGTTAGTGAAAAAGTCACTGAAATAAGGCCATAAAACACATACAGAACATTTGTTCACAAGACTTTTGAGAACTGGATCTTATAGCCTAGAATGTTTGCTTCAAAATTATCTGAAAATCATCGTACTCACTCCAATCGAAAACAATATATTGATTTAAATTTTCCAAGACACTTTGTGTAGAAAAGGTATATGCGAGGAGGCGTGAACCATGCATAATGCTGTGATTCACTACCCTGACTACGTCAGACTTCGTACTTCCGCTCAATTTCATTTCGCTTCTGTAGTCAGTCTGATATAGCAGACCATCTCTCAGTTTATCTCCGGCTCCGCAGCAGCCGGGCCAATCAATGAACAGAGGGCGGGCTGAGAGCCGTGACGTAGACGCTAAGCGCCGAATTTAAGATTGTAGTTTAGGTTTAGTTTAGGGAAATCTAACACGATAGCGGACATGGAGACACGGGATGCTATTTGCTCTGTTGTGGAGAATATTCCCGGCATTTGCCAACTTAAGCCAGAACAAGAAGAGTGTTTGTTTCACATTTTGAATGGAGGTGATGTTGTGGCCCTACTCCCGACAGGTTTTGGGAAAAGTTTAATTTATCAACTGTTACCGATCATCAGCGAGAAACTGGGGAGGCCAAACTCCGGCAAGGCAATAATTGTAATTGTGTGTGTGATGTGATTACTTCACATAATCTGCAAAAGTCGTTCACAGCCATCTTCACTCCGGTATTTCGCTCGATGGTTTTGTTTTCGCCGCATACCTATGTTTACAGCCGAAGTTTGAGGCGGCACGTAACATGCGTCATAACCAACCGTTATGTGATTGACTTACAGGTACACCAATGATTTTAAACTTCAGACAAGCGCCCACCCACGAGAAAGAAAACGCTTGTCAATTATGCCCTTCCAGACTCTGTCTACGAAGCAAATCGATGTAGCAGAGTTTGGTATTACCAGGCTAGTGATTCACACCTGAGAAGACAAATGCCCACATAATGAGCTGCATAATGAGCCATACAGTCATGTATGTGACTGAGAGAGAATTGCTACAAGAAATAATGTGAGGAAAAAAGAAATGTGTATATACACACACACACATACAGTCATGGCCAAAAATATCAGCACCCTTGGTAAATATGATCAAAGAAGGCTGTGAAAATTTATCTGCATTGTTGATCTTTTATTAAAAAAATTCACAAAAATCGAACCTTTCATTGGATAATAAGAATTTAAAATGGGGGGAAATATCTTTATGAAATAAATGTTTTTCTCTAATACACATTGACCACAATTAACGGCACCCTTTTATTCAATACTTTTTGAAACCTCCATTTGCCAGTTTAACAGCTCTAAATTTTCTCCTATAGTGCCTGATGAGGTTAGAGAACACCTGACGAGATCAGAGAGCATTCCTTCATCCAGAATCACTCCAGACCCTTTAGATTCCCAGCTCCATGTTGGTGGTGCTTCTCTTCGGTTCATCCCACTCATTTTGACCATTTTTGTGTTGTTTTTGAGGTTTTTGTTTGGATTATTGTACGGTTGGAAGATCCAAACATGGCCCATTATAAGATTTCTAACAGAGTCAGTCACTTATTGATTTTTTTATCTGTTGGTATTTGACAGAATCCATGATGCCATGTGTCTAAACAAGATGTCCAGGACCTCCAGCAGAAATATAGTCCCACAAGAGAAAAAATACAGCAGTATATTTCATTGTACACATGCAGTACTTTTTATCCATGTGTTCACCAAATCCATCTTGGGTGTTTGCTGTTAAAAAGCTCTTTTTTTTCCTTTTTTTTTTTTAAGTTTCATCTGACCATAGAAGCCAGTCCCATCTGAAGTTCCAGTCGTTTCTGATAACTGAATATGCTGGAGTTTGATTTTGGATGAGCTAGGAGAATTTTTCTTGAGACCCTCCCAAACAACATGTGGTGATGTAGGTGCTGTTTGACAATATTTAAAAAAAAAAAAATTTTTTTAAAGGTTTTCTGACCCCGAGACTCAACTATTTTCTGCAATTCTCCAGCTGTGGTCCTTGGAGAGTCTTTAGCCACTCAAACTCTCCTTTTCACCGTGCATTAGGCTGAAATAGACACGCGTCCTCTTCCAGGCAGTTTCGTAACATGTTATGTTGATTGGAAATTCTTAATTATTGCCCTGATGGTGGAAATGGGAATTTTCACTGCTCTAGCTCTTTTCTTAAAGCCACTTCACTAATTTGTGAAGCTCAATTATCTTTTGCTGCACATCAGAAATATATTCTTTGGTTTTTCTCATTGTGATGGATGATTAAGGGAATTAGGGCTTTGTTTTCACACATTTTAGTCTGGAGTTATATTTTGGGAAAAGTCCAACTAGTAAATGCGTTCAAGTTTGTAACAACAACACATTATCTAATGCCAATAAGAAACATTGCTTACTCGGTATAAAAGATCTCCTCCGCTGGCTCCAGCCACGGGCGTCGACCCCAGAGGATTAAAACTAGTGTAGAAAATGGCAAGTTTAAATTATATAATTGAATTTTTCATTTTCATTTTGCACTAAATGTTGCACACATGTATGGGAAAATGTAAATTTAAATACAGAAATACATTGCCATTTTACATATTGCATTGCTATTTTGCATATTACATTCCAAATTGAATTTAGCTACATACACTCTTCCATATACATCTGCACATAGTCAGAGGTATGAATTAAAGGGCACCTATTGATAGTTTTCACGTGACGTCACACCCTTATAGGAACACCCACCTGGTGGGCAAAACAAAGCTTTGCTCCACTGACCGCCAGCAGTTTGCATCAAGTAATAATGTAGTAAAACGCAGATATTAAAAGGCGAGATTCAGTGTACACCTTATTGATGATGTATATTTTTTACAGGCAAGAGGATGAAGCCAGAATATAAACGCAATGTGCAAAGTTTCACATTAAATGGCTTCCCATTAGAAAACCATTAGAAGGAAAACACTGAACTGTTAAGCGGACTGCGTTCATATTCCGGCCTCATCTGCTTGCCTGTGTAAACTATGCATCATTAATGTAGTGATTACTGAATTTGATCTCTTAATATTACTGTCTAATCTCGCGCTACAAGGTGTGAACTAATCTCACTAGCGCAGCGCTGATCAGTTAAAAATATTTAATGTATGCACACAAATACAGTTAAAACGCAAAGCACTATAACGACATGACATTCACAAAGGAGTCTGGAGTGATACACGTATTTAAGTAGATTTTGAGGCACATTACCTTGAAAAATGGAAGTAATCCACAGCGTCCTCTAGTGTTGTCACGGTACCAAAACCAGTGAAAATCCACGGTTCTTGGTACCAAAGTAAAACACAAAAACATGCTAATTAACATGCTAGTTAAACAAAAATAAACTGTACAAAAATCAATGCCATTCTTTATGCTTATTTAAAATTGTTTCAAGTTTTTCCACAAGTAATAAAAGTATGAAAAAGTAAATACGTTTCACCCAAAAGTTTTTGTCATATTTCTGCTGCTGCTGAAAAACAACTGTAAACTGTTGTCTGTTTTAGGGTTTGCTGGGGTGTTTCATGATCTTCCTCAGCCTGCAGCTGTAAATGGCATGAAAATTTCACTTTGAGGTTTTTTAACATTAATATGAGTTCCCCTAGCCTGCCTATGGTCCCGCAGTGGCTAGAAATGGCGATAGGTGTAAACCGAGCCCTGGGTATCCTGCTTCACCTTTGAGAAAATGAAAGCTCAGATGGCCCAATATGGAATCTTCCCTTTATGTCGTCATACGGGGAAAGGTTACCTCCCCTTTCTCTGCTTTGTCCGCCCATGAGAAAATGAGCTACTACCGTGCGAGGCGAGCGCAATATTTTTTTTTTTCCTCGAGAGACATCATGGCTTGCAAACGAGCGAAGCATGATAGTTGCTCAGTGTTTGGATGTACAAATGAACACCAAAGTAATTTTTTAGTTCCTTCATCCGAGCCTATGGCTAGCATTAGCTACATGATAATAACTGTAACAGCATACATAAACAAACCAACTAAATTTCTGTATCCAGACACAATATTTTAAACTAACCATTCGGAGACGTCCTGCTGTAGCCGCTGAGTTGCAGCTTCTTCATCCGGTGCTGCTTCATCTGGATCAGATTCTGCGTCAAACTGAAAAGCTTGAATGACTGCATGTCTATGAGCCACTGCGATACATCCACTGTCAACATTAGCGCAGGGTAGCGCAAGCTGGTTAAGGCCACACACCCCACCCTCCACCTTGCCCCGCCTCTCTCGTCCTTAAAGCTACAGACACAGGAATGGCGCGTCCTAAGGAAAGCTCATTGTGGGACTGGCTCATAGTGGCTGAAATTCTGCACCAAGGCTGAATTTCAGGAAACAGACTTCAGATACAGTATTAGGGACCACTTAGGCCTATATAAAAGCATCCAAAAAGCAACATGTCATGGGACCTTTAAGTAAAGTAATGGGCTGAGTCTGACCAAATGCAACATTAGATCATTGACTCCAGCTAAAATATAACTTTTCACTAAATAACAAACTTTTATAATACATTTAGATAAGATTACATACACTTGTCTTAAAATATATATCAAATAGATGAACTGTAGTATTAAAAACACTTTACAATAAGATTACATTTGTTAGATAACATGACCTATCAATAAACAATAGTTATATAGCAATTCTTCTTCTTAGGGTTCATTTCAAAATTTACTAATACATAAAATCGAAAGTTCAGTCTGTTAAAATTATTTGATGCACAATGAACAAACCTGAACGATCAAGTGTTTGTATTAAATAACATTCAAAAACATTAATTGATGTTGTAAAAATATATTGTTCACTCACTGTGCATTGATGTTAGCTAATAACATGAAGTCATTATCTTATTGAAAAGTCTATACAGGAGATAAAATTTGACAGTACTTTCATTTAATCCAAACTGTGTACATATTTCATTTTAAAGGGCTTTTAAAACCTGCTAGTTATCCAGTCAAGAATAACAACTAACTAACTAGCTAAAAAAGAAAAAAAAAACCCCAGAACTGCTTTTCTGACGGACTGATATGGAATAAACATGGTTAACTAACATTATTTGTACATTCTCTAACAGGCATATTTTAGATTCAGTGTTCATTTAAAAGCCTCTGGTGTGTAAAAATAGTAAATACCATCATGTCCTCTTTTTTTTTTTTTTTTTTTTTTTACCCTAATAAAAGTTATAGGAGCATTAAATGGTTAATAAAGAAACTTCATTCTAATGTTCATTATAGCCGCGCTTATGCTAACGATTAACTCCGCTATGGCAATGTAACGGCAATATTTATTTCAATCCGACATTCAAATTAAAATATGGAATATTTTTATTCATAACAGAAGAAATATATAAATCTAAATATTAAATTTTAAATTGAGACTTACCTGCTTGAACTCTTTCATTTGATCTGGGTGTCGGCCTTTAAAGTGTTTTGTTAGTTTGATGTGTTTCCTCCTCTAGCCACGTCTCAGTGCTTTTATGAAGAGAACGCATCTGTGCAGCTTTGGATCGCGCAGCAAAAATCGGGTTGACCATGTACTCGGTACTACCGGTACTTTAAAAAACATGGTACCATAAAGTTTTCATTATTTTAGTACCGACTTTGTACCAAAGTACCGGGTCTTTTGACAACACCTAGCGTGATCAGCAGCTCGTATGTTGGGAGAAAATGAAGACTCTTATGTTAAGTCTTACATCCAAACACAGAGTAGGGGATTGCTTGCGAGACATTGTTGACGTTACAGTTGCTCGAGCGCGGAGAAAATGGAGGACAGATTACAACCACTGAGGGTGGAAGCTATGGCAATGCAGGGTTATCAATCAACCCCTGTGGCCTGGCCCTACGCAATGTGACGTCACACTGCGTAAGAATCAAAACGCCAGGCCTAGTGAGACTGACTTGGTTTAAAGGGGATTAAAAAATGAGGAGTGGGTGGATATTTATCATGTTCACACACTGCCAACACACATTTATGTCCAAACACCATGTAAAAGTGGATTTTGTATAATAGGTGCCCTTTAAGAAAAGCAGATTAGCCTGAGAAATGAAATGTGTTGCGTGAAATTTGATTGAGCACAATTTAGATTTTTTTTCATCAGTATAAATCTCCCCACATATATTGAACTGCACTCCCCCAACCCCCTCCCAAAAGACAGAAAGGATAAATCCCCTTTATACAGCATGTGATGATCAGAGACGATGTTCAGTCCATGCACTTGCTTTTTAATAGCATGTATATTAGAACAGGGTTTTAATTTAATTTAACAGTCTTGCTTTCGAGGAGACTGAGGCACAGGTTTGTGTGAGCATTATCATCAAATAATTTGGTCAGTGGCCTTCTGTGGTTTATTTTACATGTTTGTATTTTAATACACAAGATGACTTTTGCACATACAGAAAATTAATCTCCACTGTAACTTGCAGCCTCTGGAAATCAGATTTGTAGGCTGCATATGAGTGTGGATGATGTATTAGTCTTTACATAGTTATAACAGTCCCTGTTTAGTATGCAGGTCAGGCTATAGGCTTTAAATCCATTTTCCATACCTGTGTGAGTGGTCATATGGGATATCATATAGCCCTGCCTTAAAGCTTGATCTGAGAGAATGCTTTAGAAGCACCATGGTGATGGACTGTAACATAAACCAACTTTCTCTCGTTCCCATTGCTCTCAATTTTTAAATCTTTTCCCTTTGTTACAGCAGCTACTCTCTTGGTGTTGGGTGAGGGGTTCATATGGCATTAAACAACTAGGCTTTTTGTTTAATAATTGTGAAATGGCTTGGGTAATTAAGATTGTTTCTTCTGTTTGGTCACATGCTACTCCAAATCAGTCTAGTTAAACCCAGTCTGTTGATTGAGAGTGAAACATGGTACTGGGCCTCTGTCATGATTTTTTTTTCCATGAATGAAGACAGTGTAGGGGTGAACGCTGGTCTGTGTGTCACGTTGACATGTGCGGTTATGGCCCGGCAGCAGAAGAATATCCCCTAACATTGGGTGGAGGAGGGGTGTATGTGGGTGAAGTGGGATTTAATGACATTGCTGTTGATGCTTTAGCCATCTGCTCAGAGGCCGAGCGAGAGTCAAACAAAGCCTAGAAACACACCAAAAGAGACAGATGAGAATAGTGAACTGGCACTAATACAGCCTCTGTTCTTTTATTTGCAAGTAAAGGGGGTTGACCAGGATACACAGAGTAGATTTAATTTAATGTAAATATCTGTACTATCTTTTATTGTTGTACATTTTCAGTCTATTTTTTTGTATTTGGTTTTCTTTTATCCCGTTCAACACGTGCACCGAAATATATTTTTTTATTTTTTTCAACTCAGTTGTCTGAATTGATTTTGATGATGTAAACAACATAACACATCTTTCTGTAGCCATATTGGCTAGGGATGTAACGATTACCGGTTTGACGATAAATCCTGATAAAATTCCCCACGATTAGTATTACCGTTTCATTTTTTAATTATCATTAAAACCGTATTCGATTACCGCGTTTTGAACAACTCACGAGTGAAACTTGGGCGGAAAAGTTGGGAGGTTTTAAAAGAGTGCTAAGGGAATTATACAAATTAATTTATGAATGAATTAATTATATGAATGTACCTCTGAGGGTTCTGACTGTCTTCAGAAACAATTTGATGGCATTTTGTTTTCATCTTCGCTCCATGTAATGCCTAAAGGAAGTGTTCTTAATCGCTCTGCTTTGTCCACGGAGTTTACGGAAACAGCTCTAATTCAGCTTTTCCATAAGCGCCACCCAGTGTCAGAGAGTGGATTTACAGAGACTTATGTTTACATTCAGTCTGTGTGCAGTTTCAGTCTGGCCAAAAACGGACTGAATTTGCATGCCCTGCTGTAGCCTAAATTATTTATGGAACAGAAAAAATACATATAATCATTTATTAATCAATGATCATTTTGACATAACGCTTTTCTCTATTTAAAGGCTGGAATGTGAGGTTTACCTTTTTATGAAACTTTTTCAAAGCTTTATTTGAACATTTACATTAGATATTTGAACATGCTATTAAACTGTTGTCAGTCAAGATGTCATTTAAAATACGAACATCATTGGTAATTGTCACGGTCACTGTGCAGTGCACACACAATAGCCACACGAAGACGAAGGTTTAAAGGGAATAAGGTATTTAATATAATTCAAGATGTGGAGGTTCAGCACACACAGGGTAACATTAACAATAACTGACAACCAGAACTCAAAGGACAGGCACTCATATAGGGCAGATAACGAGGGACAGACAGGTGGACACAATGAAGGTGATTAACTAATAATTAGACAATGAACTAATGAGAACAGGAACAGAACCAATTATGGGCAAACAGGAAGGGAACACAGGCAGAGACAAAACTTCCAAAGTCCAGTGGGTTGTGACAGTAATGTTATTGTTCTAGTGATTATGCAAACAAAGTCATTTTATTTGTTGTTTGTTGATTTTTAAATATAAAACTTGGTGAATTGATTTATGTGTCGGTACTTTTTGAACATCTCCAGCACATTTTAACAATACCGTGATAATACCGATAACCGTGATAATTTTGGTCACTATTATCTAGGGCTGGACCAGAATATTCGATTATTCAAATATTCGTTCAGTGGGTTGGCATTCGTTTTTCAATTTTGAGATTCGAATATTCTTTTTTGTTTTTTTCTGTTTCTTTTTTTTTTTTCGAACCCCTGGCATCCCCCGTGAAACGGTTCTCATTCGCGCTTGAATATGAATCGCTCGTAAGTGAACGTCACGAATGTCATGATTCAGTTCATCTGGAAGAGAAGACCAAAATGACCTCAGCTGTGTGGGAGCACTTTAAATTGAGTGAGGACAAGACAAAGGCAGTGTGCCAAATATGCGATTTGAAACTGGCCTACCACAGCAGTACATCAAGTTTGAAAAATCACCTGAGTTCTGTAAGTAGTACGCCTATAGTATATTGTTGGTGTAAAAAAACGAGCTGCAAATGCCATGTTAATCAGTAATTTTACACATCAAAAAAACGTGCACTTAATTTGCTTGGAAAATACTTGCTAATACGGCAGTCATAAAAAAATAATTTTATTTAAACTGTTCGTTAATTAAAATGCTTGTTGCTGTTATTGAAAGTATGCTACCATGTTCTTTATTTATTACAGTTCGTTGAATTTCATTTATTTTTTTCATTTCAGGCGCTGCGTAATATCACTGCGCCTGCTGCGGCCATGGTACGGCAGCAAAGTTCCTTGATTATTACACCGGAATGAGAGTATAGTTCCTAATCATATCAGCCTAGAAAATCGCAACTTTTCATTTTCCGCTGGTCATAGTACACGATATAACTACAGTTTTAAATTTTAAAGTTTCAAGTTTTAAATAGGACAAATATCGAAACTCTTTGGTCATTTTTGAACGCGATGCTACTGGTCTAATCGGATTCAATGATCTATGCTAAGCTATGCTAAAAGTGCTATCGCCAGATCCAGAGATCAGCTGAATGGATTCAAAAACGGTAAAACTCAACTTATTAACTCTGGGGGAGTTGGAGAATGAGCCTATTTCCAAAAAAAGTGGAGTGTTCCTTTAAATAGCCTTTACGGTGTCAGTAATTACTGTGCTGCTAATTTCTAATTTGGGAGTGATTTGTTTGTTAGAAAAATGTTAGGCTGCCTTATTAAAGGTATTGCTCTTAAGAGACCTGTGTGTTTTGTATCACTAGTGCAGTGTCCGTTCTCGGAGCATTTAAGTCCTGCCCGCGTGATGCGCGCCGCTTCTGGCTAGCGCTGTTCTGTAGTTTATTAAAAGTTGATTCATTCTGAACGTGTCGCGTGTCCATATTGCACCAAAATGGACACTGCACTCCCTTGGATCCGCAGCAACACACCTGCCACGCGTGAATTCTATTGGATGAACAGTTCTCGACATAATAAAAATGCAAACAGACACACACACACACACACACACACACACACAGATTCCTGCCTTTATTAGAGAGAAGAATATATTCAGCCCCCTCCCTCCGAAGCTTCGAATATTTGGTGTTTATTACTACTGAAGCTTCGAAGCTCAAAAAATGGTATTCGGACCAGTCCTACTATAATCGTGATAAGAAATTTTCATACCGTTACATCCCTAATATCAGCATTGAATTGTTTGAAAAAATAAAAAAATAAAAAATTAATTATTTTCCAGTAATTTTTCTTACTCTTTGAATCCATTAGCAGTTAGTGAATTAGTCACTGACAAGGTGTTTACATGGATGTAGTTAAAGATACGCAAAAGAGTTTTGTTTATTTTAATTATTATTATTATTATTATTATTATTATTATATATTAGGGATACTCCGATCTGTCAGGCTTGTGTTTGTGGTGTCTTGTGGTTTTCTGTCTCGTGCTCCCCTTGACTTAGTTTTACCTCTTGTATGCCCATATTTGGTTCTGTTCCTCTCCCTGTCCCTGTCCTTACTGTTTCATTATGAGTTCATTTGTGTCCAGCTGTGTTTGTTTAATTATCTCGTTTACATTTATTACTTAAGCCCTGTGTTTTCTATTGTCCTGTGTCCGGTATTAATGTCTATGTTGTGTTTCTGTGAGTCTTCCTGTCTTGTGTTACCCTGTTTTGGATTATTTATTAAATACTTTAGTTTGAGCTTATCCTCCAGTGTTCTTTGTGAATTGTGTAATTATGACACGATCAGGATTTTTGCAGCCGATACGGAGTACCGATTTCTTGTCATGGTGATCGGCCGATACCGATGCTGATTCTGATGCTTCAAGCTTTTATGAAACATATGTAATAATGTTTGTTCCTTATACAGTGAACACTTTAATATGCCTTTAAAATGGGGTTTATGCATAACATTGTTTATCAGGATAATTAATATAAGACAAAAATAAATACAAACAAAATGGAGCAGTCTGATGCAACCCACAAGGTTTATTTAAACATTATCCAATAGTAAACTATGGAAGACAAAATAAACATTTAATCTCCGAAAATTGAGAAGTCTGATGTAACTTAAACATTGTCCAATACAAGTCTGAGCAGTACAAAATTAATTAAAAAAATAAATTAAAAAACCCCCAAACAAACAAAAAAAGCATTTAAACTCCTAAAAGAACCAGTTGGAGTAGTTTGATGTAACACATAAGGTTTAATACTGTCCAATATAAGACTGAAGAGGAAAAAATAAATAGAAACATTTAAACTAGTGAAAGAAGAAAACGGAGTAGTTCGATCACGGTTATATCCACAGGCACTGCGGATAATCTGTGGGTCGGGTAATAAAAAAATGCGTTCTGATTATTTGTGGGTGGATAAAATAAATAAATGATGCAAATATTAATTACATGTTCATCAGGCAGACGATTTCATTTGTGTGTGTGTGTTCGCCTGGTCGGGAAGTTGCAGTGACAGAAACGGTGACATTCCAGATAAAGTTTGAAAGGAGTAAAGCCTGTGTTAATACTATTGAGTAGGCTATTATGATAAAAGAAGATATTTTATTTTGTAAGTAAATGTTCATTTAAAAGCAGCCCACAATCAGCGTATTATGTTACTGTTACCCCTTATGGCTCCGACAAGGTTTTGTTCCGTCCTCCACGTGGTGCCAACTCACAAAAGACTGATTTTAGCCAAGCAGCACGGAGAGCCGCTTCAGAAACATGCCGCGGCAGGCTGGTATAAACACAAGCATTGACTAGAGCGGCCGCGATCAGCTCCGGTGCCCATGGAGCCGTAACGCACCACAGATGCGTGCAGTGATGCGCAGATCAGCTCTAATGTCACTGAATTTGCTGTTAAAAATGAACCATCCATTCATCATATATCATCATGCAAAACATATACGACAAATAGCAAATTTTTCATAGTTTCTCGAAACGTCATAGCATTTCCACACCGGCGATGACATAACTGCGACGCCAAATCATGTATGTCCCCACGCATCATGTACATCCTCACACGTTGACGTCATCAAATTGCGATCGGTTCATGAGATCGGCCAAATGTAGTGAGTACCGATTGAGTCATAAAATGTGATTATCGGCCGATACCTATGGTGTGAAAAAGTGTTGGCCCCCTTCCTGATTTTTTATTTTTTTGCA
Source organism: Onychostoma macrolepis (assembly GCF_012432095.1). Classification (NCBI taxonomy): domain Eukaryota; kingdom Metazoa; phylum Chordata; class Actinopteri; order Cypriniformes; family Cyprinidae; genus Onychostoma; species Onychostoma macrolepis. The sequence continues at coordinate 1,997,662 of NC_081156.1, forward strand.
TGTTTGTCACACTTTAATGTTTCAGATCATCAAACAAATTTAAATATTAATCAAAGATCACACAATTAAACACAACATGCAGTTTTTAAATGAAGATTTTTATTATGACGGGAAAACTAAATCCAAACCCACATGGCCCTGTGTGAAAAAGTGCTTTCCCCCTCCAATTAAATCATGAAAGAACTGTGATTAACCACATTATTTTAGAAAGCTGAGTTTAAATTTCACTAGCCAAACCCAGGCCTGATTACTGCCAGACCTGTTGAATCAAGAAATCACTTAAATAGAACCTGTCTGACAAAGTGAAGCATGCTTAAAGAGCAACACATCATTCTGCGATCTTAAGAAATTCATAAACAGATGAGAAACAAAATAGTTTACATGTATCAGTCTGGAAAGGGTTATAAAGCCATTTCTAAGGCTTTGGGACTCCAGCAAACCATGGTCAGACCCATTATCCACTAATGGAGAAAACTTGGAACAGTGGTGAACCTTCCCAGGAGTGGCCGGCCTACCAAAATTACTCCAAGAGCACAAAGACGACTCATCCAGGAGGTCATAAAAGAACCCAGAACAACATCTAAAGAACTGCAGGCCTCACTTGCCTTAATTAAGGTCAGTGTTCATGATTCAACAATAAGAAAGAGACTGGGCAAAAACAGCATCCATGGGAGAGTTCCAAGGCAAAAGCCATTGCTGACCAAAAAGAACACAAAGGCTCGTTTCACATTTGCCAAAAAATATCTTGATTATCCCCAAGACTTTTGGGCAAATATTCTGTGGACTGATGCAACAAAAGTTGAACTTTTTGGAAGGTGTGTGTCCAGTTACATCTGGTGTAAAACCAACACAGCATTTGATAAAAAGAACATCATACCAACAGTCAAACATGGTGGTGGTAGTGTGATGGTCTGAGGCTGCTTTGCAGCTTCAGAACCTGGATGACTTGCCATAATTGATGGAACCATGAATTCTGCACTCTATCAGAAAATCCTGATGGAGAATGTGAAGTGCACTTGGGTTCTGCAGCAGGACAATGATTCCAAACACAGCAGCAAGTCCACTTCTGAATGTCTCAAGAAAAACAAAATTAAGGTTTTGGAGTGGCCAAATCAAAGTCTGGACTTAAATCCAATTGGAAATGCAGTGGCATGACCTTAAACAGTCCATCCATGCTCAAACCCTCCAATGTGGCTGAATTAAAACAATTCTGCAAAGAAGAGTGGGCCAAAATTCCTCCACAGCGATGTGAAAGACTCATTGCAAGTTATCGCAAATGCTTGGTTGCAGTTGTTGCTGCAAAGGGTGGCACAACCAGTTATTAGGTTTAGGGGGCAAGCACTTTTTCACACAGGGCCATGTGGGTTTGGATTTTGTTTTCCCTTCATAATAAAAAACTTCATTTAAAAACTGAATGTTGTTTATTTGTGTTATCTTTGATTAATATTTAAATTTGTTTGATGATCTGAAACATTAAAGTGTGACAAACATGCAAATACATTCTTTTTTTAAAAATCAGGAAGGGGGCCAACACTTTTTCACACCACACTGTGTGTGTGTGTGTGTATGTGTGTGTGTATATATATATATATATATATATATATATATATATATATCATTAATTCAAGTAAACAAACCGTTAAAATACTTAAATTCTGGTAGATACAGAGAAGACTGATAACCAATAGCCTAAATGGTCAATATTAAAATTCTATATTTTGGGTAACACTATTTTGAGTATAAGAAACTAGACGGCTATTAATAACTAATAACTCCACTTGTGACTAGTGATAGTAACTACTTAAATACGTATGTCATTATAGGGTATTGAAAAGACTGTTATTGGTTGCTTTCCTATTCTTGCCTTACAGCTGATCTCCATTACTTGTGTTTTTCCTAACAATGAGCGCATTAGATAAAAACAAAACATACTAATAGCCATTATTGTGTAAAAAACATTCTGTGTTGGTTCTTAGTTAAAGTGCAGATTGCATATGTAAAATAAATACAGATCTGAAAAGTATAGAGCTACTGCACAAAAATATAGTTATTCCAGTTGTTTTTCTATACCAACAAATTATTTATAATGGAAACATATTCCGTATTAGAAGGAATTTGTTCATGTATAACATTACCTTAGAGTAGATTCCCTGTTCTACATTTAAAAATGTATGTCTTATTTAATGTTTTAATTTCTCATTGAAAATTACGAAGGAAAAAAGTTTTTTCATTTTATGACACAAGATGAGAGCAAATTGCAGAGATGAGACACATTGTTTCATTGGTGTGGAGTTGTGGAGGAGCTTCCTGAGCCCTGCCTCCACCTCTTACACGGAGAGCAGACGAGGTGACAAAGCAGAGGCAGCGTGATCGGCTAAGATGACGATGTCATTCATTATGTCCATATATTGTGCAAAACGTTAATGTAGTTGTGACAGGCCTATATCCTATGCATCCTGACTTAAAAAACTAAAAACTAAAATAGTGTTTTGTGTGTTATGTAGTTTAGCATGTAGATAGGAACAATAACTGAGAGGGTCACTGAACTGGCTCAACCATCTTTTAGTGAACAACCCTTTGACACCCCTTGAGAGCAGGAGGTAGAAAAAATGCACAGAAGAATCATAGGAATGAGTGCCATTGAAAAGCGCTTACTGGCATCCTGTTGATCAATTGTTGAATGGATAGTTGGGGTGGTTTCAAGTGAGCTTTCATGGAAAAGGCAGAGCCCAGATATTTGCATATGAAAACTTCTGGATGGATGAGAGAGAAAGAGGGAACATGAGCGAGAGAGAATGACTTGGCAGTGTGACTGTAATGGTTATCAGAGAAACCGAGGGTACTGTCTTGTTCACACCTGGGTGGAAAATGCTTCTCAGCACAGAGACTGCAGTGTTCATGTGGAACCAACAATTCTGTTAGGAGGAAAACATCACACAGGATGAAATACCTTAGATAGAAAAGCTAACCTGGACTTACATTATGCCAACACTTAGGGCTAGGCGATTTTTCAGATTTTATCGATTAATTCGAATTTAATGTTTTGCCACGACTTTATTTTTTAGAAATCGAGGAATCGCGATTTTGTATTGAAATATTACCAAACGTTAGAATTGGACATTTTGACAATATGCCAATGATAACAGTAAAGAGAGAAGAACGATCCAACCACATGTCGGTATACACATATGTAACAGGCCGAGTCTGTTACACAGCTACTTGTACACTTAAGTACAATCTTGATACACTTTATTTTAAGTAGCTTACGCCTGTGTAATATTCTGTAATTTTAATGTAATTAGAAAGGTATTACATGTATTTAAGCTGTGTACTGGTAGGTTAAATCAAACTAAGGTGCAGCTGGATAAGGTGCACAGTATAGATAAACATGAAGTACACTTAAGTACAACTTGATACACTTTATTTTAAGTAGCTTATGTCTGTGTACTTACATTTATAATTACATTGTATAAAGTCTGCAACACATATGTAACAATCTTTTGGTTACTCGTCTGTTACATATGTGTAACAGTATCTGCCTATTACATGTACATAATTACAAACTATAATTACAGGCTGTTCCATAACTTAGTTACATGGTAAGTACATTTTGTTTCATGTAAGTACAACGGCTACTACTAAGTACTTAACTAGGTAATTACTCTGTATTATGACACCTTAAAATAAAGTGTTACCGAATTTTCTTTAACTAGAAGATTAATAAAGAAAAAGTTACTTGAATCATGTTGTAGTTATATTTTCAAGTTGACTAGTTAAAAATCGTAAAAAAAATTGAGAATCGATCAAATGTTTTGAAAAAATCAAGATTTACATTTTTTTGCCATATCACCCAGCTCTACCAACACTAGTGTCCAGACATGCTGGGGAAACCTACATGAATTCAGAGTGCTGTAAGCTGAGAGTAAAATTGTGCAATATACCAGTACTGGAAAAATGTGAAAAATATTATATTTCAAAAGGTACAATATCATGATTTTGCTCATTTCTGTACTTGATGTGCTGTAGTTCTAGAGTTCACCCCTATGCGGCAGATGGCAAATGGGACAACAGAGGGACAAGATGGATCAAACACATAAAACACTCTACATGATGAAATAAGAAAATGTCATGAATAGACATATAATGTTAATGTCCGGTGTGTATTTAAGTGCTCTGAAGAGCATCAAAGATTTCTATTTACAACATGTTTTTGCAGCGTTGTAACCAATCAACGGGCATGTCTGTTGACCATGTGAATGTAATGGCCAATCAGATGTTTAATTTTGGTCTGAATTAGGAATGGGCATTTATCAAAAATATTGGAAAAAATATTTGAGCTCATAAAAAACAAATATTCTAATATTCGTTTAATGAAGTTAATAAGAAAGATCTTAGCCTATTTTCTAAATCAAACATCATTATTATAACACTGTAATCCCAGCGCTCCCTGTACTGTGTCTCCTGGGTGACACCTCTCAAATTAACCCATCTTTTAAATATCCAATACCTTTACTCATGCCTCTAGCTATCGCCAAGAAGACAATATTACTTAATTGGAAAAATAAATGCCAAATATCAATTATACAATGGTTACATTTGTTAAGGGAACATGTTTTTCAAGAAAAACATACATCAGAAACACAAAACCAGTTATCCAGATTTAATTCAACTTTCAACCCTCTGCATTTATCCTTAAATATTGAATAAATCTAGTTGGTGAGCTGTTGTCCCAACTGAGCTTTATGAGATATATAAATACAAACTTCCTTTACAATAGATGAATAAGCCTGTGCATTAATTAATATACTGTTCAACAATTACTTAGACAAATATAATGTGTATATGTTGGTGTAATTGACTACACGATTATATTGTAACTATGTGATAGCTAAATGATAACTGACTATGAGGATGTCCTACTTTTTTTTTCTTTTCAGAACTTAAAAATGATCAATTTTACACAATAGTATCATTATTGCTGCTATTATTATTATTATTATTATTATTTGTGGAGGAGGCAGTGGTTGTAGGATTGATATTTGTGTAAGTGTGTGTATAGGTATTGACTGGATATGTGTATAAATGTTAACGTGTGTGTGTGTGTATATATGTAGGTATGCATGTATACATATTTGTGTATATATAAGTGTGGGTATGGGTGTATGTGTATAAGTATATATACATGTTTAAAACAATTGGCCCTCATATGTCCCTAACTCTTGTTATAAAAACAGCTATACAATCATTATATATTAACTCAGATAATTAATATGATTTATTGGCTCTTGGGTTTTGGTGGCCTCTTTGCCCCTGTCGGTGGGCCAGGCACAGTCTACATTTTGGTTTCGGTGGTCTGCTCAATCTGTTTGCCACCTCTGCCGGCATTCCCCTCCTCACTCTGTTGGACGGAGAGAGAGTAGAGTTCAGTCTGGATGTGGTGTCTCTGGCTGGGGAGCTGGCTAGTGTGCACCACGATCCTAGCCACGGATTACAATGTAAAAAGGGCTCAACTGATACAACCATATGTACACCTGAAATACATATGTACCACGTACTGATGGTGAACAGTCATCCGTCGGGTCACACCCAGGCTGGGTGGGCCTGGTCTGGAGGTGCCTGTTTTTGTGGTCCAGTACCCCTTTTGAGGAGGGAGTCAGATTTTGCTGGCGGCAGGCGGGGGGTGCGGGGTGGATCAGAGGTCGGGATCTGTGCCGGCAGGTCCGTTGGTTGTGCTCGCCGGCGGGGAGGGAGCGGCTATGGGACCTGGAGGATAATTATTATAATTATTTATAATAATTTTACAGAGTAGTCCATTGTTTTATTATTATTATCACTACTGCTCCCGCTGCTTCCATGCCTATATCCACTACTACTACTATTATTATTAGGCCCACTATTATTATTACTAATATTATTCCACTAGGACTTCACTTTTATCCTACAATCTTAAAAGTAGGTCATCATCTGTCAGTGCTATTATTGAATATTTGATCGGTTTCCATCTACATAATGACTATGAAATTAGAGCTGTTAAAGGTTGTTCATGACACATTGTTCATTTCATCCTTCGCCAAAATAACACAAGGAAATTTGATTAATACTATTATTAATTACTATTACAATTCATGAAACTATTCACTTACTTCTATACCTGTTTAAATGACCGCATCCATACATCTATAGCATATGTGTTCGTTATTTGTCCCATTTGTTTTGTTTTTCCTCTCTTTTTCTTCTCCTGTATGTGTATATATTTGTCACTGCTATCTGTTTTTGTGTAGCTCATTACATCAAGTTGTTGCTGTTTATCTATGTTTCATTCCACTGTTAATCTGTTTCATTCCATTCAATAAAAAAAAAAAAGTTAGCAGCAACGTCAATGTAACAGGGCTGACGAGACGTGCGGATCCATGTGCAAGCTTTTATTTAGCAGAGACGTGGTCATAACAGGCAGGGTCGAACAGTGGCAAACAGGTATAACATGGGTGAGACAAAGAGTAAACAAAGACAAGCGTGGGTCGATGATCGGCGAACAGTATCACAAGGGCTAAGACAAGAGAGGTAATCCAAAAACGTCAGCGAGAGTCCAGGCAGGTAAAACACAATCCGAAAAGGGCAAGACTAGGGAAACTAAGTGGGCTCTGTAAAGTAGCTACGGCTAGGGGAGCGGGAAACGCATACAATACTCGGCCAAGAGGGAAACAACGTCCAGGGTTAAAATAGAGTGTGTGATTAGTGAGAGCTGTGTGATCAGGTGTGCATGTGATTAGTGCGATGAGTGCTTGGTAACAGCTGTGATCAGTGTTGGATGATGGGAATTGGAGTCCATTGTGATGTGTGGTGTTAAGTCCATGTGATGAGCGAGTGACCTCTGGTGGAGGGTGAATGGAAGTGCAGACCAGATTCGTGACAGAGCCCCCGTGACAGGACGGAACGAGAGTTCATTGGCGGCCTCCATAGCCGTGACAGGACAGAACGGGAGTTCATTGACGGCCTCCATAGCCGTGACAGGACAGAACGGGAGTTCATTGACGGCCTCCATAGCCGTGACAGGACAGAACATGAGTTCAGGGACAGCCCTTCTGGCTGCGACAGGACAGGACGAGGAGTTGTAGATGGCTTCCATAGCCGTGACAGGACAGGACGAGAGTTCACCGACGGATACCGCTGACACCTCTGGAGGTTCTGCAGCAGCTGCCGCCACCTCTGGAGGTTCTACAGCAGTAAACTCAGGACACAGGGAGAGTTCATTACTGGGTGCCACCACCATACAAGGGGCTGACGCGAGCCCCGCTGCTTCTGGAAGTTCTGCAGCGTGGACCACCACCTCTGGAGAAGCTACAGCAGGCGCCGCCACCTCGGGCAGTTCTGCGGTGGTGTACGCAGCCCAAACGCAACACAAAGCGATTCCCATCAGCAGAAGTGCCTCGGACAGGGGAATATGCATAAGAACAGGAGGGTTAGAGTGAGTTGGTTTGGGGATACCAGCCGTGCGTGCAGACACCAGCGGTACATCCCTCAAACTAGACATCAAATTGGGATAGTGGAAGACTGACCTTGATGATCTGGGTGTGTCAGCCCGGACGTGACGTGACTCTGGAAGATCAGCCGTGACAGGCTGTGACTCTGGAAGATCAGCCGTGACGGGCTGTGACTCTGGACGAGCAGCCGTGACGGGCTGTGACTCTGGACGAGCAGCCGTGACGGGCTGTGACTCTGGACGAGCAGCCGAGACGTGCTGCTGTGACTCTGGACGAGCAGCTGTGACGTGCTGCTGTGACTCTGGACGAGCAGCCGTGAAGTGCTGCTGTGACTCTGGACGAGCAGCCGTGAAGTGCTGCTGTGACTCTGGACGAGCAGCTGTGACGTGCTGCTGTGACTCTGGACGAGCAGCTGTGACGTGCTGCTGTGACTCTGGACGAGCAGCTGTGACGTGACTTGACTTTAGGAGATCAGCTGAGACGTGAAGTGACTCTGGATGATCAGCTGAGATGTGAAGTGATTCTGGATGATTAGCTGAGACTTGGCTTGACTCAAGAAGATCAGCTGTGGCTTGACTTGACTCTCTGACATCAACTGTGACCTGACTTGGCTCTTTGACATCAACTGAGACTTGACTTGGCTCGTGAAGATTCGCGGTGACTTGACTTGGCTCATGAATGGCAGCAATGACATGACGGGGTGTTGTTGTGACTGCCATTTTGTAAACGGGCTCCGGTGTCGCTGCCATTTTCGTGAGTGCACGCTGGTACATCTGCCATTTCAGTCACAGACGCGGCATCGCATTCCTCTTCCGCGACACCCACAGTAAACAAAGAGCCAGCACACCGCAAAGCATAGTCCATGAAATCCCTTAAACTAACATAAAATTTTCCTTCAGGTAACCATGACTTTACGGGTTCATTTAGTCCAAAACGAAAAATGTCTTTTAAAACAACTTCATCAAATGGTACTTTGTCATATAACTCACAGAATTGAGTGACGTAATCCTCAATAGATGAATTTCCCTGTCTCAGGTCGAGCAGCTGGTTGAAAGGGTCCATACCTGGCCATGGTTCCGTAGAAAAGCCGCTGGATCCTCGTGTGGCCGAGTATTCTGTAACAGGGCTGACGAGATGTGAGACGTGCGGATCCATGTGCAAGCTTTTATTTAGCAGAGACGTGGTCATAACAGGCAGGGTCGAACAGTGGCAAACAGGTATAACATGGGCGAGACAAAGAGTAAACAAAAACAAGCGTGGGTCGATGATCGGCGAACAGTATCACAAGGGCTAAGACAAGAGAGGTAATCCAAAAACGTCAGCGAGAGTCCAGGCAGGGAAAACACAATCCGAAAAAGGCAAGACTAGGGAAACTAAGTGGGCTCTGTAAAGTAGCTACGGCTAGGGGAGCGGGAAACGCATACAATACTCGGCCAAGAGGGAAACAACGTCCAGGGTTAAAATAGAGTGTGTGATTAGTGAGAGCTGTGTGATCAGGTGTGCATGTGATTAGTGCGATGAGTGCTTGGTAACAGCTGTGATCAGTGTTGGATGATGGGAATTGGAGTCCATTGTGATGTGTGGTGTTAAGTCCATGTGATGAGCGAGTGACCTCTGGTGGAGGGTGAATGGAAGTGCAAACCAGATTCGTGACAGTCAGTCTCATAGAACTTGATGTGTGGTGTTAAGTCCATGTGATGAGCGAGTGACCTCTGGTGGAGGGTGAATGGAAGTGCAAACCAGATTCGTGACAGTCAGTCTCATAGAACTTGATGTGTGGTGTTAAGTCCATGTGATGAGCGAGTGACCTCTGGTGGAGGGTGAATGGAAGTGCAGACCAGATTCGTGACAGTCAATCTCATAGAACTTTTATTAACTAAACAAATAAAAATACACCATGCTATATGCCTAATATAAAATAACAAATTACTTGTTACACAAAGTTTAAATAGGTATAAAAACAAAACAAAACAAAAAAACGGGAAATCACCAAACACTGTGGAACCAAATAAATAAGAAACATAGAACGTTTATTAGCAAAATGAATAAGAAAGCTGGAGCCATGGCACAGGCCACACCTTGATGTAAAATAAAGTAAATAAAATACACAAAGTTTAAATAAAATAAAAATCAGAAAACACTGTGGAACCAAATAAATAAGAAGTGAATGTTTAAAAAAACTTCCAAAGTCACCTTAGATAAACCGCAAAAGTCAACAGGCTTTTCCAAATCCAAAATATTGACAAACAGGCACTTTTGCATTTCGTTTCGAAACTAAATCTTATTCCATCATCTTGTCTTTCACACCTCACTCTTCTTGTCAGTCAGTTCGACTCACTCTCCTCACGTGATAAATGAAATCTGACTCCTGCTCCTGATCTGTGATGCGACTGTTGTTTGACACGATGCATTGAGTGGCCACGTTCAGTTTTTAATTGGCCGCGGTGGGCAAACACCGACTATTGCAGCAGGGGCGCCGCTACGGATTCTGGGCCCCCTGGACAGCATATTCACTCGGGCCCTCCTGCATTCCGGGGGGCGGAGGTGGTGTCCCCCTCTGTACAGACCAAGCCCTAGCCCGGCCCTTGTCCGACAGCTTAACAGAATTACCAGCCAGAGTCAGACCCGAGCCCGTCCTTTTTCCCCCTTCTCCCAAATCAGATTATACTGTTTCAGCTATTAAAATAGTTCAGTTTTGTATGTAATGGCAAAGTGATTATTTCGTTTCGTTTTTTTAATACATTTTTTTAAGTTAATTTAAGGCTGATCATAGCCATGTTTGATCAATTTAGCCTTCTCAAATCATCATGACTTGCCTAAAATAAAATCCATAGATATACTAAAACAGTTCATGCATATAACAATGTTTAAACGTTAAACCTAGATAAATGTGAGCTGCATCCAATAGTTTGTGCAGAGAGTGTAAGTCAAAGTGGAAACAACTTGTGCCGTAATTTTTGCTCATAAAGGTAAGAGCAATACATAATTCGGAACTGTAAAGGGTCTATTTTTATTTGTGTGCACTCACAATTTCAACACAACTTTTTATAAAATATATAAAATAATTTGATAAAATAAAGAAAACAAGGATGTCTCGTCGAACCGAAAGTCAGTGAATACATGCCTCACAGACATGATAAATATATCTATAGAAAGCTTTTAATTACTACTTAATGAAATAAATCAAATCGAAAACAAAAACTCTTTCATTATAATCCGTGAAGATGCACTTCTCTCTAAAGGCATGTCTAATGAGGAGACGGCGAGTCAGGATCATCATCTTCATCTTTGCGACACTGACACAGAAAACACTAGTTTATTAGTAAATAATTCAGTCTTGTTGTTTCCACCAGCGCGGAAATTTTTTTCATAACTAATTGATGGATGTCTAAAATATAAAAATAAGGAGAATCCTAAAACAGGCCCAAGGCCTGGCCCGCATCTGAACTATGACGTGAAAATTGGCCCGATCGAAGCCCGGCCCTAGAGGCGTAAAAAAGCTGAAATGCAAGGCTCTAGCGTTCCCCTCGATAGAAATCACGTTTCCCCTCAATCCCAACCCCCCACCCCCCAATCGTCGGGCCCTTAGAATCCCCCCCCTTACGGCGCCCCTGTGTTGCAGCAGGCCTAGTCTTAATCCGCCACTCATGTGTGAGATGGTGCAAAAGACAGACACAAGTGCAACTGTCGTACACATCTGCCTAGGGCTGTCACTAACGATTATTTTGGTAATCAAGTAATTGAGCGATTATTCTGATGATTAATTGAGTAATCAAATAATTATAATTACGTTTTTCTGTGGTAACAAAAATAGACCTAAGTGAAGAATAGCCTTTAAAATTAGGTAATAATAAAGTTCAAATAAAGTATCATAGGCAAGTAATCATATGGTTTTATTGAACAAAACCGTTAAAATGCATAATGTATTATAAACAATAGAGCTAATGTACATTACACATTATAACAAACGTCTGCAACGAGGGTGGCAATTCTCCTGTGAGAGATCTGCCATTTGTTCTACGTAATGTGTAACGTTACTTTTTCATAGGAAGATTGCACTTTTTTTATATAATTCAATAATTGATTTAATATCAGTACTGAGGTATCAGATTATGGTTCCGTACTGAAGCCAAAATTCTTGTATCAAGTCATCCCTAGCTGACACAGCAGCTGTTTTGGTATCCTAGTTAAGACTTTGCCTCACAGGCTCAGAAGAGCAAAGACCGCTGGTTGGGTGGGCTAAAAAACAGCAGATTGGCCAGACATTAAGCCTGCTCAGAGAGAGTACGGAGAGATCAGGAGACACGAGGCGGCAAACAGACTACCCTTCACCTCCCTCTGCATTCATCCATCTAAATGCATGGACTATGGGCTCCCAGATGGCCCTGATTTTTGCCTCTCCCTCTCTCTCTCTCTCTCTCTCTCTCTCTCTCTCTCTCGAATGCACTCGCCTGCCGGATTAAAGCCTCTTCGTCAAGCATAGCCGGTGAGCATTCTGATTGGCTGAGAGCCTCAAGCCCACTGCTCACTGGTGAGTGCACTTGACGAGGTAGCCACTGCGTTGTCGGGGGCAACCACTCACCGCAGCAGCAGAGTCCGGCAGCCTGGGCTTAAAAAAACAAGGGGAAAGAAAAGAGGGAGAAATTAGAGGGAAAAACATGACAACAATAACAAGGGATTAGCCTGTGGCATCAGCCAAACCATCAGGATTCCATATATATATATATATATATATATATATATATATATATATTAAAAAAAAAAACCTCCCACCACACACAGATGTTTGTGGAAGGGAGAGAGGGAGGGGATGGAGTGTCTCAGATGAAGGAGCCCGATTGAAAAACAGCTCAGCGAGAGAGGATGTGCGATCTGCTTGGTACACAATAGAATTAGGAAATGCTTATGGATGTGATGGACTTCAACTGATAGCGTGGCATCACACACAAATACACACTGACCGGCCATCAGAGAACCAGGAGCAGCAGCTTGTTATGAGGAGCAAAAATCAGTGGTTTCACCTGTGCGCGTAAGAACAGGCCACATCCATGTCTGTTTGAACTGCATAGCGGATGAGCAACGGAGCTGGACTGACTCTTCATTTGACCTTAAAATGGGGGACACGGCAGAATACCAGCGTCTGCCCAGCGATTGCGATGAGGATGAGGTATTATAGCCTATCCAGATAACTGATCACAGTTTTGTTGGTGTGCTTATTTGAAATGTTTATCATGAGTATTGTTGGACATTTATTTTAATGTCCATTACACATAGCTTATTCAGTGTGTGTACAGTAAGAATGACATGCTCAGCGGTGGGTAACCACGCCAGAAATGTGAGTCTGTAAGTGTGTCAGTGTGTCTGTAAGATGGTACAATAACCCACATGTGGATGAATCATCACGTGATGTGTGGTACTCTGATTAGCATGGTGGTGGGTGCCCTAAATTTCCTCATACTTTGCACACATTAACCAGGCTGTGCTCTGCTGTTATTGTCATTCATTAGTCTGATGGACAGCATATGTATTTACATGGTACTGTTTGCTCTGGGTGGTGCTCAACTATGCTTGCTGTGACGTGTGACGTAATTTGCGGTCAGTGCTTTTTTTATCTGAAGAAATTACTTTTATTCGAAAATGCCACAATAAATTGTTGACTTGTTCACAAGATAACAAGCAGATTTCAAACGAATATTGCTATTTTGAAATTTTAATTCAAAGAATCCTGAAAAAACATATCACGGTTTCCAATACTATATTAGGCCACACAACTTGTGATGAGACATTTCTGTTGAGCACCAAATGGGCATATTAGAATGATTTCTGAAGGATCATGTGACACTTATTCCCAAACAACTCTCTTATGTTGATATGGGGTTCTTTTTGCCACACATGACATTTGAAGCCTTGTCTTAGCAACTCCACAAAAAAGTAAAAATACTTTTTTTTTAGCTAAGACTGGTATGATTTCAGTTAGACTAATGTGTTTACACAACATTTTAAAAGGACAAATTACTATTTTAGTTTGATTGAAATACATCTTTTTAAAATGCATGTAAATATACTTAATGAATGTTTTAGAGCTGTCTGTAGATCTTTTCATGACAGCCTGGGGTTTTGTGAATCATCTCAGCTCTGCCTTTAGGGTATATGTTAGTACTTGTTTAGGCTAGGTAAGTGTTTGTGTGTTAACACTGTTTCTCTGTGTTTGGTGGCATTTCACTCTCTCACAGCACTATGATCTCATCCACCCCTTGAGAAATCCAGATAATGTTTTAGTCCTTCAGAAACAAAACAGACTTCACACTTCAGTATCTCAGTATCTCTTTTTCTCTTTCATTTTTAATTTATTTGTCTTTGGCTATTTCTCTTTAAATCATCACCTTGACCTCTTTTCCGTCTTTTACCTCTCTTTGTATTGAATACATTCTGTGTGAATGCAGGTAGAAATTCTGAAAAATTTGAATAATGTTAATCCTAGAATGCATGTGTAAACAGATCAAGAGCTTTATTCTATGCAAGATGCGTTTCATAGTCATGATCTTAGTTGTATCTTAGTTTAATCTTAGGAGAAAGTTTTTATACAGACAAAGATGCAAAAGGTAAAAATATAACCAGGGAACTACTCGTCATCTATTCGGATGATGAAATGGACCAGCCAAATACAGAAGTAGTATATATGCAGTGCAGTTGTTCATGGGAGGATAACAATCTCAATGTGTCTTTACGGGACTGTCCAGGATTGTGAATGAAAGCACAAAGCACAGGGAAGCACTGGCAGTGTGAATGAACAAAATTATGCAATGCTAAAATACTTTGAATACATCAATTCTGAAAGCTAACTAATTTCGTTTGCCATGCCACAATAGACACTATACATGCTCAGGCCGAACATATCCTTGTGGATAAAATCATGTAGTGCTCTACATTATTTCCCTCAGAATATTCGGTTTCTCTTTGAAATACTGTACAGAAGTTATGAGACAAATGTGTTTCACAAACGTCTTTCACATCTTAAAAGCTGAGAGCTGAAGAATTGAGCTGCATATTCAGTATCACTTACAAAGTTGAATTGTATAGGACCATGTGATTTGTTATTAAACAGAAGCATGTGTTGTCTTTTAAGCCATGTTCAAGCATGTCTTTTGCCTGTATGACATTTCCAGATGAGCTTTAACAGTAGAGCCAGCTACTGTTACTACTGTTGTCCTTCAGTAAAGGTTTTGTGAATCACTTACCGAGCTTGAGAGAAGACTTGATTTTGGCTTTTTTTTCTGCAGGATTTTACACTTCCTTGTCCTATGTTGTTGTTGTTGTTGTTATATTTGTCATGTTGAAAAATAATTTTTGATTTATGAGTAAATGTAAAGTATTTTCTAGGTCTGGAGATATGGATGATACTGGGTGTCATTCAAATGCCACTGGGTACAAGCACTTTTGTGTGACTGCTTCCCTCTGGTGGTTTGTTAGAATACCACAGCGTGGAAAAAAGTGATCCACCTGACTAGCGCGCACAAAAAAAACAAACAAACAAAAAACAACTGTAAATACATATATTTAAGAAGAACTAGTTATAGTAAGAATATAGTTCCAGTGTCTTATTGGTTTAATGGGGCTGTCTCGAATTCCATTAATCGGGTTTGACTACTTGTGCTTTTTGACATGGACCATCGTTGAATCCTGCAGGCAGACATGAGAGTGAGGGTGGATTTGTCTTCTCCGTGAGGTGCTACATTTGGAGGTGTATTGTGAGCTTGGCTCATCCGGTCTGAATGTGCAACGCTGTTAGTGCTAACTACAGGTCACCTACACAAATGCACATAGAAAGAATTGTTCCTTGATGACACCACCATCACTTTCTCACTTTTCTATCATTTAATCATGACAATTAACTCTCCCTCATGTTGTTGCAAACCCATTAGGCATTGTTTATATTCTGAACACAAATGAAGATATTTTTATATTGTCATCATTTTTATCATTTATCATTTTAATTCATTTTAATCCAAATCCAAGATTTAATTATATGCTTTTATTCATATATAAACATTGATCAATGCACACAGACAGTGCACATAAAATACAGTAAATGAAAGCTGAAACGTTACTGCTTGATGCTCGAGACCCAATAAGGTTTATACTCGTCTCAAGTCTCAAGCAAGCACTTTTGACCTTCTGTTTAACAGAATTTTTCATTTTGGATGAACTGTTTAAATGCAGTCCTTTTTTTTATCCGTGTACAGTATATGATAAAGTCAGGTCATGTCAGTTTGTATAGCACTGTTCACAGTTCATGCTTTTTTATATCTGCTTTACATAAAATATTGCCTTGATACCCCCTATGAGCAAGCCGAAGGTGACTGTGCTATGGAAAGAACTCCTAAAATGAATTAACCAGACTCTTACGACACCTACAGTGTCTACAGTGCACAGCTGGTTTAAGTGTTCAGCCAAATATCTGAGCTTGGTCACAGGGACCCGCATTTTCCCCTTATTCACAGCTGTGCTAGCATTACCAGATTTTCTGGTCTTAAATAAAGCTCCTTTTTCGATAAGTCTCAGGAACATTCCTGCTGCATTAGCTGCTTGGTCTGAAGCGGCCGTTGGAAATTCTTTGTGTCAGGGCAGTAATTGGAGGCAGACTGTTTATGACACGCAGGGCCCTGCTTTACTGCCTCTGTCCCTGCTCACCTCATCTTCCCTCTTGCTCTGGGGAAGAAAAAAATAACAACAAAAAAACATGGCTCAACCAACATTGTACATTTTATTTATCGCTCAAAATGCCGCATGTCTGGTTTAGTCTGTAGGCTTGATGAATCAGTGGGGAATGAGGGAGGGTGAATGGACGTAAATAAAACATGGTTTATTCTGCTAGGGGTGATGAAGCCAAAATGTCCCCTTTTCGTTCAGAGGAGAATGAGGAAGAGGGAGGGGACACATTTTGAATGCGTTTGTTTACAAGAGGTTGAGATAACATTTTTAGAGGGATTGAGGAAGGAGAATGCCGCAAACCAAATAAAGAAGAAAAGTCAGGTCATGTGGGAGTTTAGAGTAGAGTGGGAGAGAGAGAGTGAATATAAAAGAAAGATGTGGTGAAAGCCAGAGATAGGAGGGGATATGGTGCTGTTCAGGAGGGGGATTTGTTAAGAGCCCAACATATGGGAGGAACACAGGAAATGAGCTCTCCATCCTGCAGTTAAATCTGACCTTTTGGCTCATGATCAAATGCTCCTCCATCCGAATACCATAGAGTCTCTGTCCCGGGCACAGGCTGACGGAGGGAGGAGAGAGAGAGAGAGAGGGAGAGATGGAGGGAGGGAGGGAAAGAAAGAAAAGGGGCACTTCCCCAGCGTCTGTTTGTGAGTTGCAGGAATTACACAGTCACGCAGTAGGGGGAGAGAGAGTCCTAGACATTCCTCCTGCTCCAGAATAACACGGCCCCTCTGACACAAACATGCACGGACTGACCAAAAAAAAAAAAAAACCAGTGCCTTTTCTAGCTCAGCAGACCACAGAAGCACTAAGGGACAACTTTGTCTGGGCATTGCAGCTCTTCTGGTTCTCTTATCACTTCCACTGTGGCTGTCATCTAAGCGAGGGATTCGGGAATAGAAGAAACTGTTCTATTAATAGCTGGCCGGTGGACGGAGCAGATGGATAGAGGAATGGACAACTGAGGAAAATAGCTCAAACACACACTGCAAAATCTTTTTCAGACATACAAGAAGGAGGACATCACCTCACAGTTCTTGTGATTTGCTTCAGACCACACAGTGTGAACTTTGTTTTGGGATGTTCTAACTAGGCTGCCAAGTGAACATTTCCTTTTGGCAGACCTCTCTCTCTAGTGTTTTCTTGCCTTGCCCCGCATAGTCCCCCACATACAAGTTCTCCATGCTAGCTCTGAGCTTCGGTTAAAGGAGCTTAATGTGGATTGCCCCGCGATGGAATGTAGTACGTCGGCTGTACAAGTTGTGGAGACTTTCCAACTGAGGAGACCTTCACAGTTTTGGAGCTGTCTCTCCATCTCGAACCCTGTTCTCCAGCAAAAGAGTCTCGGACGATTAGGCTGAACTTGTCTTTTTGTGGATTTTCTCTTAGAACTCAATATGCGTCGTTTTGACAAGCTCAAAAAATCATTTCCGTTTCTTGCTCATTTTCATGTGTACAGAGTAAGTCCGTTTTTCATTCTCTTGTGCCGCGCATGCTAGGTTTCAGTATGAGGTTTAGAGCTGGGAATTTCAGGACTGACTCTTACGAGTTTGAGCGTACGTGTGTGTGCTGGTTCATGTCAGCATCTGTGTTGGTGTGAAACCACACCATGCTTTTACACGTGTCAGAGCTTAGCTGTGTTCATGGATATCATCAGACCATACCAGAGCCTGACCCTAACAATACATGAAACCTTCACAGTGCATAACTTGAGAGCATCATGTCTAGCAATGTATTTCCCACTCACTGTCAGAAGTCAGGTGTTTTTTTTTTATTTGTTTGCCATTTATATAGCATTACGTTGCGTCCATTCTTGTTGACTTTAATTGCATCACCGTAATGTTGTCAGTCTTTGTAGCTGATTTATTCTACCTTACCATGGCAATTCATTTGTAATGTTCTTTCTTAAATTAGCATGAAGGGTGTAACCACCCTTGGTTGTAACTCGTGGACTCTGTCCAAGGGCCATGGCAATAGTTTCCTTGGGCTTAAAGTCTACAGCCCTGTAATAGCACATGCAGTACTTCAAATTGCACAAGCTTCACTCGCTGCCACTAGCATTGCTCAATATACTTGCATTTTGGTGATACTTGTTAGCAGAACTACCGCATTTTCCAAATGATAATACCGTAATGCGATATTATAGAGGGGTCTTGATTTGTTTGGAGTGCTTACAAATTCTAGTGAAACATACTGTATCAAGACTAAAAGCGGTTCCTTTTTAGCATAAGGATGTATTGTAAAAGATGCATGCATACTATGCATGATCACATATCATCACGATAAGGTGGATCAGACTCATCACATATCAAGATCACAATTGAGCCAGACAGTTCATGGATGCTTTGCCACTGTGGTTGTGTGTTGACAGATTATTTGCTTGAATTAGCAGTTGGATTTGTCAGACTGTGTGCCTTCATATCAAAAACAGAAAGTTGTAACTGATTTTAGTCTGTAGACACATGTTGCTTGTAACCACCACACATTGACTCACTTCACCCACAGGACAAGTGTTTTTTCCTCTTCTATCAGTCTCTGAAAAAGCCTGGATTTCTCTTTCTCTATTTCATACATCCCCCTTACTCTTTTGCACAGGAGAGATGTTTGCTGTATGTTCAGAGGTATACTGTATCTAAACTTTGACTCCTAAGTTTGCAAGCCAGCAGGGTAGACTGGAACTATTGAGACATATTTGACATGATGTTGGATCTGTTCCCAGTTTAAGTGTGAAAGGTTACTGGGAAGTTCAGTGTGGGGGAGGGATACAGCTGTTTGAAGATGTAAATGACTATTTTGTCAATATAAACTCCAATATGAAACAATATAAAAGCAATTTTTCAGTGGCATTTGCTAATGCATGCATAACTATTATTGGGCTGTATAGAATGAGTTTTATTTTTTCAAAATTCTAAAACTTTAACAATTTAATGTCATTGAAATAATAAGGCCATATCAAATCAGGTTTTTCCCCAAATTGTTGTCTTTTGTAATTTTTCTAGATTCTGTATATTATGATTGAATATAAATAGGTTGTGATCAATTGCATCACCTCCACAGCTCATTCACTTTGATGCATATTTTATATTTAAATAAATATAAAGAAATGCTTGAATACATTCATTCAAAATGTGCAGCAAGCTATGTTTTTATGACAGATTTAGAAATTTCTGCATCATGAAAATCATAGAGTCCTACTGTTACTATTCTCATTCTTGAAGTTACCAAAACAAAGAGAGATGGAACGTCACAGAAATTTCAGTGCGTTACTATGCTCTGAAAAGATAGTGATGGTTAAATTAAAGTTAAAAAGGCCCTGACCCTTATGACCCCTGACTTTTCATGTGTCAACAGAGGAAGCACTTTGGGCACAAAAGGCTGCTTGTGCTCTCTCTTTTCCGACACTTATTCAAGAAACCTGTCGACTTTGTAACCCTTTGTTTTACATGAATATCTCCGCAAGATTCCGCCACTTTTACAATTCTGCAACAGAGACCAACTATTTAAAAAGGAGCTCTGACAGGATGTGTGTTTCTTCCACAGTAATGTAATGTCTTTGGAATTGTGGAATTGGAAGCATTCAGGTATAGCACTTACTCACACGCAATCGCTCTCTCAATAATGCATTTAAACAAATTTAATCTTACAGTGCTACTTCATCTGTATCTGATTTTGAATGAGCAGAAATCTGTAAAAAATGCAGCTATCCGTAGATAAAATAGTTATTTTATCTACGGAAAATGTAGTTATTTTCATCCTTCACAAAATAAATTTTAAACATATTAAAGTGGTAACGTTTTTTTTGGATAGGATGTCAACAACAGCTTAAAAATAACTGCATTTACTATACAGATAAGTGCAACGGTATAATTCTAACATTATAACATGAATTGCAGTGAAACTGTAGTACAGTTGAATTTATTTATACCATTAGTCCCACAGATTTACACTCTTTGTGGCGGCAAATCTATTCTCTGCCAGCCGGAGGTGTATGGAATCAGATTTGCGCCAATTAAAATTAATGTAATTTTTCAAAAAACTTATGAAAATATAAATTGAAACTGAATAAAATGTCTTTGAAACTAAAAAAAAAAAAAAACAACAACAAAATCTTTGACTTCGTTTTTAATATACTGCAGGTTTTGCAAACTGTCTTCTTCTTCTTTCATTCGCTGATCTGTACTTACAAATGCGCTTCCAGAGTTTATTTACAATTCTGAAGTTTTCGTTTGCGATTCTGGCACAAATCTCTCGTGGGGGCGGGGCTATCAGCGGTGTGTTCTCATTGGCTACTGAGTTTTTGATTGTTGTTGCGTCAGTGTGGATGTGAGCGTATGTTAGCGGCTTCCTATTTCATTTTAATGATATAAAGTTAGGAGTTTTGTTTTTGAATTCAATCTGTATTTATCTGTTGCTACTAGTCAAAATAAGCTTTTAGGAGCACGAGAAATCAAACGTGAGCGAAAAAGGTCATATTGAGGTTTAATAAAGTACAGTATATAATACTGTAACTATTGTATAATGTCCAATGTTCTCTTATGATATTTGTTTATTGCTCTTGATTCTTTTGCATTGTAGGGTCTAATTAGGTTGAGCGGTTACATTTGAAATATAATACTATCCTGTGATATATTCAGACGTCAAGAAAGTCTCACTCCAACCAGTCAATCAAGCGCGTTTTATTATATATTCCACACAAAGAATGTTCTTGCTGCCAATTGTTTTTATCATGCTGATAATTTTTTGTTATTTTAAAAGACAAATTAAATTTGGGTGAAACTTTACTGTTTACTGTTTTTCATACTTTTATTAGTAACTACTAACTTAGTACTAAAATACCTCAAAATTACGTACCATTAATCATCTGTAATACCAATAAATAGATGGCTGTATAGGAAACTGTTTTCAGTCATAATTATTTGAATGTATTAAGTTTTGCATTTGGATATATATTTAGGCATTAAAGACTACTTTTTGTCAAAGTTTGTTTGTTTTTCCCTCCGAAATGTTCATCTGAAGTGACTATTTTTGCATTATTACAGTCAAATCTGAACATGGAAAAAGCATGGTAAAAAGGCTTTACATTGCTAAAGTTGACAGTGCAGTGATTGACAGTGCGCTTGTAAAATAGCATTGGTCATTGTCAGATACAGTAAATTTAGTACTGTACATTACTGTATGTGCTGGGGGGAAATATTAACTAATCGAAGCAAATATGACATAATTGAAGACTGTAACTGTGTGTAGATAACCAGGTCCTGTAATGATTGGACTAAATCAAGACAACTTACCGCGAGTATCCTGATAACGATGATGATGATTATATCATTCGCTGTGCTATTCCAAAAAAAATCATCTCAACAATGTAGTGTAGCAGCAAAACAATACTGATAAAATAATAATTAAAAAAAAAATCTTTATGTATCATTTTATATCATTAAAATGAAATAGGAAGCCGCTAACAGACGCTCACATCCACACTGTTGCAACAATACTGACGCCTTCACTTCCAGGTCAAGAAGCTGTCAATCAAAACTCAGTAGCCAATGAGAACACACCGCTGCCCACGAGAGATTTGTGCCAGAATGGCGAACAAAAACTTCAGAATCGTAAATAAACTCTGGAAGTACATTTGTAAGTACAGTTCATCGAATGAAAGAGAAGAAAACAGTTGCAAAACCTGCAGTATATTAAAAACGAAGATTTTTCCCTGTAATTTATTATTTTTTTAGTTTCAAAGACATTTTATTCGGTTTTAATTTATATTTTCATAAGTTTCTTGAAAAATTACATTAATCTTAATTGGCACAAATCTGATTCCATAGAGGCACTGTTGGAGTAGAGACCGAGGTTTCCCCGGTAACACTGTACACAAAACAGCGCTCGGCTCACAAACGCTGCTTTATCAGACATTACTTGCAAGATGAAATGAAAATGACATCCAAAATTGTCTGAAAACAGTCGGTTTCCATCAGAAATGCAGTGATATAAAAAACACCAGCAATGTGTTTCCATTTTGAAACGTGCAGTGCTCAACCAAGCATTCTCCCCTCCCGCCAACCATTAGAATTTCCAGGCGGGGAACTTTGTACTCCAAACGAACCGTTCGTTGTAGTTCTTGAAAAGGGATTTTTTTAAAAACGAAATATCTCCCTTTGGAGTGGACTTTAAGATTTGTAACTTTGTAGATCTTTTTATGGCCAAATATACACACTACACACTGACTAAAATTCAAAAAGTGAAAAAGCATAATAGGACCCCTTTAATGCTGACAACAATGTAATATGTTTGGCATGTGGTAGGAATATTGTTCACACACTAGTGTTCCAAGAAGCCACTTTGAAACTACTCTCCAAGTATTTTATTCGTTTTTTTATTTAATTTTGTTTTATTATACATTATGAAAAGAAGTTCTGCGGTATTTCAAAACATACTGAAATACTTTAGCCGTAAATTTCCTCAGGGAACGAAGATGGAACGCTGTTTCTGATATCAGTGAGCGAAGAGTGGAGCGGGGAGCGGGAAATGGTGAACCCGGAGCGGAGCTGGAGTGGAGTGATTATTGAATACTTGGAGCATGGAGGGGAAATTGTTGCCAATCCACTCCGCTCACATACTCTGAAAATCACACAAAGAGTGCCGTTTCCTTCAAATGTCACTAAGATTGCAAATGTGTTATTGATTTTTACAAAAGTTAAATAAACAAGAAGTTAATATAAAGTAACTTAGGCCTATATTTTAGAGAACACTCCCCATTTTTGCTATTTCACCAACGAAAGAGTTTCAAACAAAACCACAGCAGAACTGTTTTTGTTACTGAACGAATCAGCCATTTGAACGAATCAGGTGAATCAATATCTCACTTGCTGCCACCTACTGCTGGCATTTTTAATTTTAAAGTTAAAGTATATTTTAAAGTGAAGTGTGTATATAGTGTCTTACTATTTGAATTGAATTTGATTTAAAAGTAAGAATTCAACACAGTGCATGCATTTAATTAGGTTAGGAAAAATTGGCCTTAAAAAGTTGCAAATGCCCATAATTTAAAAGTTTATTAAAAAATTAAAAAAGTTAATTTGTTACTGTGGCAAAATAAACACTGCACAGAATATGAAGAATATCAAAAGCTTGGGGATTCAACTGTCCATAGCAGTCCTAAACCTGTTATGTATGTGCTTTGTCCTAAATATGACTTGAGTCACAACCAATGAAGTACTGGTGATACTCATCCAGCCTGATGGTCTCCTGAGACTGAAGGATGCCTATAAATAAAAATCGGCTATCGGACACTCTGCTTTCTAAGATCTTGTCATATGCCATCAGAAGAAGAAAAAAAATGGTTGACCACCATTTTATATCATTTTACATTATTTGATCAATTGATATATCATGTAGGCTAAATAATTCGTGTACAGTCTGTAATTGATTGACTGGCCTAATTTCAACACATCAAGAGAAATGTAATCCCTTACAGCTGCTTGCTCATCACTTTTTTTTTTTTTTTTTTGGAAGTGCAGACTTATTGAATACATCTGATGGAACTGACTG